>NW_022630998.1:31812890-31927112 GCF_010015895.1 Lontra canadensis | reverse complement strand
AGAAATAGATAATTTAACAATATTTATTGACTTTGATACCCTATTCTAAATAATTGGAAAAATAACTATACAGAAAATCAAAAGGATATAAGAGAATTGAACAATACTATCAACCAACTTGACCTAGTAGACATTTATAGAACATTCTACCAAATGAAAGCAGAATATATATTGTTCTGTTTCATTTTGTTTTGTTTTCAGGATGTATATTCTTTAAAGCAGTCATGAAAATATCTCTAGGATAGATCATACCTTAGGCCATAAAACAAGTCTCAATAGATTTTTTAAAAGATTGAAATTACAAAAGATACGTTTTCAGGACACAATGGTATTACATTAGAAATCAGCAACAGAAATACATTGGAAAATCTTAAATATTTGGATATTAAACAACACATTGATAAATAACTCATGGGTCAAGGAAAAAAATCAAAAGAGAAATTAGAAAATATTTTGAGGGCACCTGGGTGGCTCAGTTGGTTAAGCAACTGCCTTCAGCTCAGGTCATGATCTTGGGGTCCTGGGATCAAGTCCTGCAGTCAGGTTCCCTGCTCTGCAGGGAGCCTGCTTCTCCCTCTCCCTTTGCCTGCCACTCCCCCTGCTTGTGCTTTCTTTCTCTCTAATAAATGAATAAAATCTTTTAAAAAAAGAAAATATATTGAAATGAATATAAATGAAAACACACATATTAAAATTTGTGGGATTCAAATAAGCAGTCTTTAGAAGGAAATTTATAGCTTTCAATACCTAGAAATTTACCTTTCAATACACTAGAAAATAAAAATGATCTCAACTCAATAATCCCTCTTCTGCCTTAAATTCATGAAAAGAAAGCAGACTAAACCCAAAGGAGGCAAAAAGAAGGCAAAATTAGAACCTAAGTTAATGAAATAGAAAATAAACAAAAATTAGAGGAATTCAATAAAGCCATAGTTATCTTTTGAAGAGATCAACAAAACGGACAAACCTTAAGCCAGATTGTTAAAATTAATTAATTAATTAATTAATTAAGAGATAAGGTACAAATTGCCAAAAGCAAAGACAAAAGTAGGGATATTACAACCAGTTCAACAGAAATTAAAATAATTATGAGGAAATGCTATGAATAACTTGTTGCCAAAAATGACATGCAATAGATAAATTTCTTACAAGACACAAATAATTAAAACTGCCAAAAAAGAAATATAAAATCTGAACAGATCTATAACAAATATATTCAATTAGTAATTAAAAATCCTCCCAAAAAGAAAATTCCAGACCAAATGTGTTCACAAGTGATTTCTACCAAACATTTAAAGGATGTCAGTCATTCATAAAATCTTTCAGAAAATGGAGGAGGAAACACTTACCAACTCATTTTATGAAGCAAGTGTTCTGGGATACCAAAAGAAGACAAAGACATAAGGAGAGAAAACTACAAACTAAAATCCCTCATGAATATTAAAGCAGAAATTTTTTTTTTAATTTTTTTTTATAAACATATCATATATTTTTTTCCCTAGGGGTACAAGTCTGTGAATCGCCAGGTTTACACACTTCACCACACTCACCATAAAGCAGAAATTTTCAATAAAATATTAGCCAATTAAATGCAGTTATTTATGAAAAGGATTAAACACCATGGCCAAGGGGGTTTTATCCCAGGAATACAAGGTTGGGTTAACATCAAAAAATCAATTAATATAATACATTATATAAATATAATAAAGAATAAAAATCATATGATTATCTCAATAGAAACAGATAAAACATTGCATGAAATCCAACACCTATCTAAGAACTTAGGAATAGAAGAGTAATTCCTTAGCCTGATAAAAAGCATCTGTGAAAAATCTGTAATTGACATCACACTTAATGGTGAAAGATTGTCATTTCTGCTAATATCAAGAACAATACCCAGGTGCTCACTCTTACCAGTTCTATTCAGCACTGCAGTGGAGTATCTTTCCAGTGCAGTGAGAGAGAGAAAAAAGATAATATAAAGGCATCCTGATTGGAAGAAAGGAAATAAAATGATAGACTGAACACAGTTCTTTTTAAGATACTAATAGGCTTGTTTGAAGAAATTGACAAACTAATCCTGAAAAAATATATAACTTTAAACATATATATTAGAAATCTCAGCAAGGTTTTTGTTTTTGTTTTTAGTGGTGTGCTGGCATTTCTGTGGAAATGCAAAGAACTCAGAATAGCCAAGACAGTTTTGAGAAAAGGGGGCTAAGAAGACGTACACTTCCTGATTTCAAAACTTAGTAGAGGACTACTTTTAGCAAGGTATTTTGGGCCTGGCATAAGGATAGTTATATATATCAATGGAACAGAGGTAGGAGTCTAGAAATACATCCTGATATTAGTGGTCCATTGATTTTCCATAAGGTTCCAAAACAATTCAATGGGAAAAGGGTAGTCTTTTCAAAAAATGGTGCTGGAACAATTAGATGGCTACAGACAAACAGATTAATTTCATCATAAACATAAGGGCTAAAATTGTGAACTTCAATTAAAAAAAATAGGAGAAATAGTGCATTGAGTTGGGCTAAGCACTTTTAGATACAGCATCAAAAGCAAGATCCATAGATGGAAAAAAAGGATAAATTGGGCTTCATCAAAAGTGAAAACTTTGGTGCTTAAAAGGATACCATCAAGAAAGTGAAAACACTCTATAGAGAAAAGGGGAGAAAATATTCACAAGTCATATATTTGATAAAGGACTTCTATCCAGAATATATAAAGAACTCTGACAACTCACTAATAAGACGAACTAAAATAAAAATGGGTGCAAGATTTGACTAGGTGTTTCCCCAAAGAATATAAACTAGTGACCAAACAGCACATAAAAAGGTATTCATGACTCATTAGAGGAAATGCTTACCAAAACCACAATGAGATATGACTTCATATCCATTACAATAGCTATAGTAAAATTCACAGAAAATAACAAGTGCCAGTGAGAATGTGGAGAAACAGGAGCCCTCATCCATTGCTGGTGGGAATGCAAAATAGTACAGTTACTGGGAAAACAGCTTGCCAGTTTCTTCTAAAGTTCAAAATAAGTTTACCATAAGATCCAGCAATTGCATTCCTGGGAACTAGGTATCTATGCAAAAGGTATCTATGCAAAAAAAAGCTTAACAGTTCACATAAAGACTTGTAAATGAGTGTGATAGCAGGATTATTCACGACAGTCCTAAATTAGAAACAAGTCAGACATCCATCAACAAGTGAATGGATAAATAAATGCAATGTATAAATACAGTAGAATATTATTCTATAATAAAAAGGAGCAGATAACTGATACATGCTACAACATAAAGAAATATCAAAAATATCATGCTGATTTAGGGGTCAACAGTTTTTTAAAGGGTCAGATAGTAAATATTTTAGGCTTGTGAACCATATGCTCTCGGTCACAACTTCGGAACTCTACCCATATAGCTGAAGCAGCAACAGACTATATGTAAATGAATGGGTATGACTTGTGCTCCAATAAAACTTTATTTACAAAAGCAGCAGGCAGTGTGCTGACATGTTTACAGATTGAAAAGAAGCCAGATTGAAAAGACCACACATGGTATGATTCCACTTATATGAAATTTCCAGAAAAAAGTAAATCTGTAAATCTATATAAAGTAAACCTAAGAAAGCAGATTCCTGGTGTTGGTCAGGGATGAGAGGGGGGATTGACTGTGTGGGAATGTTGACGATCCTGACTCCATCTTTGGCCCTCCATCTTGTTTATGTCTTTTCCATCACCTTTCTTGGGGCAATGTGTTTTGGGTCCATTGGAGATTAACATACATGCCTTAGAGATGCCCACCAAGGCGGGAATGTGGGGAGGCTTGCTTAGGCTCTCCGTAAATTTGTGAGAGAGAACAACACAGTTTCTCCCCTTCATGATGGACAAATGGCACCCCGAGATCTAATTAAAGGTTAGCTGTCAGTTAAGTACATTGGAATCTTTTGATCTCACGACAGTGCTCTTCTGCATGTCCGCTCACTCTGTAAAATCTGAACTAAGGTCTGGACTTTGAGGAGAGTAACTGTGCAGTTGTGAATCACCTCGCCTGCCCAATCCTCCCTTTCAGGACGTTACCCTAATAAAACTCTGTAAACTGCATGGGGTTGCCTGCTTCGTTTTTTTATCTCAAAGGGCCTTCTCAGTTTGGAGGACACTTTATGGGTCTCGTCTACCTTCTAACAGATTGCAGATTGGCACAAGGGATATTTTTGGAGAGATGGAATTGTTCTCTAGTGGGATTGTGATTAGGGTTGCACAACCCTATTATAAGTTCACTAAATATCAGCTAATTATACACTTAAAATGGGTGAATTTCACGGCATGTAAATTATATCTCAAAAACCCATCTAAAGTAGCAGGTATTTTTATTGATCTGTATTTCTGTTGTGCTAATGGCCTGCCATTTTATCCTCCTAATATTACTTTTATCTTCAGTGAGAAGGTTATTAGGGACTCTCATGGTCAAGCTCAGAACAGACTTGGGGAGTTTTATAAGTGCCTTGGAGCTTTGAACTCTTCCCTCTAGAGCAAAAATTGATATGAGTTAAGTGGGTTCTTGTTGAACTCTCTCGGGATCTTATTATAAAGAAAACCCTAGTTAGAGCTCTGGAAGAAGCTTTATGACACTGTCAGTGCCACAGTAACCTGAACCGAAAGTCAGGGGACTATAGTTTTGGAGATGGGTAAGAAAGGAGCTTTTAATTGTGTGTGCTTTCTTCCTGTCTTCTTTGAAAATTCCTGTAATATCTATCTTAGACCAGAGTAGGTTAATTCATCTAATGCTTAGGGAATTTTCAATGATTTTTGAGGGTTATTTTTTGCCACAGAGAGAGCATTTCCATGCACAAGTTGTCTGCTGTGATCATTGAATACCTCTCCTGTGAACCGAGTCTCAGATGGGTCAAGGACTCATTTCATCACTGATCATCAATGATTGCATCATTTCCCTCTGCATCTTACCGGAAGAGTAAGTTTATAAATTGTGGACATGGGCTACATGGGCCAGTTCTCTTAGAGCTGAAAGTTATCTTGCCAGTGACAGAGTGGGTCGTACTGAGAAGAAGGTGGCCACGTGATGGCTGGTATAGCAGTCTGCTGATTTGGTTTTATTTCCCTTATCAGAGAGCCTTTCCGAGATGTGATCTTGAAGGAAAACAGCCTTTTCTCTGGGCAGATGGTGTGGAATAAGCACTGGTAAATGACCTTACTGTGTGATTGAGATTCTGTTCAGTCTTTGCTCTTAGACCTGAGTCTGTGAGCCAGTTCTTAGAATCTTCAGGAACCAGAGATGAAAATGCATCGCCTTAGGAGGACTCTCTATGTGCCAGTCATAGTTTTTGTAATCCGCTGAGCTTGGTGAAATTCCATAGCTGGAGAGGACCACTTAGACAAAATACAAATATTGTATTGTTCTTACCGTGGGCTTCTCTCCACCTTGTACACAAAGAGTCCCGTTTATGAGTTGTAATGTGCAAATGATTTGTTGCCTTATTCAAACCTTCGCAGTGAAGACGTTTCTGTGAACATTATTGGCATCAGTGAATTCCTTGCCCATGTGTTAGTCTGATATATACTATCATCTTCTCTTTGAGTCCTTTCATTCCGTAGTCAGCCTTGTTGTCTGAATCTATAGACCAATCCCTTGTAGTGGTTTGTTTGGCTGTCATTTGAATGAGAGGTCAGGTTCTGCCAGGCAGACATAGACCAAGACAGGCTTTTTAGAATTCTCATGGGCTCACCGTCCTCTAAAGATACAGGTAGGCGCCATTAGTGCCTCGTGGACCCAGGACTGGCTTCAAGGTTGAGAAAGAAGCTCGTCTGTGAAGGCTCCCTACCTCTGCTGGGATTTTTGTTGTTTTCTTTTCTCTTTCTTTCTTCTTCTGCCTTTTTAAAAAATTTTTTAGTGAGGGCAGTGGTGGGAAATGAACCGTGAGAAGCATGGGTATTTAAGTAGAAATTATGTGGGTCTGTGAGAAGGCAGGCAGCAAAACGGAAGAACCTCCAGTGGTAATACTCTGAATGAGGAATGTGCTGTTTTAATTGAATGTCAAGACTTGCTCGGGCACTGCCCCCTCACCTACCCCGAACAGCTGACAGGAAAGGTAGCTCCCGGTTGCTCATCGCAAATATTGAGCATCACGGGCAGACTGCCGGACATTCGTCATTGGGCAGTTGCTATCTCTTGGGCTGTGGGGACCAAGGTAGCTCTTTTCTTGGGGAAGAGAGTCTTACAGGAAACTGGCTACATGGGAAGGGCTGGAGGAGGAGGCTCCAGGCTGACCCTCCAGGAATCACTTTTGGGACCCCAGCTAGAGCGGACCCACTGGGGGGCTGCTGCCTCTGCTGTCCTGGGAGGGCGCGCCAGCAGGAGATGGCTGCGGACACCGCTGACCCGAGATGGACTCAGCTGTGTCACTGACGGGGCAGCTGCGGCTGCTGCTGCGGGCCAGGACAGTGCAGAGCTCTACAAGCCTGCCCGCAGAACCAGCTGCTACGGCAGCAGACACCCTCCATCCCGCCGCCACCTTGCAGGCCCCGAGCACGTACTCTCATTTGCATTGACAACCTGAGTTGCAAGAGATCGTGGAAAACGCAATTTTTAGTTTTGAGCCTTCAAACTTCAGAGAGCATGAAGGAGCACCTCTCCGCCTTAGCCTTTTATGTGGAATCAGTTATGCTTAAAAGAACATGTGCATTTTTCACCATCTTAATTCAAATACAGATATGAATATACCAGAAGAATATGCAAAAATTAGATAAATAGGAATGTAAAGTGCTCTTAGAAATTTAAATGCACCTCTGTGGACTCCCAAACTCACTAATTTAAAACATCTTCAAGCAGAGCAATTTTCATACAGTATGTCTAGCTACAAAAAAAAAAAAAAAAAAAAAAAAAACAAACAATTAGAGGTTTCTTGTACATTCCCAGTTTATGTGCATATGAGTGTACATCAAGTCTTGTGCTGAAAATACGTCACTCTTTTTTTGGTTGTTGTTCTGACCTGGGAAGAATACAGATGAGTCATATGTCCCAGTATGAGGTGCTGTGGAGAGCTGAGCTGGCTGCCTGCACCAGGAGGTGTTTCTCATTCAGAAACTCTTGTAAGGGGACGCCTGGGTGGCTCAGTCGGTTAACCGTCTGCCTTAGGCTCAAGTCATGATCTCAGGGTCCTGGGTCTGGCATTGAGTCCCACATCAGGCTCCTTGCACAGTGGGGAGGCTGCTTCTCCCTCTGCCTGGCTCTCCCCCTGCTTGTGCTCTCTCACTCTCTCTCTCTCTGACAAATAAATAAATAAAATCTTAAAAAAGAAGAAGTAGAAGAACAACAACAACAACTCTTGCAAGATAGGGAAATTAGAGCTTACAGCTGCTGTAGTGGCTTCTCTGGTTGATGTGAATGGTGCCAAATGACCTTGGGCAATGCAAAAACTGTTCTGCTTCAGGGGGTCATTGTAGGGGTTTAGTCAGTTAATATGTGTGAAGTGCTTAGAGTGGTGCGTGGCCTATCATAAATCCTATGTGAGTGGTTGCTATTATTATTAGATCATTATTATTTTATAAAAAATGGGGATAACCGGGTGCCTGGGTGGCTCAGTGGGTTAAGCCTCTGCCTTCGGCCCAGGTCATGATCTCAGGGTCCTGGGATCAAGCCCCTCATCGGGCTCTCTGCTCAGCAGGGGGCCTGCTTCCCCCCCTCTCTGCCTGCCTCTCTGCCTGCCTCTCTGCCTACTTATGATCTTGCTCTCTCTGTGTCAAATAAATAAATAAAAACTTAAAAATTTTTTTAAAAAATGGCGATAACTCTGACTTATAGGATCCTTACAAAGCTTACATGAGTTTAGTCCCTGGTATAAGTAAGCACTGAGTGAACTTGGCTATAAAATAATAATGATCATAATGTTCTAACTCTTAGAATGATGCTTTCGTGGCACTATATTACTCTAAGCCTTTGAACCCAGATGCCTCCTACCTCTGAAGAGTAAGACAGACTTGCAGGCTTCCCTGTGAGAGGGGAAAGCACAAAGGCCATCTTCATTTCTCCAGGAAATGAAGGGCGTTTTCTCAGGGATGTACACATTTACTCCACTGGGTTAGCATGCCGTACAGTCTTCCAATAGAACCTCAAGTCCAAGATGTTAGTTTACTTTTGGAAAATTATTTTTCTGACCAAAATGACTTTGCACCACACTTGTTCACTGTGTGAATTAAGGTCCCTGCCCTTAAAATTGGGCCAAGTTTGGTGAAAAAAGAGGCTGACCTTGGTGAAGTTTAGGAAACCACGTAGTTCATTTATTCATATTTATATAATCAAATGCTTTGATCTGATCTGGTAGAAAACATTTTTGCACAAGTATCCAGTAGACCGTTGAATCATTTCTAGACTATTGAATCATTTCTTGGGGGTTAAATAGAAACTACTTTCAGATTTTGTGGTTTTAAGAAAAGATGGTCTCTAGCCTGATGAATAGTGACAGTAACACAGGGAATGGAATTCTTGGGAAGCTTCTGGTACATTTTTGCTGTTGCATACCAATGAGTAAGTGTTGTCCTGATCAGCAACGTTTGGATTCTGGAGGGAAGAATGACAAAGTATCTATATGAGAGTTAAAGTCCTGCGTGGTTGAGATGGAGGTGTCTGAATGGGGCAAAGAGAGACTTTGAAGCTCTTAAACACGTTTTAAGAATTGTTAGGAATCTACTGGAAAGTTTTCAACATTAAGCTTTGAGCAGCCATCTTCCATTGAAATGATACAAATGGACTTTGTCTGAAATACTCTGCAAAGACATGGAAGTCAGGCAGGGACGTTCCTTAGCTAGGGTAGAGACTAGGCTGAGGATGGGGCCCAGGGTGATCCTGCTCCTGTGTGCAGGGCATTTTCTTAGGGCTGAAGTTTCCACAGCTGTGTACAGGCTTCCCTTCTGAGTCCTCAGCCACTACGCTGAAAGTACTTCAATGATACCTCCAGTCTTGTGGTTACAGACCCTGGGGAAGGTGGGATGGGCAGGAGGAATGTGGTAAATTCCAAGGCAGGGAGGCTCAGGAACCTCCTGACTCAGGAAATACCAAGGTTTTCCAATAAATGGAACCAGTCTGGGTTGGTATGTTTATCCACAAGTGATAAAGTGAATAAAAAATGTTAGGTTTTAAAAAATAAGAGTAATTGAGCAGATTGATTTAGTCCCCACTGTGTATAAGGCCCACTGCATGAAGGGTGAACCCAACCCAACATCCCAGGTCTCCAGCATGGGACCTCAGAATGAGGCCCAATCTCTTCTGATAATTTGAACTACAAAAATTTAACAACTGCCTCCCTGACTTTGCATCCAGTATGGATCTACTCTGGAAAGTCCATCTTTCAACAAGTTCCTTGGGAACATTTCTAAGAATTCCTACTACTGTTTTTCCTTGTCTTTGCTTGCCTGCTAGTGCATCCCTAGGCCAGCTGTCCCATCCTAACCACATCAAAGCCTCACCCGTTGCTCTTAGGAGCCTTTGTTGCTGCTGCAGAAGCTTTGGCCAATCTGCAGAGATGCTCCTGTGAAGACTACCCTCTTCACCACCACCTCTGGAGCTGGTGCAAATTCCACAAACTTGCCTAGATCACATGGCCTCCATCTTCCATAAACCCTGACACTTGTTCTGGGGTACCAGTTCCAGTTCCAGTTCAGACTCCTTTTTGCTTCTAGTGACTTGACTTTCAGGAGCCCCCGCATCCTTTCCTACAGTCTGACCTGGTTCTGTCTGTGCCACATGGGTCCACCTGATGCATCCCAGTGTCATTGAGCCTCCAAAAACAGAGATGGGCTTGTGATCTGTTCCCATTCAGGGGGCCTTATGTAACTGCATGGATGTAGTCACATGTATGGAATTGGTATTGTCCAGCTTTCCCAAGAAGCATTCAGGACCAACGCACTAGAGGATTACTGGAGCAAGGGCACACTTTATTCTTCCTGCCGAAAGCCCTTGCCTGCTTAAAAATACTCTAGAGATATCTAGGATAGGCAAGAAAGACATGACTTCCATTGTGACATGTGAAGGAGTGGCAGCATTGAGGAAAGGCCTTTGTAAGCAGAAGACTGAGGTACTAGAGGAAAGATGGGAGAAGGGAGGTAGGTAACTCATGATGCCAGGGAAGCAAGGCTGTTGGACACATGGTGGGACACCTGAGCTTTGTCCAAGGAGACAGAGGCATCTAGATAAGCACCTCATGTTACCAAAGAGGAAACAGAGAACATGAGAGACAAAGGAAGACTTCCAAGGCCACTCGATAAGATAAACTCATTAAACAGTAGTTCCTTCCATCACATCTTACTGCCTCCAAGGGTGGAGGAAGAGAGTAAGGATGGAATGGCAGAGAGATATTAAAGGAAAGGGGAGTTGTCCCCTGATCTCCGTGAGGAGGTTGCAATCTTCAAGTCATAGGCGATGTGGCAGGGTTTACGGAGAGTAAAGGACTGGAATGACCTGGACAGTGTCTGCCTAAGTATGGCCATTTTGGGCTGCTCTCAGCAGTGTGGGCTCTTGCCCTCAGAGGGCAAGGTGATGGATCCAAAGCTGTTGCATAAGGGACCTGGGGTGATCACTGATCAGTCAGCATTGTTAAACTAATTCATGGGAGTAGAACTCTACAGCTAGCTGCTCAGAATCGGTCTGCAACCCTGGGAGGAGCTTTCAACTGCACACTTCCGTACACAATTGGATGACGGTGATAGTCTCCTCACTGCACTTTCTGTAAGATTCAAAGCTGGCACAGAATTTAAAGCAAAAGGCGACACGAATATCTGCATCTGACCCTCCACCTCTCTACAGCCGCCTCCAGAGCACATGAAGGAAAACAGAGCCTCGCTTGGCGAGTTCTGATGGTGTGATCACAGACAGGGAATATGGAGCAACTGAGACCATAACTGAACTTGATGGAATCAGATGGACTTGGCATTAGGACAGAGGAAAGCCATTCTCTGGAGACTCGGAGAGTCGTGCTGCCTGGACTCACTTGGTAACTTCAGATCTCACATGAGCATTCCACACTGCTGGCACTACAAATCCTAGTCGTGGCATTTTCCTGTGAACTGGGATGACCATTTCATGTCTTCTCTTTTCAGATCTCCACACCCCTGTCTGTTCTTGGCTGATGACCTTGTCTCCTATTTCACACTGAAAAATGGATAGCTCAAGGTCAACCCCTCCACTTGTTCCCATCCCACCCCCTGTCTTCTTAAGAACTCTTCTCATGCAGTTGCCCTGTTCTCCCTTGGCACCAGTTTCTCCCCCTCCTGGGTCATCGCCATCACCATGCCAGACAGATTTCATTTCACCAACTACTGCTTCATTTCTCTGCTTGCTTGCAAAGCAAAATGTCTTGAAGGAGTCATTCATCTTTAATGTCTCCACTTCATCCCCCTCCTTTTTCTCCTCCTCTTGGACTTTTACTCTGCCAGTCCTGAAATGACTTGTATCTGGGTCACCAGTGACCTACATCTTGTCAAAGCCAAAGGCCTCATCATAGTCAACCTCTCAACAGAATTTAACACAGCAGGTCACTTCCTCCTTGTTGAATCACTTCTCCCCACTGAGTCCGTCCATATGTGCCTGGTTTTCCTTTCATCCCGCTCTCTTCCCCTTTTTGGTCTTCTTCTCTGGTTCCTCTTCTACCAAATCTCTACTGGTTGTGAGGCCAATTGGGCTGCCTGGCCTTTTTCCCTGACTAAAAACTCTACCTAGATAAGCTCATCCAGGGGCAGGATTTTAAGTCCTATTTAAATATTTAATACTGAAGTGTCTGGGTAGCTCAGTCAGTTAAGCGTCTGACTCTTGATTGCTGCTCAGGTCATGATCTTGGGGTCCTAGGATCTGCCTGGTATTGGGCTTTGTGCTCAGCACAGATTTTCTCTTTCTCCCCCCTCCTTCTGCCCCTCCCCCACAGAATAAATAAATAAAATATTTTTTCAAAAATAAATGTCTAATACTGATTCACATTTCTGATCTGAACCTTTCTACTTGAGTTTCAGACTGTTATGTATAATAGTCCCATTGGTATTGCCACTTGGATGTACATAAAGGACTTCTTTCCATTTAAAACCACACCCTTGGTTTTTTTCCCCAAACCTATCCTTTCCCATTTCAGGAAATGGCATCATTATCTCCCCAGCTGCTCAGGCCTCAAACAGCAGAACTATTCTTGATTCCTCAATTTCCGTCAGACCATATATTAATTTCTTAGGTCGTCTGTTATAAATTACCTCAAATGGGCAAATAAATACAACAGAAATTATTCACTCACAGTTCTAGAGGCTAGAAGTCCGAAATCAAGGTATTAAGTATTACGGAGGACACGCTCCCTGGAGGCACTAAGGAAGGAGTCCACCTTGCCTCTGCCATCCCTGACAGCCTCAGTTTGGGGCAGCAGAAATTGGTCTCCCCTCTCTACAGAATTCTGCATCTGATCCAACAGCAAGCCTTAGCCCTCCATCTCCAATACTTTTTACCACTCCTACCACACCTTTGTCCCAGCCTGCATCACTTGGGTCACTTGGATAACTGCCTTCTACCTAGTCTCTCTTACTCTACTTTTGCCCACACTTAACAAGGGAGCCACACTTAACACACTTAACGAGTAACCTGTCCAGCATGTAAATCAGATTAGTATTCTTATGCAAAACCCTCTGGCTTCCCAATACCAGAGGAAAAAAATACAGCTCTTTAACTTGCTTGAGGGGTGCCGGGTGATCTTGCCTGCTGTCTACCTTCCTCACCATTGTATGGCCCTCCTGTTCACCAGGCTGCAGTAACACTGGGCTGCTTTCTGTCCCTCTAAGCATGCTGAGCTTCTAGGCCTTTCCATTTGCTGTTCTGCTTGAAGCACTCCTCTCCCAGGACCTCATGTGGCCACCTCTTTTTCATGTTCAAGTTCATAACTTATCAGTCTCCTCTTTCGAAAGGGCTTCCCAACACACCTAGCAGATGTGCTGTCTCTCATTAGTTTAGTTATGCTCCCCATATCTGATTTACCTTGTTTATTGCTCATAGGTTTATTATTTGTTATTTCTGTGGCCCTCCAGTAGATCCTAGCTTCTGTGAGCAGCTGTTTGGTTCTCTGTGTCCACTGCTATACTCCAGCTCCTAATGAGTGACTGCCACAAGATGCTCAGTAAATATTTTGTGTCTGACTAAAATGGGTTATCTTTGTATTCTCTGGCTTCCACCCTCCCTTCCAAGGTGTGTTTCATTTTCTAGTAGTAAAATCCACCATTTTTATGCATTAAAATTTTTGTATAAATTCCTACACGTTAACAATCAAGAGGGAGAAAATGGCCTGTTTTCATACCTCCCCCCAACTATCTCTAAACATCTCTGCTTCAGATTCTTAAGAATATCTCAGCTAATTTTGTGGCCACCCCTCCCTGTCCCACCCCATGTACACCAGTGCCTGCTCATCCCCAACTTTGTACACACTTGGTACGCACCCTCCCCACAGAAGAAGCTAGCACCTCACCCCCATGGAAAAGCATTTCTTAATGTGTGTGCTTAGAATACTACAGAAAGAAATGTAGAAGGATTTTTACAATTATTAATGTTTGGGTTTTTTTGGGGGAAATTGACTTGATGTAAAGGTTATGAATATTGTTTCACATCAGTTTGCTGAGTCACATCCTAATCCAGAATAGGTAGCAAATCCCCATTAGGGAATTCAGACTAATTTACCAAAATATCTTCCTCCTTCCTCCCTTCATTTTTCAGATAGTTGGTTACAACGTTAGGCAGAAAAGAAAATGATCAAGAAATTTAAAGTTTGTTCCTCTTTTTTTTTTTTTGTATTCTCCATGTTAACCATTTCTAGCACATTCACTGTATTTTCTTTAATTTTAATTCCAAAATAGTTAGCCTACAGTGTTGTATTAGTTTTGAGGTATACAACGTAGTGCTTCAACAATTCTATGCCTTACTCAGGGCTCATTATGATAAATGTGCTCTTAATCCCCTTCACCCGTTTCACCCAGCCCCCAACCCACCTCCCCTTTGGTAATGATCAGTTTGTTCTTTAAGAGTCTGTTTTTGGTTTATTGCTCTTCTTTCCTTCATTCATATTTTATTTATTAAATTCCACATATCAGTGAGATCATGTGATATCTCTCTCTAACTTATTTCACTTAGAATTATACTCTTTAGATCCATCCACATTGTTGCAAGTGGCAAGACTTCATTCTTTTTTACAGCTCAGTAATATTCCATTGTCTATGTATTCCACATCTTTCTTATACATTCCTCTATTGATAGACACTTGGGGTGCTTCCATAATTTGGCTACTGTAAATAATGCTGCAATCAACATATGGTGTGTATATATTTCCAAATTAGTGTTTTCATATTCTTTGAATAAACAGCCAGGAGTACGATTACTGGATCATATGGTAATTCCATTTTTAACTCTTTTTTTTTTTAAAGATTTCATTTATTTTCCTGAGAGACAGAGAGAGAGAACAAGTGGGGGAGAGGGAGAAGCAAACTCTCCAATGAGCAGGATGCCCAATGCAGGGCTCGGTCCCAGGACCCAGGGATCATGACCTGAGCTGAAGGCAAACGCTTAACTAACTGAGCCACCCAGACACCCCTACTTTTAACTTTTTGAGGAAACTCCATGTTGTTTTCTACAGTGGCTGCACCTATTTGCATTCCCACCAACAGTGATCAAGTGCTCTTTTTTCTCCACATCCTCACCAACACTTGTTTCTTGTTTTTATGATTTTAGCCGTTCTCATGGGTGTGAGATGATGTTTTAGTGTGATTTTTAATTTGCAGTTTTCAGATGATGAGTGATGTTGAGCATCTTTTCATGTGTCTGTTGCCTATCTGTGTATCTTTGGAGAAATGTCTATTCATGTCTTCTCCCCATTTTTTAATTGTTTTGTGTGTGTGTGTGTGTGTGTGTATGTTAAGTTGTATATGTTCTTTATATATTTTGGTTACTAAACCTTTGTTGAATACACTACTAGCAGATATCTTCTCCCATATGTTAGGTTACCTTTTAGTTTTGTTGATTGTTTCCTTTGCTGTGCAGAAGCTTTTATTTTGTTGTAGTTCCAATAGTTTATTTTTGTTTTTCTTTCCCTTGCCTTAGGAGAGATATCTAGAAAAATGTTACTGTGGCTGATATAAGAGAAATTACTACCTATGTTCCCTTCTAGGATTTTTATGGTTTTAGGTCTCACACTTAGATCCTTAATCCATTTTGAGTTTATTTTTGTGTATGAAATAAGAATTCTTTTTTTTTTTATAAGATTTTATTTATTTATTTGAGAGAAAGAGAGAGAATGAGAGTGAGTGAACATGAGATGAGGAAGTTCAGAGGGAAAAGCAGACCCTCTGCCAAACAGGAAACCTGATGCGGGACCCGATCTCGGGACTCCAGGATCATGACCTGAGCTGAAGGCAGTCGCTCAACCAACTGAGCCACCAGGTGCTTCCAGCATGTAGCTGTCCAGTTTTTCCAATACCACTTGTTGAGGAGATTGTCTTTTCATATTCTTGCCTCCTTTGCTGAAGGTTAATTGTCCAGATAATCGTGGGTTCATTTCTGATCTTTCTATTCTGTTCCATTGATCTATGTTTTTGTCCCAGTACCATATGGTTTTGATTACTACAGCTTTGTAGTATATCTTAAATCTAAGATTGTGTTACCTCCGGCTTTGTTCTTTTTCAAAATTCTTTGCCTATTTGGGGTCTTTGTGGTTTCATATACATTTTAGGATTATTTATTCTAGTTTTGTGAAAAATGCTGTTGGTATTTTCATGGGGACTACATTAAATCTATGGATTGCTTTCGGTGGTATGGACATTTTTACAGCATTTATTCTTCCAGTCCATGAAAATGGCGTATCTTTCCATTTGTTCATCTTCACTTTTTTTTTTCATCAGTGTTATTTTACAGTTTTCAGAGTATAAGTCTCTTACCTCCTTGGTAGAGTTTATTCCTAGGTATTTTATTATTTTTGGTGCAATTGCAAATGGGATTGTGTTCTTAATTTCTCTTCCTGCTTCTTCATTATTAGTGTATAGAAATGCAGTGAATTTCTGTATACTGATTTTGTATAGTGTGACCTCACTGAATTCATCTATCAGTTCTAGTAGTTTTTTGGTGGAGTCCTTAAGGTTTTCTATATAGAGTATCATGTCATTTGCAAATAGTGAAAGTTTTACTTCTTCCTTACCATTTTAGATATCTTTTATTTCTTTTCCTTGTCTGATTGCTGTGGCTAGGACTTCAAGTACTATGTGGAATAAAAGTGGTGAGAATGGATATCCTTGTCTTATTCCTGATCTTAGAGGGAAGGCTCTCTTTTTTTTTACCATTGAGTATGATGTTAGCTGTGGGTTTTTTATATATGGCCTTTATTATGTTAAGATATGTTCCCTCTAAACCTACTTCATTGAGATTTTTGTCATGAATGGATGTTGTACTTTGGCAAATGCTTTTTCTATATCTATTGAAATTATCATATGATTTTTATCCTTTCTTTTGTTGATATGATGTGTCATATTGATTTATTTACAAATATTGAACCACCCTTGCATCCCCAGAATAAATCCCACTTGATTGTGGTGAATAGTTTTTTTTAAATGTATTATTGGATTCAGTTTGCTAATATTTCTTGAGGATTTTTGCATCTATGCTCATCAGAGATATTGGCCTATAGTTCTCTTTTTTCGTAGTGTCTTTATCTGGTTTTGATATCAGGGCAATGCTGGCCTCATAGAATGAATTTGGATAGATAGAATGAATTTCCTTTATTTTTTTGCAATAGTTTGAGCAGAATAGGTGTTAACTCTTCTTTAAATGTTTGGTAGAATTCCTGTGAAGCCATTTTGTCCTGGACTTTTGTTTGTTGGGAGGTTTTTGGTTACTGATTCAATATCATTGCTGGTAATCAATGCGTTCAAATTTTCATTTCTTCTTGATTCAGTTTTGGGAGGTTACATGCTTCTGGGAATTTATCCCTTTCTTCTAGGTTGTCCAATTTATTGACATATAATTTTTCATAATATTTTCTTATAATCCTTTGTATTTCTGTGTTGTTGGCCATTTCTTCTTCTTCATTTCTGATTTTTTTTTACTTGAGTTCTCTCTCTCTCTCTCTCTCTCGTTGAACCTGGCTAAGGGTTTATCAATTTTGTTATCTTTTCATAGAACCATCTCCTGGTTTCATTGTACTATTGCTTCTTTAGATTCTGTTTCATTTATTTTTGCTCCAGTCTTTATTATTTCCTTCCTTCTACTGGTTCTGAGTTTTCTTTGTTTTTCTTTTTCTAGTTCCTTTAAGTGTAAGGTTAGATTGTTTACTTGAGATTTGTCTTGCTTCTTGAGGTAGGCCTCTATTGCTATATACTTCCCTCTTAGAACAGCTTTTGCTGCATCCCAAAGATTTTGGACCACTGTGTTTTCATTTGCATTTGTCAATATGTATTTTTTTTTTAATTTCCTCTTTGATTTCTTGGTTGACCCATTCATTGTTAGGTAATTTGTTATTTAGGCAACATGTATTTGTGTTCTTTCAAGATTTTTTTCTTGTGGTTTATTTCTAGTTTCATAGTTTTGTGGTCAGAAAAGATGCAAAGCATGGCTTCAGTCTTTTTTAATTTGTTGACCACTTATTTTGTGGTCTAATACATGATCTATTCTGGAGAATGTTCCATGTGCACTTGAAAAGAATGTGTATTCTGCTTTTTTAGGATGGAATGTTCTGAATAAATCTGGTAGATCCATCTGGTCCCATGTCAAAGCCACTGTTTTCTTGCTGATTTTCTGTTTGGATGATCTATCCACTGATGTAAGTGGGGTGTTAAAGTCACCTACTGTTATTGTACTACTATAAATTACTTTATGTTTGTTATTAGCTGCTTTATGTATTTGCATGCTCCCATCTTGGGTGCGTAAATATTTATAATTGTTATACTTCTTGTTGGAATTTTTTCCTTATAATACAGTGTCCTTCTTTGTCTCTTGTTATGGTCTTTGTTTTAAAGTCTATTCTGTTTGGGGGCACCCGTGTGGCTCAGTCAATTATACATCTGCTTTTGGCTTAGATCATGATCCCAGAGTCCTGGATCACCCTGCATCAGCTGGGCTGGCTGGGTTCCCTGCTCTGTGGGGAACCTGCTTCTCCCTCTCCCTCTGCCTCTCTACCCTGCTTGTGCACTTTCTCTCTCTGCATTCTTTCACTCAAATAAATAAATAGAATCTTTAAAAAAATAAAACCTATTTTGTCTGATATAAGAATTGCTACTCCAGCTTTCTTTTCACTTCCATTTGAATGATAAATATTTTTTCATCCCTTCACTTTTCATCTGCATGGGTCTTTAGGTCTGCAATGAGTCTCTTGTAGGCAACATATAGATAGGTCTTGCCTTTTTATCCATTCTGTCAGCCCACATCTTTTGTTTGGGGTGTTTAGTCCATTTACATTTGCAAGTAGTTAATGACAGGTATGTATTTATTGCCTTTTTGTTACTTGTTTTATGGTTGTTTTTGTAGCTCTTCTCTATTCCTTACATTTCTTGCTCTTTTTTCTTATGGTTTGCTGGCTTTTTTAATGCTGTACTTGCATTCCTTTCTCTTTATTTTTTTCATATCTATTGGCTTTTGATTTATGGTTACCATTAGATTCGTACATAACATCTTCTGTGTATAGCAGTCTATGTTAAGTTGATGGTTGCTTAAGTTTGAACTCATTCTTTACTCTTCCCCCCCCATCCCCTTTTTAAACAAATTTTTTTAAATGATTTTATTTATTTATTTGACAGAGACAGACAGAACACAAGCAGGGGGAGCATCAGGCAGAGGGAAAGGGAGAAGCAGGCTCCCTGTTTTGCAGAGAGCCCGATTCGGGGCTCAATCCCAGACCCTGGGATCATGACCCAAGCTGAAGGCAGATGCTTAACTAACTGAGCCACCCAGGTGCCTGCCACCCCACCTCATGTTTTAGATATATGGTGTCATATTTAACGTCCTTTTGTGAGTCCTTTCACTGATTTTTATAGATGTACTAAATTTTACTCTGTGTGCTTCCTAGTTTTCCTTTTCTTACTTATGGTTTTCCTTCCCAGTCAACGAGCCCCCTTTTAACATTTCTTGTAGGCTGGTTTAGTGGTCATGAATTCTTTTAACTTTTGTTTGTCTGGGAAACTCTTTATCTCACCTTCTATTCTGAATGATAGACTTGCTAGAGAGGGTATTACTGGCTGCAGACTTTTCCTGTCAGTACTTTGAATATATAATGCTACTCCCCCTAACCTGCAAATTTGCTGCTGAAAAATCAGCTGACAGCTATATAGGGTTTCCCTTGTATATAACTCTTTCCTTTCCTCTTGCTGCTTTAAAATCACTCCTTTTTGCTATTTTAGTTACTATATTTCTTGGTGTGGACATCCTTGAGCTGATTTTGTTGGAGGCTCTCTGTGTCTTCTGGATCTGGATTTCCACTTCCTTTCCCAGCTTTGGAAAGTTTTCAGCTATTATTTCTTCAAGTAAATTTTCTGTCTCCTTTTCTGTCTTTTCTCCTGGGGTTCCTATAATGTGAATGTTATTATGCTTTGATGGTGTCTCTGAATTCCCTATGTCTACTTTCATTTTTTACTATATTTTTTCTTCTCCAGTTCCATTTCAGTGTCCCCTGGGTCACTAATCTGTTCTTCTGTTTCCTCTAGTCTACTGTTTATTCCCTCTACTCTATTTTTAATTTCAGTTATTGAGTTCTTCATCTCTGATTGGTTCTTTTTTAGGTTTTCTGTCTCTTTGTTGGGGGTCTTGCTGAGATCCTCCACTCTTTCTAATATCCAGTGATTATCTTTATGACCGTTACTTAAAGTTATCTATTAGGCATATTACTTATCTCCATTTCATTTAGCTCCTCATTGTGATTTTGTCCTGTTTTTTCATTTGGGATGTATTCCTCTGTCTCCTCAGGGCTGCATGCCCCCCTACTATCTGGAATGGCTCTATTTTCCTGTTTTGGGCAGGGTTTAGTCCGTGGTTTATCAGTGGGGCAGTCTGGGGTCACTTTGGGCTTGAGTTGAGTCAGACTAGGGGTTTGCCAGAGCTACAGTAGCCCTGAACTGCAGGGGGCTTTCTCTGTGTCATCCCCTGAAAAACTTTCAATGGTGAGCAGGGTTTGCAGTCAGACCAGATATCTGCCCCAACCTCTTGACAGAGCTGCAGTTGGCCTGGTGTGTGTTGGTTATCTTCCTCTCCTCCTGGGGCGGGAGTCCTTCTGGAGCCATGCTGGTCCCTGTTGGGGCTGCTTGCACATTTCCAGTTTTGTGGCACTGCTTTGGATGGGGTCTGGCCAAGGGTGTACTGGTGGGGAGAGGCATGTCTGCAGGAGAATGGCAGGGGACTGGGCATGCAGTGTAAGCAAGGTTTGTGTGGATCTGCTGTGTGAGGAGACCAAGTGCTCGGGCTTGGCTGGTGGGGGCATATCCATAGGAGAGCACAGGGGGTGGGGCATACTGTTACCGGTTTAGACATAAGGGCTGTTGGTACAGGGCTGGTGCCCAGAGGTGTCCATGGGTCTAGGCTGTGGAGCATTGGAGGGAATGGTGTCCGCCAGCTCCTTCATTCCTGGAGAAGTCTCCCAAGGATCCCTGCCCCTCCAGCACATGCTCTGAGAGGATTAAAGAAATCTCGCTCCTGTTTACCCCCAGTGTTTTTCAAATTGCTCCTTCTATGCTGTATCTCAGAAGGGCTGCTGTGCGGGCACTTTGAGGGCATGGACTCCATTTCTTGTGGCCCTGCAACTCTCTCAGAGTCAGGCCCGCTGACTTTTTTTTTTTTTTTTGAAGATTTTATTTATTTATTTGACAGAGAGAGATCACAAGTAGACAGAGAGGCAGGCAGAGAGAGAGAGGGAAGCAGGCTCCCTGCTGAGCAGAGAGCCTGATGCGGGGCTCGATCCCGTGACCCTGAGATCCTGACCTGAGCCAAAGGCAGCGGCTTAACCCCCTGAGCCACCCAGGTGCCCGAGGCCTGCTGACTTTTAAAGTTCCAGGTGTTAAGCCCCATTGACTGAAAGAACTCATGCAGTTATACCACTCTGGTTTTCAAGGCCAAATGTTATAGACATACTGGGCTGCCCAGTGTGTCTGTTTTTTCCTCTTTCTACATCTACAGGGCCCCCGCCTCCGAGGGCAGTCCCATGGGTTTGCTTAGCTACCAACTAAGTTTCTGCCCTTCCT
Source organism: Lontra canadensis (assembly GCF_010015895.1). Lineage (NCBI taxonomy): Eukaryota > Metazoa > Chordata > Mammalia > Carnivora > Mustelidae > Lontra > Lontra canadensis. The sequence continues at coordinate 31,905,868 of NW_022630998.1, read as the reverse complement.
ACCCTCTGCAGTGTGGCCTCTTCTGCATATTTAGCTGGGGAGAGTCTATTCTGCAAGTCTTTGTGTTGTTTTCTGCGTTGTTTACTCTCATGTGGGTGTTATCTAGATGTGTCTGTGGGCGGTGAGCTTAGGGTCCTCCTACTCCACCATATTCCCCCAAATTCCCCGAATTCCCTGTATTTTCAAAGGCCTCTTGGCTAATAGTGGTTGTGCTGTCAACAAACTCTGACATAAAGTAATCTAGATCTTGTGCTTTTGGGGTTTGTTTTTTTTTTCAGATTGCTGTATCTTAGTTTTCAAACGGGTTCAGCTTATTGTCCCCTATGAACCTGTGTCACCTCTCAGTTTCTAGGCTCTTTCTTTACTTCTTGCCTCAGCAATAATCTTGACAAGTAATTTTGCTTACTTGGTGGCTTCACTTCCCACCGACTCCTCAAATGGCCCTCATTCTGCTTGGGCAGAAGTCACCATCACTCTCTTTCTTGGCATTCCTGTTCCTGTTGCATCTCCACACCAGCACAGAAGCTGGTGGGGCAGCAGTGGGAGGGCTGAAGATGACCCAGCCATAAACAGGAGCACCTTGCACTTCCTGGGAGCGTCACTCAGGTGGTGTGTTTCAGCGGGAGGAGCTGGGTTTTAGAGTCAGATCTTCTGGCCATAAATTCTGTCTCTCCCTTTACTCTCTGTGAACTTATGTGGCTACTGGACTTCTCTGAGCTTCCTTTTCCCATCTGTAAAAGCAAGAAATATATTTTCTGGAACTGTGAGAATAGAAATAATACACAAAAGTTCTCACAAGTTTTAAGTTTAGTATAAAATCATTCCTTTAAGAATCTTGACAGCACAGGGGCACCTAGGTGACTCAGTCACTTGAGTGTCCAATTCCTGATTTAGGCTCAGGTCATGATCTCAGGATTGTGAGATCGAGCCCCGCATCAGGTTCTGTGCGAGAAATGTAGCCTGCTTAAGGTTCTGTCTCTCTCCCTCTGACTTTCTCCCCTGACTTGTGCACCTGCTCTCTGGCTCTCTTAGGAAAATAAATAAATAAAATAAATAAATAAAAAGAATCTACAACACACATTTTTAAAAACCCATAAAAACAATTCAGCTGATAGTTACTTATTTCCTTGAAAGATGAAAGCAAGTGAAAGGTATTGATTTTGCCATTCTTTGTGTATTTTTTATCACAGGTCATGAAAAACCTGCTGAGCTGCTGTTCTCAGTCTAGAAAAATATGTTTTTTTTCACTGTTAAAGTTAATTATACTTAGAGAAAATCTCAGGTTAATGTAAGAAGAACTCAAAAACTGAGAGATAAGAACACACTTATAAATAGGCAAAAACAACAACAACAACAACAACAAAACCCACTATGCAGCATTTGTTCATTGCCTCATGTGTTATCTTAGCAGTAGAACACTGTTATCATGGGTTCAGTGTAGTGTCTGTGCAAATCTCCTGCTTGTCTGTGTTTACCTTTTCTTTTTCAGTATACTAACTATGCGACCTTGAGTAAGTAACTTAACTTCTTCACATCTAGGAATTTATTTTCTACTTGGTTCAGTGTGCAGTACGGAGACATTAGAAATACCTATGCTAGAACAGGAGCAAGTGAGAGGGAGATTTAAGATTATTTTTGAAGAGACATGCAACTTGCTCATTTGCAGGGTTTCCAGTTATGCATTTTGGTGTTTTACTTGTTTGAAGGTTATGTCTTCCCCATCTATAGAGCAGACTCCATGAGCTCAAGGACCACATCTCTTGGTCCCCCAGAACCTACGCAGTACCTGGAACACAGTAGAGGCTCTATAGCTATTGACCGAATAATTGAATTAGGGATGGAGGAAGAACAGGAGGATAGAGAGAATGGAAGAAGGAGGATTATCTAGGAGATAGTAGCTACTACACATGTGTGAAGAACTTAGACTTAGCATTGTGGCAGGAGGCTGGAGAAAAGGGGACAAATCTGACAGATGCTACTAGAAAGTTAACAGTATTTGCTAACTGAATGAGAAAAGCAAAGGAGAGACAGAGAAGAATAAGCTTTTCTGGGGCGCCTGGGTGGCTCAGTGAGTTACAGCCTCTGCCTTCAGCTCGGGTCATGATCCCAGGATCCTGGGATTGAGCCCCACATTGGGCTCTCTGCTCCATGGGGAGCCTGCTTCCCCCCACGCCTGCCTCTCTGCCTACTTGTGATCTCTGTCAAATAAGTAAATAAAATCTTAAAAAAAAAAAAGAATAAGGTTTTCCATCTGAGAGGTCGAAACTGTGATTATCCCATTAACTCAAGGGAAAGTTAAGATGGGGAGGAGCTTTAGAGCAAGAAACATACGTTTAATTTTACATTTAATTTAATACCTCTAATACATAAGTGTATTACTTATGAGGATAGAATGTGTCATTATATGGACATCTCTCATAAGAAGCTTGAAAGGAGGGATTTGGGGGCATATTGGAACTGGAGGTGTGGGATGGAGTGCACAGAAAAACGATGAGATAGTTAGGTGCCTGAAGGAGTGAGAGCTGCACGGAGTCAGCTGGAGAACAGACGGGGAACCAAGGAATGAGACAGTGTGGACAAACAGGAGGATTAGGCACGGAGTGGGGAAAGTATCTGGTGACAGAAGCAGCGGGGGGCCAGTAGGAGAAGCAGCTCCCTCTGCTTGCTCCTGCAGACATGTTTCCGAGTAAAGCACACAGTTTCCCAGGAGTTCTGGGAAATTAATGCAGATAATTTAAACATAGTCTGATAATCAGGTTGTCTACCTCAGTCACTTTCAAACTTTTTTCTTGCAACCTACTTGAAGAAATACATTTTACATTTTCACTCAGGATACAACACACACACACACACACACACAATTAATACAAAAGTTTCCCTGAAGAATACTCATCTTCTCTATGTACAATCCATTCAGTCAGTTTTCATTTCTTTTTTTTTTTTTAATTCTGCTAACAGCCCACTAAACCGATTTCATTCCCCATTAATAAGTCATGACTGGAAATGTAAAAAGCACTGGTCTGTCTGTATGATGGTCACAGTAGGAAACATACTGAATTTGGGGAAAAGGCACATTTTGACAAAATTTTCATTCTAGTTAGATAAATAAAGGTTTACGTCTGGTACTCATTACAGTATGTAACACAGATTTCTATAATGGGGGCCACTCTGTCAGCACACCTCGAAATTTAGAACTAAAAGGGAAGCACTTGCTTTGCCAGGATCTTTTGTTGTAGCCTTATGTGTCGGTTTGCCACCTTGTAAGAAAAAAATTGAAGTCTAAACTTTGGATCCAGCCAATGAGATGCAATTAAACGCACTCTGGCTTTAGAAATGGGCAGACCTGGGCTCAAATTCTGACTTTGCTCTTTAATAACTATGCCCTTTGCCGAATTTCTTCACCTCTTTTTGTTTCTTTATCCGTAAATGGGAATAACATTTACCCTAATTCGGATGCTGTTGTTGTTGAAGAAGCCACATTATTCATGGCACTTTGCTGAGTACTCAGTGGGCGTGCAATAAATGGCAATTGGAATTATTGTCCTTGGTTATGAGGATGCAATTCCATACCACTTGTAAAGCTCCTAGCACAGTGCCTGGCAAACAGCAGTAATAAAGCTCCTAGCACAGTGCCTGGCAAACAGCAGTAATAAAGATTAATGATCTTTCCATGCCAGCAACCAAAGGGTAGAAATATGTTGTAACCCAAGAGCATGGAAATGTACAAACCAATTATATGACATGATTTTTTTAAGGATGATATTTACTAGATAAAGTATATTGATACAAGGGATGTTATTGGAGAGATTGAGCCCCATTTGTATGAAGTGAAAAATAATGCATCACTGACATGCATTTCTTAATTCCCTCACTGATGTAAAACATTAAAGTGCTCCCAGTGCCTTTATTCAACAAGACTAAATTTATTAAGACCAGCAATGCAGAATAGTGGTGATAAAAACACAAGAAACAGTTCCTAGATATGTGATACAGTAACCAATAGTTAGTATTTACTTTTTCTCCCTGACAGCCCATCACCGTGGACCATTGATAGCATTATTATCTCTGTACTTTTTGACTCTTTTTGATTCTACTCTGACTTTCCTCACCAATTCGGAAGGATGGCTTAAAGGTGTTTTGTTGGAATTCATAAGAGCTCTGTGGTCTAGTTCTTGGCCATCTACTTCTGATGTTAAAACGCTTCCCTGTGCTCAAGAATTCCTTGTCTTTTCTAGTTTGTCCTCTGTAGCCTCAGGGTAGCTCTAACTGAACTAGCCCATAATCCACCTATGTGTTGTCTTATTTCCATGTCACATTATTTTACTTGCATCTGACAAGGAAGACAGTGAAGTTGGCCGAGTGTCACATCATTTGAAGAATAAAGTGAAGCTTTCCCTTTCCTCCTCTATTTTCAATTTCCCTGGCTGCCTCCCCCACTACTTTATTGTATCTTCTGGTGTGATAGATTTCAGATTTGTGGTCACCACAGTGATATGGTGAAAGGATGCCCTGACTTCAGATGTAAAGCACCTGCGGGCACTTTCAGATAGTTTCCATAGGGAGTGATAGAATTTTTGTTAAGAAAAGTAGTGGCAGCCTGGGTGGCTCAGTGTGCTAAAGCCTCTGCCTTCGGCCCAGGTCATGATCTCAGGGTCCCCGCATTGGGCTCTCTGCTCACTGGGGATCCTGCTTCCCCCTCACTCTCTGCCTGCTTCTCTGCCTACTTGTGATCTCTGTCAAATAAATAATAAACTTTAAAAAAAGAAAAGTAATTGCTGAGTGCCTGTGTGCAAAGCTGAAGGGCCTACAAAGATGCTTGAGATGAAATCCCTTCACCAGGGAGTGTATATTTAATGCGAGAGATGTCACATCTACCAGTTGCTATAAGGGATGGCATGAGTCACAAGTTGTTTGGGGGAAGGACTGTAAAGTTGAATCTCATTCTTAAATTCACATGTATGGTGATTTGGTTCTTACCACTTTTCCAGATGGCTTTTTGTTGCCCGCATTAGTCATTTTGACCAGTGCCTACAACTTCAAAGAATATGCAAAAGTTGAGAAAGGCAGGACTCTAGGGGTGCTGTATTCCAGATATGTGCATCCATAAAAGAAACTCTCCTGGCATACATGGTTTCGTTGTGCTGTCACACTTGACAGGTGAAAGCTGTGTAAAGCCCTGCAAAGATTTTCTATTTGCTATTCCCCAAAAAAATGGTGCAGGAACTCCTTGGGGGATGGATCTGTGATTCTAGGATCGAATAATTTCCACATGGAATTGCCACCAATTAGCTGTGTAGCTCATGCTAAAACTCAGAAATAATATTGTCCAGGCAGCCTCCAACTTAGATGGTGGCTTAAAATAAGGAGGAAGCCTGATGAATGATGGAGAATTGTTGCTCTGATCATGTAGCTTTAAAGTCTGTGAAAAATGGGGAGATGGGCATATCTGATGACATGAACGAGCACATGAGAGAGCCCAGGTAAGGCATTAATTTCAGTTCATGACTAAGCAGCAGCTCCTTTTATAAAACTTACTCTAACAGCATTTGCTACAGGTATGCCCCTCAGAAAACTGGTTCAGGTATCTGGTTTAGGGAATTTCTAAACTGTTGATGGTTTACATGGAACTGAGAGAGTATTTCTCTAGAAAATAAAGATCTCCATCTGTTGATCAAGTAGTGAGAAATGTTCTCCAGGAGGGAAATAAGTTGATGTTCATCAAATCCTTGCTGCTTTCACATATAGCTTATAACTAACTTTCTGGCAAAAGTATTTACTGAGGGCCATTAGATTAAGGGGGCGGGTGGATAGATGAAGCCAGCTGTAGGTGAAAATATAATAAATATGATTTCATTGAGTATGATTTCCTTGTTTTACAAGAATTATTTAATTTTTAACATAAAGTTACATGGTTTTATTCTGCTTATTTTACAAGTTAGGAAACTGAGCCACAGAGACGTTAAGTAGAGGATTGCTCTGGACTTGACTTGACTTGTCCATCCTGGAGCCACACGGGGATGGCCTGCCTTGGGAAGGGTGCAATGGAATGTGTGTCTTTGGAGCCTTCCCTCCCTGGTTCTCAGCACTTGGAAGGGTGGTCCTGCCTGTGGCTGATCCTGCGGTCTTACTCATCTTTCCTACTAGCTGAGGATTATTCCAGCTGTACTGAGTGTGTGTTGTTGGAGATCGCTTAAGTAGTACCTGGTCACCTTCCAAGAGAATGTTGAGTCTGCAAGTGGCAGCCAGTGATGAGCTCTGAGCAGCAGAGATACTGAGAACTTACCAAACTGCAGTCTCCACAGAAAAGATAAATAACATGGTGGTTAGGAGTTATGAGGAACATCTAAGCAGTATAATCAAATCCTAACCTAAATGGTAATAGAGGTTGAGATTTGAATTTGTGGAAATATTGCAAATTTGATAAAGAAAATCCTTGAAGTGGTCTTTTAATGTGTGATGTGCAATAACTTGGAGAGCAGAAGACTGTTCCTTGGCTTTCTTTCAGAATAAACTCCCATGCCACCCACCCCTGATGCAGACACGAAGAGACCAGTAGTGATAGATGCTTTTTCCAAAATATGTTAAAGGAGTAGCAGCTCTGTTAAAGGTGCTTTTCTTTCTTAATATTTCACTTTGATTTTCATCTTCCTGTCTCTCTCTTACTCCCATCTATTCTCATCTCACTGATTGGCATCCTTATACTTACATATGCAGATGGGAGACTACCTCATTATCCCTTTTCAGTGTTCTAAGAGCTTTTGACTTCCATCCTCTGGCAAAACGATGGTGCCTTAATAGTCCCCGACTCTCACTCCAGTTGAAGTCTCTACTCTAATTTGGTTGATCTGAGCTTTCTCATCCACTTACCCTAGTCCCCATACCATTTCCTGTCCTTTTCATCTGCCTTTCCTTTGTAGATCATAAATATATCCTCACCAGTTGCTTCAAAGCTATCTTTGCTTTGGAGTTCCATCATTTTGCAGCTTTTCTGGATGCGGCTTTCATTTTCTTTATCCTCCTTGGGTTCATTGCAATTCTGAACCTGAAAATTCATGTCTTCCATCAAGTCTAGAAAATTATTTTCCTATACTGTCCTTCTGTGTTTTTTTTGTTGGAACTTCTAATTCTTTCCTCCCTGTCTTTCAACACTTTTTTTGTTTTCTCTGTTTAACTTTTGGTACTGCATCTGAATACTTTTCTGAAGTCTGGGTTTTTTAATCTCTTTACAGTTTATTGTTTGTTCAGTGGGGCCTGTCTAATCTGTATTAATGTATCCTATGAGTTTTTTATTTCAGCTTATCTATTTTTTTAACAGTCATTGAAAGAATAATTCTATTAACTTTGAAGTTTTATGTGGTTCTTGTAAAATCTGACTATAAAATTTTTTAATTCTTTTATCATGTTTTCGGTGTCCACTTTTATATCACTAGTCTTTGTAAACATTTTAATTTTAGAATGTTTAAACTGGATCTATCTATTAGTTCTGGTATCTGGAATTCTTGGTAGTGGTGGAGGGGTGGGATGGGATGTTCCTCATCCCTGTGTCTACTGATCCTTGTTCATGGCAGACAGTTTGAGTGTTTTGTAATTTTGGATTGTGAGTTTTCTTCAGAGTTGTTTTTGTTTTTGTTTTTGTTTTTAGTGGAGAGCCAGTACAGGCTGAGGTTGAGTTTCTGTCCCTCCAGAGAGATTCTGTGTATACTTTTGTCAGGGATCCCAGGATTATCATTGGCATGGGCCACTTTTTAGCTTCGCATTGAGAGGGACAGGCCATCCCATAGTGGCTTTATCTGAGCTTCAAATCTACATGAAGCGGGCCTATGGCTATCAGTTCTCAGAAAGGCTTCCTCTCCCATCCCCACAGAGATTCAGGCTGAGATGGATAAGCTTCTTAATGGTCTCCTTGTGCACTTGGAGCACTCTCTCCCCCTCATCCACTCTTCACAGAGGACTGGTCAAGTTCCAGTTTTATGTGGGAGTCGTAGTTCCTATTCTCTCACTCTTACTTCATGAAGGCCCTGGGGTTTCTCCTCTTGAACCACATGGATTTACAATCCAAATCCTGTGTTTCCCAGACTGGCGAACTGCTCTCCTCTTGAGGCTGCTAGCATCAGTTCAGAGGCTTGGTTCCGGTTTTCTGGTCCCTGTGTGTTTGACCCTAGAAAATTCATTTTCTTGAGAACTCAGCTATGCATTTTAAAAGATATTTATTATATTTCACCTAGGATTTGTAAGCTTTTAATAGCAAGAGATTTTTTAAAAAGAGGTCTGTTCTGCCAAGAGCACAGCATCATTATCCTCTGACTGTGTCTGCTGGAGGGTCAGAGATGCCTGCCTACATCCAAAGAGCAGTGTGGGAAAGGGGCCTCTGCCCTTAAGACGTTCATAGATTTTTTTTTTTTTTGGTCTAACTCATTTCATAGACTCTAAGGACTAATCATTTATTTTTCACTCTATCACCTTAACATTCAAATCACATTCAATATTTAGTAAATTCTCACTCTCCAGGCTTTCATTCATTAATTCGGCGAACATATTTTGTATACAGTATTGCTACATGCCAGATATGTGCTCGTTGTGCTCAGCAAAAACATACCTGATCCCTGTCTACATAAATAAAAGTGAAATTGTAAATGGAACAAGTGCCCGAAAGTAAATGTGCATGGTGCTGTGAGATGTGTTGATGTGTTCAACTCAGGCCAGGAGGGGGAAATGAAATAAACAAGAATAGCTTTCAATGAATGAAAAGGGGAGTGGTAATTCTGCCAGATGCAGAGCAGTATGTGCAAAGGCCCTGGGGTGAAGAGGAAGGACTAAAAAAAGGGTGGTGAGATGAAAGAGAAGTGAGAAGAATATGGTTCCAGAAAAGGCTGAGAGGGAGCTAGGAGTCAACCCATGAAGAACTTGTGGGCTATGTTAAGGACTTTTTCTGTTTATCATAAGTGCCATTGAAGGGCTTTACACAGGGGGATGACACATGTAATTTGGCCTTTGAAAAAAGTCTTTCTCACTTTAGAGAAGAGAACAGATTTGAGGGAGCAAGAAATGACAAGACTATTGTCAGTAGGCCAGACTGAGAGTTGCTGGTAGCTCAACTTCAATTTTGGCTTTGTAGAGATGAAGGTATGGACAGATATGAGATTTACTTAGCAAATAAAATTATGGGAAAGAAGGTGAGAGAGATGGGCCAGGAACAATTCCACAGTTTCTGGCTTATATAACGAGATGGCTAGTGATGTCTCTTTAGGAAATTGGGACCACTGGATAAGGACATGGTTTGGTGGAAGGCCATGGCTTTTTCTTTTATACAGATTGGGTCTGAGGTTTTTAAAACATCTAAAAGGAAAATATCAAAAAACAGTTGGATACATGGATCCAGAGCCCAGAAAAGAGATCTAGGGATATAAATACATGAGGATTTGATTTTAGGTATTTATCAGATGAGCTTTCCAATGGAGAGATGATAGATACCCCTGGATACAGAGACATGCAGGTTACTAGTGACCTTAATAAGAGCTGTTTAGGTGGTAAGGTGGGGGTGAGAAGCTTGGAGTAGGATGCAGAAGGAAGTAGGATGGATAGCATGTAGAAGATGAGGAAATGGAATAAGTGAGTGTAGACAACTTTCAGGAACTTTGCCAGTGAAGTTATATAAGTTATATAAGGTTTGCATTCATTTTTTAAGGGAAATATGTCACTTAATCATGATTGGAAGGTAAAATCTTTTAAAACAGAGACTCAATAGAAAAAAAATTGAAGTAGTTTCTTGATAGTGAAAAGGTGACTGAGACCTACATTGGCACAGTGGGGAACCAAAGACACTTAACCAGTACTGAAGTGTATTTATTCAGCTCTCACTGTTGTTCCAGATGTCATTCTAAATGCTTGACATGTATTGACTAAATCTCCATAACAACACTGTGAGGTGGGTACATAATAGCCCGTGCAGGACACAAGGAAACCAGTCACAGAGAAGTGCTGTATCTTGCCAGGGTAGGACAACAGAGGTTTGAACCCAGACAGTCTGGCTGCAGAGATCATGTTCTTAACCAACCACTTTGCCATCCCCCTTCTCAGTACATGGGCGCATAATAAGGTATTTGTATCATCTATGAGCTAAGGTGTGGGCTAATCCATCTGAATATTGAAAATGTTATTAGTTGTATGACTTTGGGGCAAAAGTATCAACTAGTGTTCACTTTAATGCTTTGTTAAAACTTTCTTGGTTTTATGTTCTAGAACAAGGCAGGCATAAATGGAAATGTCATTAGATCGGCTTTAGCTCTAATCAGTGACTTTAATAAATGTGTGTACATTATTCATTTAATTGCACCTGTATCTGTGTGGTGTCCTCACAGCTGAGGGTATAATAGTAAGTAAGCAGAATTCTCAACAGTCTGAAACCCCGCATACCTCTCTCCCAAGGTGTGTATTTGTAAGTGTCCGTTAACCCAGGTCCTAAAATAAGTGATCTTTTCCAGATTCCTGGGGATTGGCTTTAACTACATGTGTGTGTTTATTCTCCTCCCAAGGATTTAACAACACTGAGAGGACGTGTGACAAAGAATTTATTATTCGGAGAACAGCCACCAATCGAGTGCTGAATGTCCTCCGTCACTGGGTCTCAAAGCATGCACAGGTAAATTCAGTGGTATCATTGATTACTTTCAAGGGTTTTTTGTTTTTTTTAAAAACCAACTTTTTAAGTCGTGACATTTATAAAATGCCTTCTGAGTCTGTGGAGTTAGGGTCTGAAACTTTGGAATTAGAACAGAAAGGGAATGGGGCGCCGGTGGGCTCAGTGTGTTGAAGCCTCTGCCTTCGGCTTGGGTCATGATTTCCGGGTCCTGGGATGGAGCCCTACATCAGGTTCTCTGCTCAGCGGGGAGCCTGCTTCCCTTTCTCTCTCTCTGCCTGCCTCTCTGCCTACTTGTGATCTCTGTCTGTCAAATAAATAAATACAAATCTTAAAAAAAAAAAAAGGGAAGAACTAGGATAGACATACAGATCAAAGCAGACACACGGGTATTGGCCAAATATCCAGGATCCAGCAGGACACAGGAGGGGAAGCCCGGCTTCCCTCTTTCCTCATCTTTTGAGGCAACGGCACCTACCCGGGGGCATAAAGCCACCGTATCGTGCCTCCCAGGGAGCCATTCATGGGCCCTCAAGGTAGCTGCGACTGGGCCCCTGGGGGTCAGCAGCCGCTCCTCCCCTGAGGTAAACAGCAGATGCCCCGGAGATGAGCAGTACTCTGGGCCCACACACCTTGGTGTCTGGTTGGGGACTATTTTCTCAGGCGGATTTAGGAGACATTTTGCCTCGTGCCTTTGATGTTCTGGTTCCTAGTACTCTGTTTTGAAATTACATCAGGCTGACAGGAGACCTACTTGCTATTTGTTTGTGTGTTTTCAGTACACATTCGTATAATGTATACCCACATCACAGTTTCAGAAAATAAGGTAAGGGCCTTCTTTGCTTCATGGGCTGGAGACACGCATTGTGCTTTGGTTACCCGCTGCCGAGCAGTGGATGGGCCCTGGCAGATGCATGGCTGCCTGGCACTGTGCCAGGAGAGTTTTGAAGAGAGGGAAGGGGGCCCGGAGTGGCTCAGATCAGAACACATTAAACATATAAAATGTTTGAAGACACAGAGAAAAGAGGAGCTCCCTGGTCTCCCTTCAGTATATTCCCAGAGGCTGTCATGGGTTTGCCATGTGGCCCTTGGTGACCACAGTCCATGAGATGGGGTCAGGAGAGAGCCAGGCACCTGCAATCCCTGTGGGAGGAGAATTCACTCATTGGGAAAAGTGGGATTTGGGCCTTGCCATCAGTTAGCCCATGACAATTCTTAAGTGTTAATTAAAGTTAAAATGAAGGTAGCACATTAAATATGGGATCTAAAAATTTTATTTTATGCATCTTAAATAAGTAAAAATGGATCGCTTATGACTCAAATTCTAAGGACCATCCTGAGCCCACTGAAAATGTCTAGTCTCTCCTCCTTATCGTCTGAGGGAGCTGCTTGTAAGTCCTGTCTGGCTCACTGCAGATATGTGATAATGAAGTCTACCCTGTATCTGACCAGGCATCCCATTTCTCTCTGGTTTTGGACTCCAGGGTCCTGAGTTCTGATTCAAAGAGTCCGTGGATGCTTCAAAAAGGTGGCACAAGCCTCCAGGGCACAAGGCTTCCCAGAGGCCCCTCCGTTGTCTTCCCAGCTGCAAGCCAAAGCCCAGGCTGACCTGGGCCTCAGCTCCCTGCTGTCTGCAAATCTTCTCTCCGAAACCTCTAATCTGGCTTCCCTGCCAGTCTCACCTCCTCTCTGTCAATCCCCAGTGCCCTCTTTTTCTAACGATCTGAAACCAGAATCCCTCAAAATTCACACAGAACTCTTATAGTAGCTAGAAAAGAGTCGCAAAGCAATTTTCAGTATGTGGGGCTCACTCTACTTTGGGTGAAGAGAACTCAGAGATGGGGAGATGGCTGGACTGAATCCCTTGCTTCTAGGATAAAGAGATTTACAGGAAGGTGTTATCATCTGGCTTGACCTTGGCTGCGTTGTACTTGCACAAATACGTATGTGTCTATGGGTAGTATTAGATTGAATAGCACCAAGTCACTGGGATAGAAAGTGGTTTGATAGGGAAGCACGGGTCTCTTTATTCATATTGCGTCCTGAGGCATTTAGTTGTAATCCACAAAGCACCCTAAATGTTAGCCGGACAGTTCGGATACTTTGTAGCCTGTTACTTAGGGCATGCTTCTATGTGGAAAAGCACTTGGTCATCAGTTCCATTTAGGGAGCCCACACTGGGACCCCAGCTTCTCAGACCCTCTCGACATGGGAGTCATGTGTGGATGGTACACAGTGCTCAAATATCCAGTCTTTTGTCCTGACATGATTATTGTATAAAATGTAGACCCTGATGTGCCAGAGGAAGGTCTTACCACTCCCACCTTTGTCTTTTCTTCCCTTCCCTGAATGTGTGAGTGTATTTTAAGGATCTGTGGTTGGTTTCCAGTTGTCCCATTGTAACCTCATCTTGTGCACATCCTGTCTCCTTCCTCGTTTGGGTGAGCTCTGCATCACCTGACGTGGCCTGAGCCAGTGGGGGTGTGGGTGTGGCCCCTGGCTTGATGGACCCCAGAGAAGCAGACCTGCCATGGTACTTTAAAAAAGAAAGAACTCTGCTAGTTAACTCTCGCTGTTGCTGTCTTTGGTTTTCACCTCACAAACTGAAGGGCTTGGACAATAGAATTTTTCATTATCTGATTCACTCTCTGCTGGTTGAGTCCCAGACTGTGGCATTATTGTGGCAACCTGATTATTTTTAATTAATAATTTTCCCAAAAAAATGAGTAGGAAGTTGGAATCTTTAAAAAAAAAAATACAGCCAAACATGGCAAATTGCATTACTGCTCACATGGTAGACCAACCAGAGAAATAACTTCTGTTTATTGAAAACAGAAAAGCCTTAGGGAAGTGACAAGATGTAGCTTTGTCCCCAGATAATCTGGAGAATTGAATCTACTACACAATATTAAGTATCATGTATCTATTTCTCATTTCTCACCAAAGGTGAGTAATATGAGTAGGTAGGACCCTGAACTTAATTCAGGAGAAATAGAGTGGCAGAATTATGAGTGTTGGTTCTCCAGAGAAATAAAATTTCCCTAGGATGTCACCCTCAACTCCTTCCCCGCAGTGTGCTAGAATGCCATTCTGGAACCTTAGGTTTTCCTTTAGTAAGTCTTTCCTTTGGTAAGACTAGGATGCTTTTTTTTTCCTGATTCCAAAAATTTTCATCTGTTATACATTCTGCCCTAGTTTCTCTTCATTTTGTTATGCCTTTTCACTCATTTATTGCCTCTCATGTTGAAAGGAAGCCACAAGGCCTGGCTGGGTTCCTCCCATATGCCTTGTCTATGGGTTAGTGGAAGCAGGAGCCCAGAGTCAGGACACACGTGTTCTTCTTCCAACTCTGCCACTGTATCTTCTGTGGGGCCCGATTCTGTCCCTCGGCCTCACTGGGGGTGAATATTCTCTTCTGAGAATGAGAACAACTGTCCATCTCTTGCCTCCCCCAAGGATGTAGTGAGGGTTAAAGGCAACATTGAATCAAGAAGCATGAAAGACATAAAGTCCACCATAGGTGGGTGTGACCAGATCCCTTCTAGCTAAGGACAGGAGATGAACATTTCATCCCAGTACAAGGAGCCTTAGTTCCCTGCAGACCCAGCTTGTCTCCTTCATCTTTGTGTCTGCTTCCTCAGGACTCTGCCATGCTGGGCACCTGGGAGATGCCCAGGAAGAATTCTCAAAGCCAGTTTATGCATTATCTCCAGGAGGCCATCTGCAAGCATTTATAGTTCCCGAAGTCAGCCAAGACAGAGACTAAAGCCACCAAAGGGACCAGAAATCAGGGCTGTGTGTGTAGAAAATCTGAGAGAAAGAAGTGTTCTCATTAGGTGTCTGCACACTTCTCAAGTGTTTCCTGCTAGGAGGCCTCATGTGTCATTTGCACAATTCCAAGCTGTCTGCAGGTTTCGGGGCCACGGTGCTTTTAACCATGTGCTCCCGGGCTGCTTTGTCTTCTGTGCACAGACAAGAGAGGGCAGGGCTTTGAGGCTGACCTCAAGTGTGTGTGTTAGAGGCCTGGTATGTATAATCTGTAGCAATTTTGGGTTTCCTGCATTGCCTTATTGATCCACTGATCCTGGAGAGAGACTCTGTCCAGTTGTTTGAGGGATCCTACAGACCACAGAACAGTACTAAGGAAGGAGCCTGCAGTGGTGTCTGCAGGTTACGATCTGTGCACTCTGACTTGGTACCATGGGAGGGACACCCGGCCAGGAATGAAATGATCCCTCGTTTTCTTAACTGTAGGTTAGGGGGAATGTTTTAAAAGCATGAGATCAGATAAAAATGACCTACTCATATAAAAATCTCCTTCCCCACGGAACTCATGGACGAACTATTGCTACTTCCTCTCTTTTCCCTCCTTCATTCATTCACTAGTAAGAATTGATCCCTAGAGGGTGCCAGACACGGGGTAGATGTGAGCGTGAGAGGATCCAGACGTTGCCTGAGTCAGGGGAGCTGGCCTTTAGTGTCCAGTGGAGAGGACTCCAGGAATCCCACCACGTGCCTCACAGGAGTTAGCCACCGTCCGTCTACCACATCCAGAGCAGGGCCCAGCTCCACCTGCCCTGGCATGTGGAAGGGGAAGCAGGGAGTGGAGAGGAGGTGTTTTGGGAAAAGAACAGGGGACCTTTAGGGAGGCTTCCAGGCTGAAGGCAGGCCAAGCTAGGCCAGGAAGGAAATGTCTTACTGGACTGAATGGGGAACTTGGATAATGTATTGGACTGGCCATTCTGATTGAAGAAGATAGAATTCTGTACCTAAAAGTTCTCAAAGACGTTGGTGCCTGCCCCAAAGCTATGTGCAGGGTGGGGAAGGATAGCGGACAGAGCAGTTTAATGGGATCGTTGAACAGCAGTGCTGCTGCTTGATGACTACATCCTTGTTTGTGGCACAGAAGTACAGGTCATGTGGGCGAGCAGTTTCACAGACTGTATCAAAATGACTCAGCTGTTGGGTTTCTAACTCACTAGTCCTCTTACACTCATTGTTTGGGGAACAAAGAGAGCATGCATTTAGCTGATGAAGAAGATCTCTCGAGTTTGTATTTCAGTTTATATGCTTTGTTGCATTTTACCAAGCTATTACATTCGTATAAGGGGCACTGAATTTAGGAGTGTGGCTCAGAGACTTTTTACCTTGAATGCACCTGTACGACGACTACCCTGATCAAGATAAGGTAGCACCCAAGAGGATCTTCCCAGCCCATGCCCCTCGTCTCGGGCATTTCCCAGTCTTCTGTTGGTTTTACTGTTGTTCTTACTGATATTACATACTTTCTCCATAGTAAGGATAAAACCCCTTATTGGCCAATGACACTCATTTCCCCCCGTTTGCTCTTTCACCGTGAGCGGTATGTATGATACTCTTTACGTACATACGTGCTTCTCCCATTATCAGAGAGCTTTATATGTAGTCCGTCATGTAGAAGTACACACGTACACACACACTCACACAGACCCTAGCGTCTGTTTGTAGAATCTATATATCTATAGATTATAGATATATAGAGGCAGGCAGACATTGTTACTCTGACCCAACCGGACCAGGGAGGCAATTAGGTCTCAGAGAGGGTCAGATACCGCTGCCCTGGTGAACCTTTCATAATGGTGGAAACGTTCTGTATCTGTAGTGCCAAGTGCAGTAGCCACGTGTGGCTCATGGAGCACTAGAAATGCAGCTAGGGTGGCTGAGAAACGGAAGTTGGGACGTTATTTAATTGAGTTAAATAGTCACATGTGACAACGAATGGCTCCAGTATAGATGCACAGTCCTAGACCCCTCAGAGGTACAGCTGTGACCCAGACCCAGCTCCCTGATGTCTGGCTCAGAACTCCTCCCTCTCTCCAGCAGGGCCCCCTTCCTCTGAAACAGGAAAGCACGGTCATCTCCGCTTGGCCCCAGCAATCAGCCTGCTAAAGAGGGGCACACCTCTGTGGGGTCTGTAGACAAAGCAAACTTTTAAGTAACATGAGTGTTGGGGTTTTACCAATCCCAGAGGAGATGGTGGCTCTTTTCCCAATAAAGGAACGTACCAATGAGCATCTTCGCGTTTGGGCTTCAAGCCTGCCGCTTCAGACCAGGGGTCCAGTGGGATTGTGCCTGGTTGACCACTTGAGGCTGGAACGCAGGTGCTGCTGGGATGTCAGGGACTTCGTGTGTTCAAAGACCGCAGGGATCAGGGTGCCCTAAAATGAGAGTTTCTACAGTTCGTCTCTTCTGTCAGTTATTTCGACAGATGACGGGGGGCCCTTTTTTAATTTTTAAAATTTTTGGCATTGCTTAGGAAGACACTAAATCTAGCATCAAATGAGAGCACTGAGTGCAAATCTATTCTTTGTTCCCAATCTGAAATGGAGGTTGGGCCAAGGATGAGCCTCATACAGGCTTTCAATGTGGGTGGGAGGATGAAAGGTGTAAGTAGTATCTGACTTACAGATCAGACTAAGCAGCTCCTGTGGACCCTTCTGATGGCACTCAGCTGCCCTCCAGCCCCACCGCCCTGCCCCTGGGCTCAGCCCCTCCTCCTCTCCACCTGGTCCTGCCCGTCGGCCGGCCGTGGGGGCGCTCTCCCATCCAGGCTCCCTGTCTGTTTCTGCTTTGAGCCATGGCTCTTCTTTCCACTGAACCAGTCTGAGCTTTGAGGCTGTTGTAATCATGATACAGGGCGCCTGGTCTTTTATAGGCAACTTGAAAACATGACCCCCCACCTAGAAGGCAGTTTCCTCTATGAGGGTGCATTCTGAGTGAAAAGACTGGCCATGTTTTTGTTTTTGTGTCTGTAAGCAGTTTTCAAATATTAAGTCATTTACCCCCTCACTTCAGCCTTTTAAGGGAGGGAAGGTAGATGTTGTTATCCAGCTTTACAGATGGGGAAATGGAAGCTTCGGGAGGGGAAATGATCTGCCTGAAATGACACAGATAGCAGGTGGCAGAAACTGCTTCCATACCCCAGCTGCTGGCTGCCCAGCACGGGCTCTAACCCCTGATCTCGCCGGCCAACTCTTGGAGTGCAGACAGCTTGAAAGCAAAATGTACAAAGCCACTTCTGACTCAAAAAGGCGAGAATATCATATGCTAACACTGACCATGCTTTTGCTATTTCTGAATCTTTCCTTAGGAAAGTTACTTTTGTCCCAGAATCTCTTCTGTGTCCCTTAAGCAAAGGATCTGTACGGTCTTAACCAGCCAGAGTGCTGCCCCCCTTCTGAAGGGCGGCACTTCTTGGATACTCAGACAGTGATTTATAGGCTGCCTGCAGCACTGGCCCTGGAGGGAGCTGGAGCTAGTGCTGTCTACGGTGAAAAGTCAGGAGACCCCAGACATCCCACCTAACAGGTGGATGAGGATGCTGGCCCCCTGCTCAGCAGCCCCAAAGTACAGTGAGGCTCCTGTCCCCTGCCAGTGGGTGTGGATGCGGATGCCGGGAACAAGGAGAGAGAATTGAGTTGCAGTGTGAGAAGCTGGCAGCTGTGAACTATTTCTGTTTAATGATAAATTCATTGCCTCTTGCTTCAGCCTTGCAAATCGTTGTGCAAAGGCACTAAATGGGAAGATAATCAACGGGATACACACTTCTTTATGTTAGTCTCGTCTTTACTAATTAGCACTCATTCGCTTCTAGTTGTCCACACCATTTCCTGTGGACCTCTGCATGTCCAGGCTAAGAAATCCCGAATGTCCCCGAGGTACAAACCAGTGTTTGTTCCCAAACTCTGATTTCCCAGGAAGGGAAGCCAAAGTGAGACGGAGAATGCTCTATTTGATTTAATTAGGCTAGCCACTTAAGTTCCTTTTGGCTTCTCCTGATTTCCTGGGCACATGGACTGGCACCTAATTTCATCACTTTCGTATCCGATCCTGCTGTATTATTATATATGTGCCTGCCCTTCTCCCCTCAGAACAAACTGTCTTGGGCATCAGACTTCACTTGAGTTCCTGGGTCAAGAAGGGCTCAGGTGAGGAGAGAAGTCTGGAAATCTGAATTCTAGTCTAGATTCCCATGTAGCTTACCATCTTCCTCATTCGTAAAACTGGCAAAATGATCTATAAGGGGTTCTTATGCACAAATGAATTGTCAGAGGGCTCTAGAAAAGATAAAATAAAATATAAAATCAGAAACTATTATCTGATTACTATGGATTTTCTTCTTCCCCCCCTTTTTTTTAATCCTGAAGATAGATTTTCATTTTTTAACTCTTTTTTTCCTGTGGTCCAGGCAAACAACCAAGTAAGAAGATCCGACTTCCTTTTACTACTTACCACAGTTGTCGCTTATCTTTTATACATCCCTATTGTTAGCCTTTAAACTATCCTTAAGCTTTCCATGCGTGTCTTTAAAAACAAGAAAAGAAAACTTGGTGAGAAATTAACAACAGGATTTATTTAAGTCTGTGTGAAACGGAATTAAGAGTTTAGGGAACCAGTGTGTTAAATGGAACTTATTTTCAGTTCCCATTGTTCCCAAGACAGAAATTTAGCTTTCTCCGTAAGACCAGCAGGATTCTTTAACCTTCTGTGGATGGGTTTCATGGACAGAAAACACTGAGAAACACCATATGGGATGTTACATACATCAGTAGCTTCTTACATCTTCCACTTTGCATTCTACACGCTCGTAATCACTTGTGGACCTAGGAGGTATTTCTGGAGCCCCGTGGCATGCAGGACTGGGTTCTCAGTCCCTTCTCTGGACCCCGCCCCTGTCCCCCAGGACTCAAAGGAGCCAGCTCAGCACTGGGGCATTAACAGGTTTGTTCAGGTCTTATTTATTTATTTGTTTGTCTGTTTGTTAGAGAGAGAAAGAGAGCACAAGCAGGGGGAGCAGCAGGTAGAGGGAAAAGTAAGCTCTCCGCTGAGCAAGGAGCCTGATGCAGGGACTTGACCCCAGGACCCTGGGATCATGACCTGAACTGAAGGCAGACACTTAAGCGACTGAGCCCCCCAGGAACCTCTTTGTTCCGGTCTTAAGGTGTTGCCTACCTACTGTCCTTTTCCTTGGGCTTCATCTCCTGCTCACTCTGCTTCTGGATGTCACCAACCTGTATCTCTTAATGTCTTTGCATAATGAAGTTTCTTCCTGGATGAATGTGAAAGGTTCTACTTCTGCCACACTCCTGACTCTGAGTGTGTCTTCTCCATGGAGAAAGGGATGAGGTTTGCCTCCCAGCTTCCTTTACCAGTCTTTTCCCCTTTTATGGGTCAGGACACGGAGAACAAAGTATAACTTATAGACCACTCTTCACTAAGGCTTCTTCTCAAGTTAAGGTCAATGATAATTTTGTTGGCATGTGGCATTAATTAATGAAGAAAATTTTAAAAAATCAAGATTAAAAGCAGGCCTTTCCAAAATGTTATTTTTTCCCCTCTCCAATCTTTGTCATTGTCTTGAAAGCAACAATCCTATCAATTAACCACCTCTCTAGAAACCAGTGGAAAACATAGCACTTGGAAAATTATTTCCTTCTTCTGATAAATGCTTTTTAAATGGACTGATTCTTCTGAGATGTTATGTGATTTCAAGGTTGTGGGCCGTATTTAAAATTCTTCTAAGCTCAGCTGTCCAGGTCTAAAGGCTGGATATTAGCAAGTCTTCAAATGCAGAATCATTTGTTGGAAAATGGTCGAATATATTATTTTCTGCATGGTTTCTTCCTTCTCACTGAGTTGGTGTCATTCATTGCCATTTGCCTCCCCCTGGTTATTTTTGTTCTAACATATCTTCCACATTTTGCATTGTGCCTTCCTCTAGTAGCCTCCCACCTCACATCTGCTAAAATAATTTCCCCAAACGCCAGTTTAAGAAGAATTAGGTAACATATTACCACACATCTCAAAGTCAAGTAGCCTCCCTAGAACTTTTGTCCGTTCATTCAACAAATATCTGAACCCCCACCAGGAGCACCTGTACTTACCATATTTGGGGCTTAATTGTATCTGGGATTTATCACCTCTTCCTGGTGCATACGTCGCTGCATGCTGGTCAATTACACATTTTCTTTCTTTCTTTTTTTTTTTTTTAGTTGCACATTTTCTATATATTCTGTTTCTCTTTGGAGATTCTAGGACCTTAGGAGTAAGTGTTCAACAGGTGCTGGAAAGTTTGGAATTACTGTGGAGTTGCCCTGTAGGGTTTTATTCCAAAGGTAATGCCCTTCCTTATGTTTTTTGAGTCAGTTGTTCCTTTTGTAGGGCAAACAAAGAGGCTTTTAAAATATCTTTGTAGTTGGGTGATGGGAAATGCTGGAAAACCCTGCCTTTCACTTTTCCAGTGACAAAATGTGATTCAGAGTCAAGGTTACCCAGAGGTGGCAAGAAGGCTGGTTGACCAGGGGTGGTGGCCAGTGGACAAGGCCACACATGTGCTTTGCAGGGTCTCCCTTGCCAGTTGTTAGCCAGCACTACCTGCCCTGGGATAAGGTTTCAACATTTACCTTCTGAATAAGGTCTCCCCTCCTCAAAAGAACTGAAAACCACACTGGTTTAGAGGATTGTTATCCCTGGTTCATTAAAATGAGGAATCCAGAAACGTGTCCTCAACCTACCAAGGTTGATCTTGGGAAGATCACTCAGCACCTGTGCTGCAGTTTCCCAGGTGACAAAATGGCCCAGACCTAACCTAAATCTACACCACAATATAAATTCAGCTCTTCGTCTTCTGTAGTCAAAGAGAACAGCAAACACTAGCATGCTTTTCATTGCCTTGAAAATCATTGTCAGGGCGCCTGGGTGGCTCAGTGTGTTAAGCCTCTGCCTTCTGCTCAGGTCATGATCTCAGGGTCCTGCGATCGAGCCCCCACATCAGACTCTCTGCTCAGCAGGGAGCCTGCTTCCCTCTCTCTCTCTCTGCCTGCCTCTCTGCCTACTTGTGATCTCTGTCTGTCAAATAAGTCAATCAAATCTTTAAAAAGAAAGAAAGGAAGAAAAGAAAGAAAGAAAATCATTGTCAAACGCCAGGCTCTTATTTTTGAGTCTAACACATCCCAAACCCCTTCTTTATGAGCCCACTGTCCCAGGTTTTAAAATTATTTATGTGGTTTTACTCCCTTCTGCAGTTTTTCTACTTTCCTTTTTAAAACTCTGGCCACAGTTGGGAATAAACTGTACTGATTACAGTGAGAAAATTATTCTTGCAATTCTCTTTACCCTCACACTGTGTTTATTGAATCAGATTTTCCCAGTGTCCTAGAGTTCCCTTGGCCATGCATAGCGTATTACTAATTACTGCCCTGCTCCCCTGAAAGAATGAATGTAATTGCCCGCGTCCCTCAGCCGTCATCAGGGATTTAGTTCCAGGGGGCTGGAGAATCTGATTTATTGCATCACAGATTGTTTTGCTGTTGTATGATCTAGTCTTATTAATACAAACCTGAGTTTCAAGATCTCTATCTCAGATGGGTGCTAGTTAGTATAGGTGGGAAATAGCTCCAGCAGGGCAGTCAGCGTCTGATAATGTCTTTTCAGCCCAAGCTACCAGTGCTAGATCACTGATAGCCACTGTTTTTGGACAGTCAGGTGTTAGCAGTGAGAAACTCAGGTGTTCCGTAGACACTGCCGGGGGTTGAGTCCTGAGTCTGCCGCTTGCTATCTGTTGTGACTTTGAACAAGATACTTGGATTCCCTGTACCTTGACTTCCTTGCTTGTAAAATGGGAATAATAATGATTGTAACTGTATTAAATTAGATCATAATTAAAATACCATCTGGCATGTGGGGAACTCTCACAAAGTTTCAGTTACCCTAACGACCCCAGGAACTCCACTAACCTGGGTGAGGGAAATACTGACTTTCGAATCACTGATAAATGTGTCGGAGCAGAGTCAGTAAATCTTGGTAAAATAAAACTCCTCTTGCCATAGCTTGTGTCTTGAGGGGGATCTAACGTCATTGGCTGGTAATCTCTTGTCCCTAAGCATTTGCCGAGTTCCCTGATAGTCCAGGTGAGCTGTCCCCTCTTTGCAGGGGTTCCCCGAGCTGCATTTGCAGGCCCAGAACCTCTCCTCCGACTCAGCAGGGCAGGGCCCGGCTCCCCGCACCACCCCCCCGCCCCCAATCACAGACCCCTCTCCCCAGGCTCTAGGGGTTATAATGTTTGCTTCATCTGCCCATCGCCCACACTGCTGTCCTCTGTTTTGCCTTCCCCCGCCCCGAGACGTCATAAACTGAGGTGCTCAGGAACTGCTGAAGGAATAAGAACTATCCTGTCCTCTCCAGAGACTGAAATGTCAAAGTCTCCCATTTTGCGGGCTGTCCGCCTTTGGAAGCCGGGTGGTTTCTTCTTTCTGATCTCCTGTCTCCTCATCTCTGCTTCAAACATCGGAAAACCAAAACTAACCTACATAAGCTGTTGCTGGGATAGCTTGGGTGACTGCCTCAGCTCCTGTTGGACGCGGAGGGCTCGCTGATCTGGGGCACGAGGGAACCCGACAGCAGGCAGCTTCCCGGCTCAGGGCTTGGCTCGCACTGCGCTCTGCGGTCTGCCAGGTCCGAGCACCCAGGCGGTGTGGACTCACGCAGAGCCGGACGACCCAGGAGCGCCATCTCGTGGGCGCCCCGATTGTTGCCTCCGAGAAGGAGCCAGTGTTCTTCTCCGGTTTCCCCCCGCCCCCCAACGAGGGTTCTCATTTCCCATTCAGGGCCTGGGGAAATGCGACAAAAAAATTAGATTCCAGATAATTTAAAAACGGCTGTCAGGCAGACTTATTATGAATAGTCTACCTCTGGATTTAAATAGGGCAAGTGGCTTTTAGCTGCTCTAGATTTCTAGTGAAGTGGTAGCTATTACGTTTTGAACGGGGACTTTCAGATAGCTAATTCTGCATTTCACATGCGTTGGTAAAAAAAGAAAATTTTCCATTCTAGGTAGTACATCAGAGGATTTGGAATTTTTTTTTTTTAAGTCAGTTTTTGAGGCGTTGTTTTTTGCATGAATTAAAAAAAATACACAGTGGCAACTCTTGCTACTGAAAATGTGATCAGCATCACCCAGGAGTTCATTAGAAAAGTATCCTTGTTCCAAAACTCCTGCGTTAGAATCTGTGGTGAGGGGCCCCTGGGTGGCTCAGTGGTTAAGCGTTTGCCTTTGGCTCAGGTCATGATCCCAGAGTGATGGGATCGAGCCCCGTGTCAGGCTCTCTGCTCTATGGAAAATCTGCTTCTCCCTCTCCCTCTTTCTCTGTGCACTCTCGCTCTCAAATAAATAAAATCTCTTAAAAAAAGAAGAATCTGTGGTGAATTGTGGGCCTATTGGCAGATAGGAGCACAGGTTATCGGAGTCAGAGGGACCACCTGTATTTTTGTCCGCTTGCTGGTACCTCCGTCCTTGTCTTGTCTCCCCAGTATGATCACATCCCTTCAGCCTCCATGGCCTACCTGTGACACAAGATCATAGGTTCCTGCCGTGTCTGCTCCTGGGTCAGCCGAGCGACAACTGAAATCATGCACAGCTGGTCACTTTGAATGTGAGAAAAACCTGTGCAGATGTCAGGGGAAACTATGTGTGAGAATTCTTACATTTCCTACTCAGCCGTCCCTGGATAGTGTGCTTTCCTCAGCTACATCACCAGCAGAGTGAATGCTCACCTCTAACTTTCATCATGCCGCCAAGAGTGTCTGGTCAGATTCCACCAAGGTTCCAAAGGGCGCTCTCGAGCTAGTCTTTCCAGAGCTCAGAATAATAAAATCACATTTTATTTTCCTTAATGAGACCTTTCACACATCTTGCCGTCCTGGGGTCTCCGAGCTGTTTTCCCCTGTTGAGCCCAGGATGGGGCAAAGCAGGTACTCAGTGGAGCTTGTTGATGAAACTGCTAATTATCCCTCAGCAAGGACCAGACACTGGCCTGATGTCCTTCCCACTAAGCCACTTATGATCGTCAGATGATGTGCATCGTTAGAGAGACTGACACAGCTACGGGAGGACTCTATCATCTCAATAATAAATACCAATATTCATTAAGGAAACAGACTCCCGATGGCTGAGAAATCCTCTGGTGGTGCTCAGAGATTGAAGTTAGTGGGGTATTAGCTGTTTACAAATACTCCCCCCGCCTTGAAATGCAGGAGGGGTTGGACAAATTAAAAACACAGTAGCAAGATATGACTCTCTTTTCCCTGCATACATTTTTTATTTTTTTAAAGGTTTTATTTATTTATTTGAGAGAGAGAATGAGAACGAGAGAGAGTGAGAACGAGAGAGCACATGAGAGGAGAGAGGTCAGGTGGAGAAGCCGACTCCCTGCCTAGCAGGGAACTGGATGTGGGACTCGATCCTGGGACTCCAAGATCATGACCTGAGCCAAAGGCATTCGCTTAACCAACTGAGCCACCCAGGTGCCCCACTTGCATACATTTTTAAAAAGATTTTATATATTTATTTGAGACAGCGTGTAGAGCAGGGGTAAGAGGTAGAAGGAGAAGCAGATTCCCCACCATGCAGGGAACCCGATGCAGGGCTCGAACCTGGGATCCTGGGATCATGACCTGAGCCAAAGGCAGTTGCTTAACTGACTGAGCCACCCAGGCACCCCTACTTGCATGTATTTTAAAAGAAAAACCAATAGCCAAGAAGCTGTTGGGCAATAAATAGATGAAATTTTAGGAAAACCTATCAGCTGGAAGCCTGAGAATGCTAAGAGATATTAACCTCCTTGTTGCCCCAGGCCTGGGGGGCTCTTGTTCCAAAGAAGTGATACTCATTGTCAGGCAGTAAAACTGAAATACTGAGAAAAATTTGTTACACAGTTTTCCACCTAACTGAGGCACAAAAATATCCAACTCAAATTAGGGCAGACTGTCGCATTGTCTGCAGTTTGTGAAATTACAGATCCTTTTGCCCCTAATTTACTAAAATAGGAAGTGTGTGCTGTTTTCTTTTTGAGGGATTCATTCTGATTAGCAATGTTTCCTCTAATCATTTAAAAGAATTCAGAATGTCGGTGCTTCAAAATTTCCTTCCTTAAAGTTAAAATGTAGTTGTAATGAGTCACTTTGTATAGAAGGGGAAATGCACGTACATGACGCCTGCACATAGAAAGACAGTCTCTCAGAGTCAGGACCTTGCAAGCAGGACCTAGCAGTGTGCAGATCGTCTCTGAAAACCTGACCATCCCAGCGTGCCGCCTGTCAGTGTATTATAAGAATGCATTTAATAAAAGAGTTTAAGAAACACGATGTTACCTTTTTACATCTTTTTTCCAACGTTTTACCTTTAAAAACTTCACATCAAGAGAAAAATGCCAGAATAGGACAAAGAGCACTGATACCCATCTATGGTCACTCATAATAATTAACGTGCTCACCGTATTTGTGTTCTCCCTCTCTTTCTGTGTCCACCCTGCCCTCCCAAACAGGGAGCTGCTCTTAAACAGCCTCGGTAAAATGATCATATTCAGGACAATTTAACATTGATGCTATTCCCAACTAGTACATAATCTTGACTTTTGTCAGTTGTCCTAGTGATGCCTTTATGTCATTTTCCCCTTAACCTCAGATCTAATCCCCGATTCACCTGTCCCATGGAGCCGTGGTCCCCTCGGTGTCCTTTAAAATGGAACAGTTCGGGGCTCCTGGGTGGTTCAGTGGGTTAAAGCCTCTGCCTTTGGCTTGGGTCATGATTCCAGGGTCCTGGGATCGAGCCCTGCATCGGACTCTCTGCTCAGTGGGGAGCCTGCTTTCTCCTCTCTCTGCCTGCCTCTCTGCTTACCTGTGATCTCTGTCTGTCAAATAAATAAATAAAATCTTAAAAATAAAATAAAATGGAACAGTTCCTGTTTTTCTTTGTCTTTCAATGCATTAACATTTTTGAAGAGCACAATGCTTCCTCACAATGCAAATGTGAGATTATGCATTTTGAAGGAAAAAAATAAATGATGATTTTCACAGAGCATCACATTAGTAGGTACCTGATGTGGGCTTGTTCCATGATGTGGGCTTGTTCCATGATGTGGGCTTGTTCCATGATGATGATGGTAACTGATCACTTTGTTAAGGTGATGTCTGCTGGAGTCTCTCTTTGTAATTAACAAATCGTTTCTGGCAGGGGCCGAAGGGTACTCTGACACTGTTAATTCTGTCTCCCAATAAATTTCAGCATCTAGTCAGTTGCCTGATCAGTTATTACTGCTTTGGGCAAAATGGTAATTTTTTTTCTCTTTTGTTTCTTTGCATTTATTAGTTGGAATTCTACTATAAAGAATTCTCTTCTACCCTCTTTCTGTATGTACCTATTTATGTCTTTGGGAGCACCACTAGGGATTTACAGGTTGTTTTAATTTAGTTGGGTTATTACTTATCACTCTTATGATTCATTTTGATACCCAGCTTTGCCCACTGGGTGCCCCTTCAGTCTCACTCCTTGGCTTGCTTGATGCAGCCTCATCAGTCTGTGAATGTCATTTATTCTTTAGCTGTTCACCTGTCTGTATGGAGGTTCTTAACTCAAGTCACTGCCCAAATGACAGATTTTATTCTTGCAACAGATCTTTTTTTTTTAAGCTATTGCTATGCCCCAGTTACTGAACTGACACATGGTCCAGTGGGAAACCAGACCATTATTTCAGCCTTTACAATACAGCAGGTTACAGTAAGGGACACCTTAGGAACATCAGAGCAAAGCCCTTTTATCCCATAGGATTGAATTAAGAAGCTCCTGGGAAAAAGTTTATCACCTCCTAGATGTGCAAGATAAATAGAAATAAACGTGGGAGGAGGCCTGGTGGTTCAGGCTAAGGGAAGCACCTGTATCTTTGAGAAATTCCCACCCCCTGGGGAGCCTGTTAGAAATACTGACAATAGGACCCCATCCCAAACTAATGAACTCAGGATCTCTGGTGGGGAGAGCAGTCCTAGGGCCCATGCATGTTAATTTCTATACATAGCTTCTAGAGAAGTTATCATGAGAAATGGTGTCATGTGTCATAGAGCTAAAATCTTCACAACTAAAATTTTACAAGCTGCATTTTACTTTATAGGATTTTGAACTCAACAACGAACTAAAGATGAATGTCCTCAATTTGCTAGAAGAAGTTTTGCGAGACCCAGACCTTCTTCCCCAGGAAAGGAAAGCCACGGCAAATATCCTGAGGTAAAACGCGGTTGCAGGCACTTCCTAATGACGTGGGTTGATTTCTGCAATGTTCTAGAAAATAAAATCCTGTCAGACCAGGAAGATGGTTCTTAGACTTCTGGGGGCTGCCAGGAGTCTGCTGTCACCGCAGAGTGTGACGTATCTGCTTCTCGTTTCTGGGGCAGGTTGGTGTCTGTGGCCTCAGGACAACCTCTCCTAGGGGACCACATAACTTGTGTGGAGTGCTGGAATGCAGCTGCTCCTGTCCGTGGTCCTACAGTGGCTTCCTGACGAACCAAAAGTGAAAAGGAGGATGCCTTGAGGATCCTCCCCTGTGACCCCAGCAAGCACTGCAGAGAGAAGCAGCTCTCCTGCCGTCGCTTCTGGTTGTTGGTCATAAGCACGTGTTTATGAGCAGGGTGGTAGCATTTCTGTGAGAGTCCCATGCCCCTGGTTTGTGGATGTGGTGCCAGGGGCTAGTTAATATGTTTTCTCCGGCTTGTTTCACTGGTCCCGGACCAGTTTTACTGATGACTTCTTAGGTTGGGATTCCCGCATCATGTAGGTTGTATAAAAGCTGGTAGGTATGATAAAAGCTTGAACTTTGGGTTTCCCACAAGAGACGGTTTGTGGTTGGCATTACACCCAGCATCCAAACAGGTAACAAGCTTTCCTGTAGCTTCTTGAACTGATGGGTGGAGGTTTCTCTAGTCTGCTCTACAGGAGGAGGATGGCCATCAGTGGCTTTGTGCAGACATTTCAGTTACCGCTCTCCCCCTGGCTCCTGGCCATATGGTTAGTCTTACTCGGGGATGGGAAGCCCAGCATCTATCTGCTAGACCTGGTGGCTCTTTACCATTTTGGCTTCTAGTTCCATTTACAATCTTTGGAAAGAGTCCTTTCTTTCTTCTGACCTTGTCTATATTGTTTCTTTGTTTTCCAGAATTCAGTGTATAGAGGGAATCCATCTTAGTTCAGTCTACCATGTTTTCAGAAGCCACTCTCCAAGGCAGCGATGCCAGTATTTTGGCCTGCAACATTTTAGCAATTGGCTCCTAAGTCTTTCTTAGTTCCATCAGTTCAAGATCCCATCACCAGACCCTTCTTTGGTTTAGGGGCTCTTGCTGGTGCAGTGTGTCTGCCCCAAAACGGTGTGTTGACCTTCAAACCCTGAGTACCTCACAATGTGATTTTATTTGGGAATAGGGCCATTGCAGTTGTAATTAATTAAGATGAGGTCATACTGGAGTAACATGGTCCCCTAATCCACTATAACTGGTGTCCTTATGAGAAGATGGCCATGGGAAGAGAGAGAGACATGGAAGATGGCCATGGGAAGAGAGAGAGACATGGAAGATGGCCATGGGAAGAGAGGGAGACATGGAAGATGGCCATGGGAAGAGAGAGACACTGAAAATGGTCACAGGGAGATGGAGCAGAGACTGGGGTGAGACAGCTGTAGGTTGAGGAATGCCATTTGCTCACAAACCACTAGAAGTTAAACAAGGGAGGATTCCTCTAAAGGCTTCAGAGGAAACATGGCCCCGCCGACACCTTGACCTTGGACTTCTAGCCTCCAGAACTCTAAGTCAAAAAATTTCTGTCGTTTTAAGCCATCTAGTTTGTGGTGTTTTATTAGGGCAACTCTAAGAATCTATTAAGAGCCCATTTCACCTTTTTCCATCCTATGAAAACACCTAAATAAGCTTAGGGCCTCTGTTACTGTGTTTATTTTCAGATTTTAAAATTGTAAATACATTTCCAGATAAAGCCTGGTTTCAGTGGATAAGTGGTATCTGTGAATGATTACTATTCCTATCTTCTTTATATAAACATTTTATTTTGCTGTTTTTATTTTAAACACTGATATTTTGAAACAATTTTCTAGAAGTTTATGCCCCTAGGGACATTTGACTGGGCAGCTTCTGGGAAGTGAGGGTGTTCAGACTGGGAAAGACTCTCAGGATTGAGAAACA
The DNA here is from genome assembly GCF_010015895.1 of Lontra canadensis. Taxonomy (NCBI): domain Eukaryota; kingdom Metazoa; phylum Chordata; class Mammalia; order Carnivora; family Mustelidae; genus Lontra; species Lontra canadensis. The sequence goes on along the minus strand of NW_022630998.1, from coordinate 31,876,182 downwards.
TGCTGCCCATCCCCTCACAACACCCATGCCAGACATTACCAATCAATCCTGAGGGCTTTCTGCCTGTACCAGTGGGTGAGCTCAGAACTCCGTTAATTGGCACATCATTGATTGGAGTTGGCCCTTAAGATGAATCCTATTTACCATTACAGGCCTTACTGTTTATCAGGCTTAAGATGTGCTAACTCTTTTTGTTGAATAGATGACCTGAGAATTAAAGGTGTGGGATCAATAAGAAATAGAAATTTTAGTAGATGGTACAGTTGGGAGCATGACATGGAGCTGAGTTTGATTCTAAGTTTTGCAGGATTCACAGATAAAATCTTGGTTCAGCTCCTTACAGCTGTCAAGTTTCTTAACTAGTCTAAACCTCAGTTCCCTCATGTATAAAATGAGACTAGTAGTACCTACTATTGAGTTGTGACGATCACATGATATAATCTATACAAAGAGGTTAACATGCCTGAAACATAAGTAGCAGTTGTTTTACTGCTACATTTATTATTACTGTTATTATTACTGTTAGCTTTGACAGCAGCTCTTGGGAAAAGTACTTTCTTCCATCAAGGCAATACAGCGCAAGCAAAACCAAGCTAGGTCTTAGTCAAACTCAGCTTTCCTTAGATTTCATCAACTTGTCTACACCAAAGAGATTATAACATTAAAAGTCAATTTAATATTGCATAAAGACATGAATGCAATAAAAAAAATCATTCAGATGTACACTTCAAGTGGATGAATTATTTGACATGGGAATTATATTTCAATATAGTTGTTACAAAAGAAACTATTGTCCTAAACCATTTGCTATTTTGTAAAAGAATAAAGGAAGTAAAAAGCAAAACAAAAAAGCAGTTCTACTGATGGGATGCCCCAGCTGCCCACCCACACTTCTGGTCCTTTGCAAAATCTTCCCAAAGTATTCCGAAAGTCCCAAGAAATGTGTGCTCAGGAACAAATCCAGTCATTTTTCTGCCTCAGCATCTTTATTCAAGTTCCCTGCCCCAGACACCACTTGAGGGAGAGACCTTATCAGAGTCACCATTGTTTCTGACAAGAATGCTGTCTGACAGGACTTTAAAGCCACAATTTCCCTATCAAAAAGCTGACCCAGATGCCACCCAACCCATCCCTAAGCCACAGGCACCCCTGAGCGGCCTCACCCAGCCAAGAGTTTAGGTCTCTGGTGAAAGGTGGCTCCTGGTTCTACATCTTTCACCATAACCATTCAAAATTCACCCACAGAGCCAAGCAGAGAACATATATCACACCATCCATTCTCCTACTTCTGACCTCCTTTCTTCCCATGAGGCCAAAACAAACAAAAGTCTTTTGTTTAGCCCTGAGTCTATCAACTAAAACAGACAGATACCAGTGGGTCACCAGCCCATTAGCTGAACAAACAGCCAGACCCTGAGTCCCAGTTGGGTCAGCCGGGTCTTGGAGACACTAACTTACCTACCCAACAAGTGAGTAAATAGATTTGTAAAAAAAAAAAAAAAAAAAAAAAGAAAGGAAAAAATCCCGGTGCAAGAAAACTACTAATCTTTGATTGAAGTCCCTCTGCCAAGTAATTCATTCCACCAGCACTAAGCTTAAGGGTCCCTGCCCCAGCACATGATTGTGCTTATAGGAGGAATAATGATACATTAATTTTTCAGGGTTTTTGATAACTTATCATACAGATACTTGTGTTTATATGTATGACATTTACATATTTATATTTTTAAAATCATGTCAGAATGATTAGAAGGTAGAGTAGGAGGTAGGACCTCAATATAACCATCACCGATGGAATGCCATGATTCATTCATGAAATTCTTTGTGAAAAAAATACCATCATGGAGTATAATAAATAATCAGAAGGATTATTTAATAATTATATGAAAATTACAATAATTATATGACAATTATATAAAATAATAATAATGTGGAAAATTATAAAGATGTTTCTGTTACTTTTTTTTTTTAAGATTTTATTTATTTATTTGACAGAAAGCGAGATCACAAGTAGGCAGAGAGGCAGGCAGAGAGAGAGGGAAGCAGGCTCCCTGTTGAGCAGAGAGCCCGATTAGGGGCTCGATCCCCGGACCCTGAGATCATGACCTGAGCTGAAGGCGGAGGCTTAACCTGCTGAGCCACCCAGGTGCCCTGTTACTTTATTTCTTAATTTGGAAACAAACAGGGAATTATTTCCAACCAAAACCGGGAGACTTTAGTACTCAAGGTTTCCATGCATTTGTGGACATCTGACTTTTTAAAAAAATATGCCAGAGCATAGGTAGCAATGGGCTCAAGTAAGCCTGGAAGGAAGGAAAGCCATGCCCAAGAAAGCAAAGGAAGGAAGGGGTGGTCTGGCAGGTCCCAGCAGGTGACGCTACAAGCAATTAAATAACTCACAAAGTGAGGAGGAGCAGAGATGGAGGCAGGTCATGCCATGGGCGTAAGCCTGCCAGTCTCAGCAGCAAGCAGTCCGCCCAGAGAGTGTGGACCAGTCTGGGGACAGAGGCCAATTGCTCCTGGCTCTGTTTTTAAGCCTATCTGATTTCTACTGTTGTAAGAGGACTTTTCCAGTTGCAGAACATGAATAATCCTATTTCCTTTTAAATGTTTTATTTGGCATTTCATTATAAATGCACATATTTTTAACTGATCATGCTGACTGGGAGATGTGAAAGGAGCCCAGTGTCTTGGCTTGTCCATCAATGCACAAAGATAGTCTGAAGACTAGAAACACGTCTGTCCTCTATTGGAGCTGGGCCAGAGGTAGAGAGACCTTCCCTCTAAGGGAAAATTTATGAACATACCTCCCAGCGAATACAAGTTGTGGCTGCGAGAGATAAAGACATATCACACTGTAGTCAAATGGAGCCCTGACATTAGAGAGGTATTGCAGTCAAACTGTATAATACCGAGATGTAAACACAAAATGTATTTAAACATACATTACATTTACACAGGAAACTGAAAGCTCCCAGTAATAAACCATTTCTGTCTCACAGGAGTTACTTTATAATGAAGAAGCTTAAAGGGCATACATAGTTTTTTGTCTTGTTTGTGACTAAAAACTTCTGCTCAAGGGGTGCCTGGATGGCTCAGTCAGTTAAGTCTGCCTTTGGCTCTGGTCATGATCCCAGCATCCTGGGATCGAGCCCCGCCTCAGGCTCCCTACTCGGCGGGAAGCCTGCTTCTCCCTCTCCTACTCCCCCACTTGTGTGTTCCCTCCTTCACTGTATTTCTCTGTTAAATAAATAAATAAATCTTTAAAAAAAAAAAAAAGACCTCTGCTCAAGACTTTTCTATTTCTAAAATACCACTTCCTCTCCAATGTTGTCTGACTAGCTGGTTTCTGAATCTATGTAGATATAGATCTTGGTAGACAACTAACATGCCATAAAATGAAAAGAAAAAAAAAAAACCAAAAAACAAAAACAAGCGATGACTGACTTCATGGGTGGGCAGCTGGAGTGGATTTAGGTCATGAAAATGTTACCCACAAACCTCACAAAGTCCCAAGAAGCATCAATAGGCATTTGGGAAAAGAGAAGACATTAGATAATTGAACAGGACCAGGACGCATCTTGGAACATTAGCGTGAGATCACTGATGAAAGGAACATTTGATAAAAGCTAACCAACATCCTGACCACTTCTTTCCAAGGAAAAACTATTGCCCAACCTCATAAAAGAAAGAAAAAAGAAAGATCTTTTCCATCGGTACAGATAGTTATATGGCTACCGAACTCTCTCCAGGAACCTAGACTACCCTGGAAAGAATGACATAAACTTTGGGAAAGAGTTGCTTTTATCCCCTATGTGGAATCCTTAAGTATGATTTAACAGTCTTTGGAGAAAGACTTGCATTTGCTTATTTTTTTCCTCACCTTCATCTGCCTTTTCTCATATGATGAGTATTTCTTTCTGCTGACAAATGATACGGCTCATTGCTGACAAGAGGACAGCCACTCCTTTACTCTAGAAAGAATCTTCTCCCTGGTGAACAGCCAAGAGCTTTTGTAAGAGAGGAAGAGAGAGGAAGGAGACTGGGCTTTTTTGGATGTGTTCTGTGCTGGATCCTTGAAGAGGTGCCTTCACATGACTGCCTAAGACAGGCGAGAGCAACAGGACAGCTCACTGACGGAACCCTGGGAAAGTTAGTTCGTCTGAACTTTGGTTTCCTCATCTGTGAAATGGAGATCAGAGTGCTTACTTGGAAGGGACTTTTTACGCTACGAGAGAGTGTATGTCCGATGGCTCACACATGGCCAGCATGTGGGGAGTGTACAGTCACCCATCTCTGTCGATTTCGATTTCATATTTTTGAGTTTTATTTTCATCAGTTCAGAGAACTGCGAACATCACGTCATTATTTCTTTGAAAACTACCCCCTTCTAGGAGACAGGCTACATGGCTTGGCAGTGTTGAAACATTTTATTACTTCTAATATATGATCATGCCTTTGTTTTGGCGAACTTAAAATGCTTGGCCCAGATGGCAAGTTATATAATCAGTATCATTCTCCCGGACTCTGAACTTCTGTTGGACATGAAATATCACTCCCACTCTGAAACCAGCACCCACTTCAGGATTAATTAACTTAGATATTTATGCAGTCATTCATCACTAGAAAAAAAATATATTGTGAGCCGAGTAGCTATGTGTGTGGGGCTACAGCACCAAATGTGTCTCAGGAAAGGCCATCTGGGAATCAAGGGAAAAGAGTTTACCTGCTGGCTGCTGCCTTGTGTGGTTCAAATTCTTGTCCCCCAGGAACTCCCCTGAATTTCTGGTGCACAGGTGCACGGGGATAGGGTGGCTTTGATGGTAGGTGTCTTATTTACCACCTTGTATGTAATAAGTTGGCTCCCTGGGCTAAGCCAGCCCTCTCAGCGATCCTCCTGTGTCTTTAACACATGAGTTTTTCTCTTTGACCTCCCATCTCCAGCTCATGTCTCTGGAGCCTCCAGCTGGTGGCACAGCCTTGTGGACCCCAAACCCTCCAGCTTGCCAGCCAGGGAAAACCGAACTGCTCATAGTCATTTCATTCCTGGCATGCCTGTTTTCTTTCATGGAGGATTTATTTATTTATTTATTTATTTATTTATTTATTTATTTATTTTAGGGCCCTTTCCCAAGATGATCAAGATGACATCCACCTAAAATTAGAGGATATAATTCAACTGGTAAGTCCAGCCGTGGTCTCAACTGTGTGCAGACTCCCTCTCAAAGGCGAGCACTGTTACGGCCATGACTGAGCACTGGGGGCTCCAGCGCCTTTCTCGGTGAAGCACGGTGAGACGACCTAGATTCGCCTCGGGGGTCAGCACTTGGTCCCTGCTGTGAATGCTGGCTGGTATTTCTGAGCCTTCTGACATTGTCTTCGAGGCTGGAATCCCTGAGGGACGTTGTCCTTGAGCGGCTGCGGGCACGGGGTCTCAGCGTGTGTCATCCCCACCTTCCTCTCTTGCAGACAGACTGTCCGAAGGCTGAGTGCTTTGAGACCTTGTCAGCCATGGAGCTGGCTGAGCAGATCACCCTCCTGGACCACATCGTCTTCAGAAGCATTCCCTACGAGTGAGTGCGGCCCTCCCCGCTGCAGGCCCCCTCAGGCAGGCCCCGGGGGCTTAGAGCTGCCATTACTCCTCAGGCAGATGTGTGTGCACAGAGGTGTGAGTCTTAATCTTAGGGTGGTTTGGTCTGACTCCAATGCCGTTTGGTCCCAGTTTATGTTAGAAATATGGCTTTGGAGACACCGGGGACTGTCAGGATGTTTCTTTCCGTGCAGCAGTTTCCATGGAATGGGAATTTCTTTGTATTCTCACCCCCTCGATTATAGGAATGTCACTATGGCTGCAACCGTAGTTCTCGAACTGCGTGGTACCTGCAGTCCTTTGGGAAGCTTGTTAAACATGTACATTCCTAGATATCCCCTTCAGAGATTTGGGTTCTAGTAGGCTTGAGGCCAGGAAAATGGCATTTTCCATGAGAATCCCAGACGCTACTGTGTGATCTGACTATACTTTGAGAAGCACTGATGATGGGTAAAATCTGGGAATTCGGCTACAACTCCTCACCCGCTCCCATGAGTCAACAGGTATTGCTGACCTATGAGACTCTGCGACACAGTGTGGCTAGATTCCCGCTATGGAGTGCTCCCTGAGCGCGTGCAGAGCAGAGCCCTGGGGCGTCAGCTGCCCCATGATAAGTGGCCGTGTCACCGCTTCAGCCTTCTCATGTAGAGCACGAGGGGGCCTGTAGTCCCTTCCCACTGCAAAATCAGGAGCTCCACAAGCAAGGTCTTTGGACAAATGGCTACTGTTGGCCCACGTCCTTGAAATAGCTAAATGAAGGATAAAGGAGAGGCTGGGCAAGAGATACGCATGTGACCCGTGTCGCAGGTAGGGAAGAGGCCATGATGATGCTGGGGGGTCAGGCACGGCAGTGGGCGGTCAGAGAGGCATAAGGGCCCAGGCCAGAAGATGCCCTGCAAGCTGTTCTGTAGATGGTGTATCTTCTCACCCTCCCCATCTCCGTTGATGAATGAGGTTGGGGGGAATGAAAGGTGGACTATTGGCTGTCCAAAAGGACCCAGTGACTACTTGAAGTCTTGAGTTAGAAACCACAAGTGCCATGCATGGGGCACTTGGGAGGGGCTCTGTCAGCTAAGCGTCCGACTCTTGATTTTGGCTCAGATCATGATGTCAGGGTCATGAGATTGACCCTCTGGGCTCAGCCCTGGGCATGGATCCTCCTTGAGATTCTCTCTCTTTCTCCTTCTGCCCTTCCCCAACTTTCTCTCTCTGTCTCTCTCTCTCTCTCCCTCTAAGAGAAAAAGAAACCACAGTGCCTCTCCCCACCTCCTGACGTGCCTCTAGTCTGTGGGGATTCGGGGAGGGGGAGATGAACCTGACTGAGCTCTGTGGAGGAGGAGAAAGAGCAAAGGCCAAACCCCCCACGGTCAGTCTCTTCCTGGGACTCTCTCTTCCTCTCCTCCCCTCCCTGCTGGCTTGGACATCTACCCATTATTTTCATCTGTGGAACTGCCATACCTTTACATCCAACAGCCCTGCGGGAACTTGGAGGAACAAAAAAAACCTTTTGCAGGAACTCACTCCACATTTCTGGATTAAGACTGTGTCAGAGTAATGTCACTTCAGGTTCTCTTTTGTGAAGCCAATACAAAACACTTGCCATATGCCCCAGCTTGCCTGTCCGTTGCTTGCTGTGATCTGGTGGGCTGCTTGGGAGCCAAGGGAAGGGGCAGGGATCTTACTCAGAAGACAGACCTTCCAGCAGGCTGAGCTCCTACCACTGGAACTGCCTTCCCCATATGAAGTGGTAACAAGTGTTTATGCGGCCTTCACCATGTGTCCTGTTCTGGGCTCTTGGCTGAGCAGAGGGAAATCCCTGCTTGAGGATTTGACATCGTCCTGGAGAATATCAGAGCAAAGTGGAGGAACACATGTTGTTCGTAATAAACATTTTTGGTAGTGATGGATTTTTCAGCCCTTCTGCTAAGGCTTAAAATTTTTTTAAGCCGATCCAGGGAAAATAGTCTTGGTTCCTGAGTTAGTACTTAATGCCTTTATTCTTCTTGTGATGGTCATTGTGTTCCAATTTCAGAGGAGCCTTTATCTTGATCCTAATAAGGACAAAATTCCAAACATTTATAAGAGAAAGGTGGAAATTGAAAAATCTTTTTCTTTTTGGCATTGAGTGGTAAAATGCTGGAGATGAGCCAAAATTCTTTTGAGATGGTCAAATTTAATGTATATAATATTTGTACTCATAGTTCAGGATCATGGCCGCCACTTTAAAAACTTAACTGGTTTTCTGTTCTGCTTTGAACTTACAGAGAATTTCTTGGGCAGGGGTGGATGAAGCTGGATAAAAATGAAAGAACACCTTACATTATGAAAACCAGCCAGCACTTCAATGATGTGAGTAACCATAAAAATAAAACTTGGGCATGTCATAGGAAGCTGAGTATCAAGGTCTTACAACTCCTTCCCGAAAATAAAGCAAGTCTGCCCCCCACTTTTTAAACAAAACTATTGAAAGTTTTTTTTTTTTTTAAATCTTCAATCTTCTCTAAGAGCTCACAGTGATGTAATAATTTCTAGTTAACTTCCAGACATGAGAGGTTCACTTCTGATGAAACTCAAGTCTGGTAAATGCTCAATAATGCATAGATTGCTGCTGGTATTGCTGTTACAATCATCATTATATCGTGGTCAAACACTGTCTAGTTGTACTAGCACATGTGTCACTGGTCCCCGGTGGTGCTGGTGACAGTAAGGTTGGGTTAGTACAAATCATCCTCATTATTACTGAACACTCAGCACATATGCATTCCGGGGTTGGAAGGGACCGCTTTGAGCATAATTACAGTGGTGCTGCAGCTGTGCATGCTGGTGACCAGCTGTCGGTCCATCTCCCTACTCTGCTTTTCTCCATCAGTAAGACGGAGCTGCTTTTATACCCACCGACTCCTAATCAGTTCTATTCTAATCATCTTCATCCTTTGACGGAACCGCATATGTGGGAGTATCTTGAGGCCTAGCTAGGCAAAGGGAAGGCTCCCTTTCCGGTTCTACTGAAAAACAATAACAGGGATAATAATGTTAAAAAAGACTACAAGGTTCCCTGTAGGTAAATTAATAAGTCGTTAATTAATTAATTAAGTTGACTTAATTAATAAGTCATTCAGCCTCACAATAAAAAACAACAACGTAGATTCCCAAGACAGTGCTTTGTGCAGGGTACCTGCAGGTTACACGTGTGCTCCATGGATGTTACCCCACGAGGAGCACCCATGCCACTGCTGCCTAAGGGACAGGAAACGGGAGCCCTCCGGCTCCTCTCTGAGAAGCAGAGGCCCTGCTTAGGAAGTGGACTTCTGCTTTCTGTGCCGTACATACACTTGGGATATAATGAACAATCAAATGAGAAGTTCCCTCCCAGGTTCCAGACCCTCACGTCCCCGCTTGGATGGCTACTTGCACTGTGCCTTCAACAGATTGGAATGGGTCTCCTGATCCTTAGTACCTCCCAGACCTGCCCCGCCTAATTCTTCATCTTCCGCGATGTTCTTAGCCTTGGCCCAGAGTGTGTGGCCCAGACCACACACTCACTCACCCAAACAAAGAATTTAGAGGGCATCTCTGACTCTTTGTCACCCACCCCACCTCACTCCCCAATATACGAATGAGCCCGAAATCTACATATGTCCCAGGCCATTTTCCCCTGCTTTCCTACTGCCTTGATTCAACCTTGATTTAACCTTTCATCCTTTTCTCTGAGCGCTCCCACCTCACTATCCCGACTGTCATCTCCTTGCCCCCAAACCCATTCTTCACACAGTGTCACAGAAAAAAAAAAAAAACTTTTCTGAAAGACCAATCTGTTTATATCACTTTCGTGACAAAATCCAGTCAGCGGCTTCCTCTCACCTTCGGGATATAGTCCCAGCGGCTCAACGTGGCCTACAAGAGCCCTGCCTACCGGGCTTCCGTGTCTCTCTCGTGGCTTCCCTGTGCTCCTCAGACGACTGCCAGATCCCCTGTTACACTGTGCCTTCTACCTCCGTCCCTTTCCAGATGGTCTCCTCTGATGAAAAGCAGTGGCTAGCTCCTCCTCATCCTTTAGGATTCACAGCAGGGATGACCTCTTTCTGGAAGCCTCCTCTCTACGAGGCCAGATAACCCCCACGACCTCCATGTCCTCAAACCCCTCCATGAAGACTTAGCTTTGCCTTTCATTATGTGATATTTATTTGTTTGTGTCTGCCTTCACGTTTCTGCCTAACAAGGCTCAGTGGCTTGAGGTCAGGGATGCTGATTATTGGTGTTTCCTGTTCTCAGAACCTAAAATGCCTAGTCCATTCTAGGTTCTCAGTATAAAATACTTTTTTAATGAATATGTACAATTCTGAGACACTGTGAGAGCTATGGAATTGTCCGAGAATCGGTACACTCACTAGATTCAGTGTATGGATATAAGATTACAGACCTTGCATTCCCTTTGTTAGTAATCGATCCTAAACTGTCCTTTCCCTTTCTGTATGCTAAGTGTTGGGCGGTGCCAGCTGCCTCTTTTTCTCTTGGTTTCATCTAATAGCGTAATCGTACTTACCCTTGAAACTATAGGTCCTATTCACTCCGGTGGGGAAAATCCAGCGAGATAAGGAATAAATGTTCTCTCTTCCCCTGTCCCTAAATGTGTCTGACTTGAGACCTGATCAGGTTAGAGTTTGATTTGCTTGGGGGTCAGTGTGTTTTCTTTTTCTGTGGTAATTGGGCCTTCCTGGTTCCCACGTCAGGGGTAAAGGACCTCTTGTGGAGAGGCCCCAAGGAGTGAATCCGTCGTCAGCAAAGTTTGCCATTCCTCTGGAGTTAGCTCATTCTTTTCCATTTCTTCAACAGTTACTATAAATAACTCCCTCATCAAAATTATTCATTAAAAAACAAAAAAATGACCTGTTCCCGCAACATACGGATTCCCAACAGTCCCTCTCCGTTCACTCTGAGGATGAACAGGTTCCCATTGGTTTCTTGTTGCTATTATCATTACTAGACTAAAAGAGACATTTTAGTCTCTTCAGAAAGTTGGTATCTAAATGTGGACTTTGACCTTCATGTCCCTTGCCACCCTATTTTCCTGACATTTCTATGGGTGAGTCAGGTGCTTTGCCTGAATGCATTTCTTGGGCTCTTAGCTGGCCTCTCTTGGCTTTTGCGTTGTCTCAGATGAGTAACCTGGTGGCCTCCCAGATAATGAATTATGCCGATGTCAGCTCCCGTGCCAACGCGATAGAGAAGTGGGTGGCCGTGGCGGACATTTGTCGCTGCCTGCACAACTACAATGGAGTGCTGGAGATCACCTCAGCCTTAAACAGAAGCGCCATCTACAGGCTGAAGAAAACCTGGGCCAAGGTGTCTAAGCAGGTGAGCGCCGGCGTGTCCCCCACCCGCTGCTGAGAGGAGAGGCCGGGAGACTAGAGCCCAGAACCCAGGGAAATATGAAGAATTAGAAAATAATTAACCACATCAAGCAGCTCAGTTGCCAAAGAAAGGTGCCAACGTGGGTAATTACTGTGTTCTTACCACTTAATTCATTCCACTCATGTGCACTTCTAATTGGTTAATTTAGAAAAACAAATACAACCCCAAACATTCATTATAACATATTTGGGGACAACCTCAAACAGTACAGTTGCCAGTCAGAAGTTGTCTCCTAAATTATTTAGAGAAGGCCTGTGAATTCCGAGTGAACACAGCAGTGCCCGGCGGGTGCATTCTTTCTCCTCAAAGTAAACGTATAAATGCCCTAGAGACTCAATGTTCACTGTTGTTGGTTTTTGGTTTTTGGTTTTGGTCATTTATGTAGTAAACTTTTGGCGTAAAGACAAGGTGTGCAGGAGCATTCTTTTTTTTTTTTTTTTTTTTTTTAAGGAGGTGTTCTTAATTTCCTTTTAATGGGACTCAGCTTGTTCATGCCTATTGTTTTCATTCGATTTTTTCACGATTCAAATAAAATCACAGTCTCCCTGCTGCCCTTTTTCCTGGCCTCCTCCCTGGGTGCTGGGGAGGGCTGGGGAGGGCTCCTTTGGGCTTCTGGGAGGCAGTGTGCACTGACTGGTCTCCTGGTGCAGTCTTTTCCTACTTGGTTGCCGGCTCCAGGTCCCCGTGAATTGCCTGCGTGTGGTGTGTGTGTGTGTGTGTGTGTGTGTGTGTGTATGTGTGTGTGGTCTGCCTGGCCTGCCCAGGAACAGGGGGCCTTAGCTGACCTCACCTGCCCTACAGCTCTCACTGGCTCCCACCGGCTTCTCTGAGACTGGGTATGTCCTACCTCTCCTAGAGGCTGTCCTGTCCTTGGTGATCCCTTGTGGGCAGGCTGACTCTTCTTTAGCAGATAACTACCCGGCCCTCTCAAACAGCGTTGGGGGAATTTTCCAGACTCCGCCGTGTCCTCCTGGTGCCAGAGGCAAATTCTTTTATCTGTGATCAAAGCCTGGGCCTCGCCACAGCTTTTATAAGTTCTATTTAAAACAAAACAAAAAAAACCTTTTTATGTTGGGATCATGTAGGTTCACATATAGTTTGGAAGAAATAATAGAAATCCCCTACACCCTATACCTAGTGCCCCCCACAGTAACTTCTTGTGTAACTAAACATCCCAACCACAAAGTTAACATTGGTAACATCACTAACCTTATTCAGACAATCTGTTTTACGTATATGCTCATTTGGGACTGTGTGTGTTTACTGCTATGCACTTTGATCACCCCTGCAGTCAAGATACAACACAGTGCTGTGACCAGGATCCCCCCCTGCCACCTTCCATAGCCATAGCCACTTCCTCCCTGCCCCTTCCCTAACTCTGGCGACCAAAAATCTGTTTTCAATCTCTATAAAATTTTGTCACTTCAAGTGCATTATATAAATGGAATCATATGGTAGATGACATTTTGAGATTGTCTTTTTAAAAATTCCCTAGATCCATTCATGTATCAATACTTCATTTCTTTTTATTGCTAAGTAGTCCTCATGATAGAAATATAGGACATTTTAACCATTCACCCCTTGAAGAACATCTGGGTTGTTGTTTTCAGTTTGGGGCTGTTACAAATAAAGCTGTTAGGCACATTCACGTATAGGTTTTGTGTGACTCTGAGTTTTCGTTTCTCTGGGATAAATGCCCAAGCTTGCAAATGCTGGATCAGATGGTAATTGTGTTTAGTTTTATAAGAAACTGTCGAATTCTTTTTCAGAGTGGCTGTACCATTTTATACTTGTATCAGCAAAGTATAGATCCCCCAGTTTTTCCAAATTCTTGCCCACATTTGGTGTTATCGCTGTTTCTTTTTTATTTTAGCCATTTTGATATCTCATTATTGTTTCAATTTGCATTTCCCTAATGGCTAGTGATGTTAAACATCTTTTCATATGCTGGTTTGCCATCTGTTTATCCTCTTCAATGAAATGTCTGCAGCTCATTTTTTAATTAGTTTTTTTTTTTACCTTTGAGATCTGCGAGTTCTTTCTATATCCCTCCCACTTTATTGTAAAATTATTTTAGCTACTCCAGGTGCTGCGACTTTCCATATAAATTTTGTTAAAAAAAAATCTAAAAACCTTTACTGACACTTTTATTGGCATTTCAGTAAACCAATCAATTTGAGGAGAACTGACATCTTTATTCTGTTGAGTCTTCCAGTCCACACAGTCTGTCTTTCCATTTCTTTAGGATTTCTTTGCTTTCTTAAATCAGCATTTTGAAATTTTCAGCATATAATTTCTGTGTAAATTTTTTAGATTTATGCCTAAATATTTCATTTTCTTTGGAGAAATTTTAAATGTCACTGTGGTTTTAATTTTAATTTAATCAATGTCATTGATTTTTTTTGGTATTTGTCCTCTATCTCCAACTTTGCCAAACTCATTGATCAGTTCTAGGGGCTCTTTTATAGAGTCCCTGGGATTTTTCTACACAGACCATTGTCACCTATAAATAGGAACTATTTTACTTCTTTCTTTCTAATTCATGCCTTTTATTTCCTTTTCTTGCCTTGTTGCTTTAGCTAAACTTCGAATACTATGTTGAATAAGGCTGGTGAGAAAGGACATTCTCTCCTTGTTTTTAGTCTTGTGGGGAAAGTATTCAGTCTTTCACCATTAAGGATCATGCTAGCTATAGGAATTTTGTAAATGCTTTTATAAAACTGAGGAAACTACTCCCTCTTCCTAGTTTTTTGATAGATTTTATGATGAATGGTGTCAGAATACTGTTTTTAAAATGGGCTTCAAACAGCTATATCAGGATCTAAAAACTGGACACCGATACCCTTGTTGTGGCTCACTTTTGCCTCCTCGTAAGGCAATGGTAACCCTTGCCATTGGGCACTGGATACAAAGAGCATATTATCTGGTCACACACACTCTCACACTTCGTCAAGGTCAGTAAGTCATTCCTCAGTCTTCTCTTTCATTCTCTCTCCCCTATTTCTTTTTTCATCTGAGGTTGGTACCAAGGGATTCATAAATCTTTTTAAGAAAATATTAGTCCTGTGAGCCAGCAATTGCACTGCCTGGTATTTACCCAGTGGATACAAAAATGCCCACTCAAAAGGGCTACCTGCACCCTGATGTTTATAGCAGCATTATCAACAATAGCCAGATTATGGAAACAGCCCAATGTCCTTTGACTGATGAATGGATAAAGGAGATGCAGGATGTATGTATACACACACACACACACACACACACACACACACAGTGGAATATTATCCACAAAAAAGAAAGAAATGTTGCCTTTTGCAATGACATGGATGGAGCTAGAGAGTGTTATGCCAAGCAAAATAAGTCAGTCAGAGAAAGACAAATACCATATGATTTCACTCATATATGGAATTTAAGAAACAAAACAGATGAATATTGTGAGGGGAAAAAAGAGAGAGGCAAACCAAGAAACAGACTCTTAACTGTAGAGAACAAACTAAGGGTTATTGGAGGGAAAGTGGACTGTGGAGGGGGTGGGGGGGGCCAAGAGGGGGAGGAGGTAGATTAAACAGGTGGTGGGCATTAAGGAGGTTACTTGTGATGAGCACCGGGTATTGTATGAAAGTGATGAATCACTGAATTCTGCACCTGAAACTGATATTACACTGTATGTCAACTAGCTGGAATTTAAATAAAAACTTGAGAAAAAAAAAAAAGAGGGGTGCCTATGTGGCTCAGTCATTAAGCCTCTGCCTTCGGCTCAGGTCATGGTCCTTGGGTCCTGGGATTGAGCCCCACACTGGGGTCCCTGTTCAGCGGGAAGCCTGCTTCTCCTTCTCCCACTCCCCCTGCTTGTGTTCCCTCTCTTGCTGTGTCCTCTCTCTGTCCAATAAATAAAATCTTTAAAAAAAAAAAAGAAAAGAAAACATTAAACTTCTGTTTTTGACTCAGGTGATACCCATGTCTTTGACAGGATGCAGCTTTAGAGATAACTGACCCTGGAATAGGGGTGATAAGACTGATATTAAATATTTTTTTCAAATTTGAATGTACCACCTGTAGAGGTGTTAAGTAGAATATACCATTTCAATCCCATGAATGCGTCACTCCAAGTGGCTTTCAAAGAAGTGCTAGGCTATCGTCCCGGGCCCAGGACCTGGGTCTAGTCACCATCGGGAGTGCCTGGTTGCAGATATGGCCTCCTTCAGATTCTTTCATCACACCGTCTGCTCTGCGGCTGTCTCTTCTTTAGATCTGAGTCCAGACAGGGAGACATCCAGATGGCATGGTAGACCGGGCAGTTTGAAGCCCACAAAATTCGGTCTGTGGCTCTAGGACAGACTCAATTTGCACAGCTTCTTTCAGCCCAAGGCCAGCTCTGGGCCAGGCAGGAGGCCCACCCAGGCCCCATCCCGTCCCTCTCACCTTGCTGTCCTTCCCCAGGCCTTGCTGGCTATCTTCTTCCAGAGTCCTCAGGAACCAGGGTGGGGAAGGTACCCCTTTGAGTCATTCTGAAAGCTGTCATGAAACGTGCAGCTGTTCCCCAGACCGAGACAGAGTAGTCTGAAGAGTCGCAAACTGGGCATTCCAAGTGCTTTTCTTGCCAGCCCGCCTGGCTATTACCGGGAGTGGGTCATCATCCCCAAGTGCCCCCTTCCCGGTCTCCCGCGTCCATGCGAGAAAGTCCAGATCAGTGTCAACAGCAGTTTTATTTCTTGGAAAATGTCAATTATGCTTTTCTAACAAGTTGAGAAAGATGATCACAAAACAAAGGGTTTGTAGCAGAAGATAGCTAAGGAACCAAATCTGTGTCTTGGTGATTTGGAAATTAACACCCAAAAAGACTGACCGTGAAAACCACCTGACATGAGACCTCCCATTTAAGATTCCCTAAGTCAACGTGTGCTTTATCGATCATTTAAGTCCCTAATTTCTCGTGCATCGCACTTTTTCTTTTCTACACCTTTTCCACTTTTTGGCTAAATGAGCAGTATAGTCACTTTCTCTTCTCCACAAGTTTTTTTTTTTTAAACATCAAATTTAGTCATAATGCCCCGTGTCTGTACTTCAAAAATCATATCACATCACAACGGTCTGATAAAGGCATTAGCATCTGCCACTCTGGAAGGGAACTGAGGATCTCTTTGTCAAACCACAGGAGTGTTTTCACAGAAAGCTAAGTTGTTCATTTCTTTCCAGACAAAAGCTCTCATGGACAAGCTTCAGAAAACTGTTTCATCTGAAGGAAGATTTAAAAATCTCAGAGAAACCCTTAAAAAGTAAGTTTATCTTAATTATTAAGTCATTTATAATTCAGAAATGTATTTTAAAAATGTATACAGTATACAAATAGTGGCTTACCTCCTTCTTGGCTTTGAAAAGAAAAACAAATGGGCAACAACTTCCATCATCTTGGTATTTTCCTGATTTTTCGGGACATTTGAAATATTGTGCATACAGTAAGTGTCCTGTGGACCTACTGGTGGCATGCGGATGATCCCAGATAAGAAGAAAATATCATGATCTTTTACTCTAAAATCAAACCATCTTTTACCATAAAAAGTTTCTTGATTTGGTATTTATTAATCTAAACACAATGAAGAAACTGTGGTTCACAGAGTTTGCCATCATCCCTTAGCAAGTGGTCACGCTGGAACTCAGACCCAGTTCTCTCTGGCTCAAAAGCCTATGTCCTCCAAACTCTTGACTTTGAGAAGACCAAGATACCCCCGATCAAAAAAACACAACAAAGAAGGCATCACTTTAGAATGCAGTGGTGACATTCATTTAGATATTCTAAAACATTGAAATACTAATGAAAGCAGAAAACAAGCTTTACAAGCTCTAATGACATTGATTTTTCTACCCAGTTCTTGAAGATTCCCCCATGCTCTTACTCCCTGAGGCAGCGCGGCCTGTGCATAAGTACCGCAGACAAGTACCGTTAGCACATACTTGGTATTTGTAAGACATCCTGTGGTTTGAACATGCCGTTGTCTCAGGCACATGGTACAACACAGGCTGTAATTTTCTGTTCTATTGTGTTGTGAGATGTACTGAAAACTCATAATATCGTGAGTGTGCTTGTGCAGACAGAATTAAAAGACTTTGTTCTTCAGGGTTGAAGCAGCGTGATGCTTCCTGTGAAACACGGGAGGGGAGTCACTCTTTGTGTGAGTGAGCTTGAGAACAGTGTCTCTTGGTTTTGCAGCTGTAACCCCCCAGCTGTTCCTTATCTGGGGATGTACCTGACAGACCTGGCATTTATTGAAGAGGGAACACCAAACTTTACCGAAGAAGGCCTTGTTAATTTCTCCAAGATGAGAATGGTAGGTGATCATTTCATCAGCAGCCTGTTTCAGTGACGTCAGTGGCTTCGAGAGTAGAGGCTAAGTCACGGAGGTCACTGTTTGCTTTTACATTTTGAGCTGGAAGGGATGGGGGACGCTGGGTTTCCTCGCTGATGTGACTGATCGATGCGATTTTCAGCAGGGGTGTTTCAGCTTGCATGCAGTCTGGGCAAAGGGGTGGGGAATAAAGCTCCAGGAATGACTTCCTGAGACAGGGTAGTGACAGACAGATGCTGAAGGCTTCTTGCTGGACAACCAGGTTCTAAGCACCAAGTTAGAACAAGGAGCCCAAGGTCAGTAACACCCAAGAGCTTGCCACTGCTGGACCTGAGGTCACCCAGTGCCAGCTGTTCCCAATTGTGAAGTCAGTATCTTCTTGCCGTTTGCATTTCATGTGGCTCATGGAAGGGCAAGAAAGCCCTGGCTGGGCATAGAAAATGATAGGGCAGGGCTCTGACATTTCACTGGAGAAAGTGTGTGATGACCTGTGGATAGGGCCTGGAAGAATGTTGCAATACAAGGAAATACTTGGGCTTTGATTTTGTTGTGACTGTTTCTCTCTCAGATATCACACATCATCAGAGAGATACGCCAATTCCAGCAGACTTGCTATCGAATAGACCATCAGCCAAAGGTAACATTGTATGGTTTTTAAGGGAATTAATAAAGGAAAAAGTGAAAATTAATGAATTAGAAACAGTGGTAAAGTGGATTGATAATATCAAAAGCTGACTCACAGGAAAGACCAAGAAAATTGACAAATCTTTGACAACTCTGATTGGGAAATAAAGAAGAGAAAAAGAACATCAGTTTCTCAAGCTCTATTGATGGTATGTTCTATATTTCTATAAATCTGTCTACACCATTACCACCCTGGCCCAGGCTACCTGGTCTGTTACCTGGTCTACTTGCATTCACTCTAGAACGCAAAATCCATTCTACAAACTGCAGCCAGATAGAACTCTCTGGAACATAAAGTCAAATATATTTGTCCCCTGTGTAAAATATTTTATAGGTTTTTTATGCTCTTCAGATATAGAAAGAAAAAGTCTTGATGTGTCCAATAAATCTTACATTACATGGCTCCTTCTTATCTTTCAAGGTTCATCTCACATCATATACCCCCTTTCTTCCTCCATCCCAGCCACAACCAACCCACCCTTCCTTCCTTCCTTCATTTTTCATTTTTCATTTTTAAATAGATATTTTTTTCATCATTTTAGCTTTACAGAAAAATTGAGAGGGTAGTATGGAAGATTCCCATAAAAGTCACAGCCATTTTTTCCTTATTATTTCATGGAACTTGACAAATTTATTGTGAAACTCATAAAGAAGCTCAGATAGGCAAACAAACACCAAAACAAAACACACCAAAAAAACCCGATGGATTTTTTTGAAAAATAAGAAGAGTAAAAAGAGCTTTCACTACCAGATTCAGACACATATCCTGAAACTATAGTGAATAATGCAGGACTACATTGGCATAGGAATACAAATTCAATGGATGGGATATAGTCCAGATGCAGATTTTGTCTATATGAAAATCTAATATGGAATAAAGAAGGCATTTAAAGAAAGTGCCAGAAAGAAATTGACCAGTCCCATAAAGGAAATAGGAATTTTGGCTCTCCATCTGATACCATTTCACACAAAAACATTGAGATGAGTTCATTACCTAAATATAAAAGAGTATTAAATTATTTGAATAAAATATAGTACAAAATATCCGCAATCTTTAGATTTGAAAGAACTTCTTAAGCAAAGAATGTATGAGCTATAAAAAATAAGCTTAATTAAGTTTGCTGCATCAAAATTAAAAACTTTTATTTGGGGGCGCCTGGGTGGCTCAGTGGGTAAAGCCTCTGTCTTCGGCTCAGGTCATGATCCCAGGCTCCTGGGATAGAGCCCGGTATCAGGCTCTCTGCTCAGCAGGTTGCCTGCTTTCTCCTCTCTCTCTGTCTGCCTCTCTGCCTACTTGTGATCTCTGTCAAATGAATAAATAAAATCTTTAAAAAAAAAAAAAACAAAAAGCTTCTGTAGGACAAAATATAGTAATTTAAAAAGCAAAAATAAAACCATTTAGACTAGGAAGTGATTTTTTTTTAAATTTTTTTCTTTTGAGACAGAGCGCATGTGGCTGTGGGGCAAGGAAGGGGAGGGACAGAGGGAGAGAGAGAGAGAGAGAGAATCTTAAGCAGGCTCCACACCCAGCATGGAGTCTGGTGAGGGGCTCATGTCACGACCCTGAGATCACGATCTGAGCTGAAATCAAGACTCGGACACTTCATTGACGGAGCCACCCAGGTGCCCACAGCAGTTGACATGTGTAACATGTAAAACAAAGAGACAGAAGGAAAGTATTCCTGTAAGTCTGTAAGAAAAGTGTACACAACTCAGTAGAAAAATCAGCACAGCTTTGAACAGATGAGGTAACTCACAGAATAAGAATCAAAACTGGCCAGTAAATATTTTTAAAATGCTCAACTTTACTAGTGAGAAGGAAAAAAAAAAATAGAAATTATAATGAGGCATCATTTTCACCTGACAGATAAACAAAATGTTAAAATATTGGTCATAGCAAACGTCAGCATGTGGGATCTACCAGGAACTCTCACACACTATAGGTACAGCACTTTGGGAGGATATCTTTGCATCATCTGTTAAAATTAAAAATTGATGAACTGAGCAAGCGCAAGTCTTCTGCTTTGCTGGTGGGAATAACGTGGCCCATCCTCTTTAGAAAACTGTGCCTGCCGTGTGGATATTGCTTGAAACATTAAATATGCATCTATCTTATGACCCAGGAATCTCTCTCCTAGGTATTTCCTTGGGGCAAATGAAAACAGGCCCACTGCAAGTCTTGTATAAAACATTCCTAGCATTTCTTAATAATAGCCCCAACCTGGAAACGGCCCGGGTGTCCATAAATAGATGAAAGGATCAACAAATGTGGTGGATCCGTAGGATGCCAT
Organism: Lontra canadensis; assembly: GCF_010015895.1. Lineage (NCBI taxonomy): Eukaryota > Metazoa > Chordata > Mammalia > Carnivora > Mustelidae > Lontra > Lontra canadensis. The sequence continues at coordinate 31,855,861 of NW_022630998.1, read as the reverse complement.
GGCATTCGGCAACAGCAGGGCAGGCTAGTGGTAGACGCCACAACATGGAAGGACTATGAACTGTTACACTGAGCGGAAGAAGCTAGACACGCAAGTATGGACTGTGTGCTTCCACTTCCATCAAAGTCTCGAGCAGACAAAACAAATGCATGGTGCTAGAAATCACAGCACGGGCCGCTCCTGGGAGCAGACTGACGGGGGATCGGAAGGAGGGAACTTGTTGGAGTAGGGGAATGGTCCTGAACTGTGATATTTATGCTAAAACTAATCCAACTATCCATTTTTCTTACAAAAGTTATATCTCAATAAAATTAAAGCAGTGTTTCCACAGAAATCCTTCAGGCCCCAACATTTTTATTTTAGTGTGATTTCCTTTCATTTGACTGCTAGCGTCCACCCCCAAAAGAACATTCCCACGTCAGCACTAAGCAAATGTGCTAACAGGGATTTCACTGTCGCTTTGTGTAAGCGTGAAATATTGACAGCAACTAAGCACCCATCAGTAAGAGATTGTTAAATGCACTCGGGGAGATCACATGTTGATGTTGTCCGGCAGTTCACATTCTCTGTGCTGACATGGGGAGCTCTCCCTGACCTACACTGAGGAGACGGAAGCGGAATAAGATGTACCTGAGAATTATAAGGGAAGAAAAGATTTCTATAAGGACATGTAGTATCTAGAAAGACAGAACACTCTGGAGAATACAAACCAAATGATAACAGTGGTGCCTCTTCAGGGACGTCCCTGGGGTGAGGAGCTGGGAGACGACTGGAAATGTATGGTTCTCCCTTCCTTCTCTTCCTTTCCTTCCTCACTTCTTCCCTTCCTCGCCCCTCCCTTCCTCTTTTCTTTTTTTTTTTTTTTTTTGTACAATGAGAATATATTCATGATTTTTAAAACCGTGATATAACATTTTTAAATGTTCAAGAGAAAATGTTGAATTGTGTCAGATTCCGTTCAGAAAATGTGCGCACTCATGTTCTGAAAGAACCCAAAGCGAGGATTTCCCTGTTCCTCCAGGTCACTCAGTACCTGCTTGACAAAGCCCTCATCATAGATGAAGATACGCTGTATGAACTGTCACTAAAAATTGAACCTCGGCTCCCTGCTTGAAGGTCTGGCTTCGCCCCTGAGTCTGTAGACATCTCCTGGAAAGCGGGCCGGACGGAACTGTGCATGCCATGCTTCCCACAGCGCCGTGAGGACCGGGGACGGAGACCAAGCCAGTCTCCTTCGTGCACCGAAGAGGATGGAACGGACCTGGAATTCTGTCTCCAGCCAGGGAAGCCCAGCTGTTTGGGGTCAAAGACAGATGCTTTCAGACTTGGGGTGGGAAGGAGAAAAGATTGATCCTCAGTAGAGCTGATGGTGCATTTTTCATGAGGGAATGTAATATAGGAGATGCTGGGAGGCATTTTAAGGAAGCAGGTAAGAAGGTCGGTTTCCGAGTCCGCCCGGGCTCTGTTAGAGCTCGCGGACAAGGATCCTGGAAAAGGCTGTTCGTCTGGCATTTCGCTGGCCTGGGTACACCTACCAACCTTCTCTTAGGTTTTATAACTGCCTCTGTCACATTCTCTGTATTACCAGCTTCCAGAACAGCCGAGGCTTCCTCCGTAGGGATGGGCCCCCACATGAGCAATTTCAGTCTACAGCATGTGCATGGTTTTTAGTGCATTCTAACTACTTACGCTGGAGGAATGGCATTTCTGAGACTGCTTTTTTTGGTCTTTAGGCAACAGCACAGGAAAGACACGATGACAGCCACGTGAATGTAACTTTGTTAACATTTTTAAAACTCGGTAGCTTTGCCCCGGGGGATCCCAGCCAGGGGCTGTCTTCAGGTGGGGTAGGGGCTCCTTCCTGAGGCTGTGGGGCCCAAGGAGCCGGTGCTCTCAGAGAGGCAGGTGCAGAGTCTGCAGAGAGAGGCCTGCACGCCTCTCCAACGACACTGTGGAAGGGGACAGAAGGCCACAACCTTGCCACAGGGTTTTAGGCTGAGTGATCAGACAGACTTAAAAATCATCTCTGCACCTTGCTGTGCTCTTTCCCTTCACCCTCCCCACAGAAATGTGGGATTTTTTCCTGATTTACACAGACCATTTTTACGCTCACTATGAATACAGGTTGTATTTTTTAAAACGTTTCGTGGGGTTTTTTTTTTTTTAAACCTACACGTCTGTGTGCTGTTGGTAGACAGTTCTTCCCCAGTCATCTTTGTTTTTAAATTTTGGGATATTTATGAGTGAAAATATTCTATGTGTATAGGAGATGGGACCAACCACTTTACAGCTCTTCTCTCTGAAGACTCAACGCGGGGGTTAGTCTGTGCTGGGGAAGGGACCTTCCTTTTCCCAGGATTGATGGTTGTGGAAGAAATAGGGCTATCTCACGTTTACCTCCCTCTTCTCTTCTCAGGGAGAGCTCTGCTTTAAAAGAAGAAAGAGGAAAAATACAGAGTTGTTGTTACCTGAGCCTCTTGTACCTGATGATTTCTCTTAGGAGCATGAAGTACATTGATTCTGACATTGAAAAAATTGATCTGTCTCGCTGTTTTCCCTCCTTCTTTGCACTTTAATGATCTTGTTAGAACTAACGGCTGGTTAATAAACTCAGCTTGCTGGCTCATGAGGCCCAGTGAAAGCACTAGCGTTGATAATGTACCCTAGGCGGAAGGAATGTACATTTTTCCTGCATGGTAAGGGCCATTTCTGTACATAACTATATAGTGAAATACCAAGTAAGTAAAAGAAAATACTTCTAATATTTGAAGACCATTCCAAAAATACTTTCAATAACTCATATTAGCCAACAGTGTAGCACTAAACCCAAGGAGGTTACTTATGAATGCTTTCTTTTTTTTTTTTTTTTAAGAAGTTGCTTGTTTGTTCTTTTTAGTCTCAAATGAGAGGTTGATGCATCGTGACGCATGATAAGAAGCATGGGTTGTTTGGATCATAATGATGCATAACTTGCAACTTGTATCTCAGTGTTCACGTACTGAGGGTTTGAACTCATATATGTCAGCTTCACCAAGCATCTCGAGGTCTTGCCGAAGAAAAGGAAAATAAAGCTTAACTTTCTTGGCTCAAAAACACGGTCTTGGAAGGTGGACTAAAACCCACGAAAAATCAATGGCAGCACCACACACATAGTAGTTTCAGGCAGAACAACATGTGGAAAGGTCCATGCGTTCTGCTTTGAAGTCCGCAAAGTCTTCCAGACGGGAAGAGGTCATTCTGCGTGTGGACCCTTATTTGTCCGACGCAAATGTTCCCAGAGGCACTGCAGCCCTTCTTACTAAAGAAAGATGAGAGAGAGAGGCGTTTCCAAATGCTCCTCCCCTTTTGGAGCGCCAGGGTTTCCTCAGCTAGTGACAAAGCTGTCTCGCCAATTTCCTGCAGAATGTGGGAAGCGCCCCCCAGTGGTAAGCTACGGGCACCGTCAGTTGCTATGGTGACCGTTAGCGTTCCCTTGAGGTACACGCCCCTCCTGTTTACTGGAGTCTGAAAGCTTGCTGGAACTGCAAAAAGAAAGAACTCTACCTCCAAGGGAGCTCCTTTTGATGATATGCACCATTTCTGGACCATCTGGGATAAGAATGTGCATTTAAAAAATTCAATTTGGTCACATTTAAAATAGCCAAGAGCAATTTGTAGTGCTTCTGATTGTTAAAGCACCCATCTTCTGCCTTTCAAGTTTGTGTTTATTGTTGGAGCATGCACTCCCAGCTGTGTCTGCCTATATTCCATTATATGAGACCCACTTCTAAGAGCAGAAGGCAGGTCAGCCCGTCAACCAAATGGCAAACACTTGTATTGTTGCAAAATTAACCTAGAAAGTCAGAAGTAAAAGCCAATTTCATGCTTTCAGATGAATGCCCTCATTTTGTACTGTAGATGAAATTATCTTGGGACTTTTAGGAGATGCCTTCGGTTATTAACTAAGACATCCAGTTGTGCTGCAGGGACAAATCTCTTACTTAAGCCAATACAATATGTGACAGGTTTAAGCATGAAGTACAATGTTGTCACTTCTCCTTAGTGTTTCTCTGAAGGAATTTAAAGAGAGAATATTGAACTACTGTTGCAATATTTTAAGTGGCTCTCCAACAAAGCTCCCATTACTATTTGTTAGATTTCATATGTCTTAAAGTACTGCTTAAAAACAAATGAAACTCATAGATACTGAATAACTTGGAAGAGAAAAATACGTTACATTCCCATTTGGAGTATACGATGATGGGCTAGCACCTCTTCTCTCACTGTATTATACAAGATAAAAACTTGGGTCGGCAATGACTGGGTCACTTTTAAAATTCTTAACTTAAAAAGTAATGCAATAGAGGGGTTATTCCCCCCCCAAAATAACTTTTATTTTAAAATAAAGGATTTTATTTAGCTTTTGTTTGCAAAGTTTTATTTTATTCCCCCTGGGAAAAAAATCTTTCTCTTTGCTTTAAAGATTTTTTTTAATCCAGACTGTGATGTTTTATCATTTTTACTGCTATTGAAATAGGATATACTATATGTGGGATATATATTACACGGTGGAATAAATTATATACTATTTATGGCTAAAGAATAGAGCCAGGCTAATGTGCACAGCCAGAAGGAATAAATGAACATGGTTCATTTTCATTTCAGTAAGACGGCAGATTGTACGTGTAGATAATGACTTAATTATTGGTGCCACTATGTGAATCCTGGTAATAAGACTTGAGTCAATGAAATCTAATCACAGTGTCATTTTTCTCCATGGCTGTAAGTGACTTAAAAATCAAGGAAGGGCAGAGCTAGGGTAGAAAACAACTATTTTGTTGAAGGTGTAAACACAGGGATGATTGAGAAAATTATTCATCTTGGCCTCCGCACAGCCTGCCATTAACTGTAGGGCTGATTGTACTTGATCTCATCTGCCCAAGAAAAAAGAAGAGTTATACAGGATGTTGAACCACGGTCTTTCACACAACCCACTTCGTTCTTCCCTAGAAAGGTAGTCATGAAAGAGCTGGCCAAGGTGCCCCGGCCAAGTCCGAGGCCCGGATGTCCACCTGCGAGTGGGGAAACCTTAGGTCAGTGCTAAAACCTCCTCGAGCCCGTTCCCTCATCTGCAAAATGGAACTAATCGTGATTCCTGTGCCGCCTACCTCACAGGGCTGTCGTCAGGACAAAATGGGTTAGATTGTGAACTGTAAAGTGCTATCCAAATGTGAGGTAACGTGATTACCATCCTCATCTCTCTTTGGCAGAGAATTATTTAAATGTATTTCTTTGTTATTTGTGTGTGTTTGTGTGTATGATGGACAGACCCGTGTGTTACTTTGAGAAGCGTAATGTTTGCGTCCAGTAACTTTGCAAATCTGCTGACAATTGTGACTCTGACAGAGAGGTTTGTGCTGTGGCCTAACACTTGCCAGGTGGGGTGTGGGTTATACCTATATGCAAATTAAATTTCGCCTTTCTTGATTCGAAAATCTCATTAGTCTCTTCATTGATTTTTTTTGCATTCTTCTACCTCGTCTTCTTTGTAGCAATGGGCTTCTTCAGATATTTGTTTACTTCTAAAGTTCAGCAGGAAATAAAGTTTGGAAGAAGCCCATGTTGCGGGCACTAAAATATCAGAGAACCTTGGAAAAAATATCAAGGGCCGTTGGCCCCACTGTCTCTCCAGCGCTTGAATCTCTCCTGTGACGTCCCCAGCCCATGTTTGACCACCTTTCAACACCCCAGGCACATAGAACCTCATTCCTGCCCAAACAGCCCGGTTCATCGAATGGCAGCTCAACCCCCATGCACAGGTTGAGTGCTCGGGTGACCTGGCCCAGCCATCATTCCAACCTCGGATGGGCTACTGAGCCATTTGAGGCCAAGTTCGTCACCTAGGAAATAAGATACATGTCTGCCCTTACAATGACTGCAATGGCTACATGGAATAATGTCGATAAAAATACTCTAACTGTAGTCAAGTCAATGAAGTCGTGCTAACATTTCGGGCTGAAGAGAGCATGATGCAGCTGTCGTGCACAAGTGAGAAGTGAGGGGAGAAAGGATTGGGGCATCTCCTATTTCCTTGGCTTCCCTTTCCAATTCTGAAATGAGCAATCAGGCTGGTGGGGATTCAGGAACCCCACACAGCATTGCCCTTGCCTGGCAACACATCCAGCCTTCAGCTGGCCTCAGGAATGGGAAAGAGTGTAAGCCGGGGACAGATTTCCTCTCAAGCAGGTGACATGGCAGCTGCCAGCTTCCCTTCTGTTCCTGTTTGTATGGCAAGAGCCAGCTTCATGGCCGCACTGGCTACTGGGTGTCTAGAGAGCCCGTGAACTTGGAGTTGGCAGCGATGAGAAAGGGATAAACGGCATAGGACAGGGATCAAGTATGAAGGAATTTAGCAACTGTGAAATTATGGTGAGCCACTTGTCACCCCTGTCGTAAGCTTCAAGATGGCCCGGTCGCCCAAAGAAAAGTGACACCCTGTATTCTCAGCAATGTGCCCACTTCTCTTCTGACCTTACTTACTTCTGTAAAATGACCCTGTAAAAGATGAGGGCTTGAGGTAGGGTGGAGGGGGGTCTTGGGGAGTGGGAGAGGACTAAATGTCCATTAGTAAGGAATTGGGGAAGAAAGAAAAAGGAGAGGAGTTTCTCCTTGTAACTGCCGTTCTTTAAACTCGACGTCTCCATGTTCGTCAAAGCTTCATCATTTTCTGGGTCTGAGATCTGGGTTCCTTCAGGGTCACTGGATTTATTTCAGTTGGTGCCTGTAATGCCTGGAAACAGTGTGCCTGCAAAAGAGCTATTTTAGGAAGAAATAAGCCTAAACTAACCCCCTCCCAAACACACACCACCTTAACCCTAACCCCAACCCGCCGAACCCAGTCTACTAAGCAGCTCGTCAGCCCTGGAGATCTCCAACTTGCTGCCCGTTCTGCTGGGGGCGGCCCCCAGGGGCTGGAGAGACCATGGTCCCTTATAACAGAATGTGCAGACTGCGAACTCGGACTCTAGAAGATCATGCAATCAGTTTGGTTGGTCCAAATCTGTCAATGTTTTAATGAGATAACATAGAAGAGCCTAGAAAATATCTGAGTATATCATATGAAGAAAGGGTAAATATGGCTTCATAAAAATTTTGATTCAGTGTAAGCTAGGTCAAAATGATAGCATGTATATTAACTGACATATGACCAATACTCAGTAAGGTGCCGGAATCCTATGGGCACAGCTTGAGGAATTTTTAGACACGTTTGCTCCCATCCAGTCACCCCCAAATCAGGAAGCTTCCCAGACCCCAGAAGGTCCCCTCATGCACCCTCCCAGTCAGTAACCCCATGCAAAGTTATGTATTTTTGCTTTAGGTCATAATTAAAAGAAGAAGAAACTCTGAAAGAGAACCATTCTAGCTGAGAGGTTATTTCTGGGCTCTATCCCCTGCTCCGGGCTGGACCCTAAAAAAAAAAAAGGGAAAGGAACCAGCTGGTGATGTGCACCTGGCCATAGAGGCTGGGTACGTGACCATCGCCAGAGAGCCGGGCAGCTCTCTCTGAAATGTCAGGGCTGCAGCCCAAGTCCTCGTGGGTCACTGCTATTTACAGTCAACCTTTCTGGTTTGGGGCGCATGTCCCAAGGAGGGCTATTTTCAGCAGGGATGTGGCCTGCAGGGCCTTCTGGGTGATGCATTAAACTGGTGCGGATTGAAAGGGAAATCGTCCAGCAGTCTACTTCAGATGGCTTGATCTTAAAGAGAAACGTGATTGTCATCCCTGAATCCAGGCCCTAGACAACAAGTTAGAAGGACATCTTTCTGGCCCCTGGCTCAGAGCCTGGTTAGCAGCGGGGAAGCGGGAGCTTTACGCATCTTCTACCTCTCAGCCCTCTGCTGGGGCGCGCGGACGGGGTCATCCTCCAGAGCCAGCCGCCTCCCCGTTCCTCCCTCGCCGGATGGGGCTGCAGAGGGAACCTGGAAACAAATCCCCTAACAGGTGCGGCAGGCCCCCTGCCGACGCTTCCACCCCGAAGCCGAAGCCGGGTGCTGCGGAGCTGAGCGGTCCGGGCAGCCAGGCTGCAGGCCCGGAACCTGGCACAGCCCCGGGAGCCGCGGCCTCCAGGACGGGACGTGGGGGAGGGCAACGTTCGGGAGAAAGGGCAGGTGTTGGAGAGCCCAGGACCCAGGGGAAGAGTCCGACGCCGGCCTTCAAGGGCACCGCGGCGGGAGCCTGCGCGCCCTGACGTCCGACGGCAGGCACGGGATTGGCCGACATGGGCCCCCGCCCCGCCCAGCCCGGAGCCTTTTCAAGGCCAAGGCGGCCCGCCGCGGTTACACTTCTCAGCTGTTGCGGGCAGCGGGACGTGGGAGACTCCGGCTCCAAGGTCAGTGAGCCCCTGAAACCCGACTTTATACCTGCCTAAGCGGGGCGCACAGCTAGAGCCAGTGTGAGGCGCCTCGTGAGCAGGGGGCCGAGGGCTGCGGGCGGGACCTCGGAGGACAGCCTAACAGCTCTCAGGGGCGCTGCTCCCGGGTGAGGGCTTCGTGGTGACCCCTAGACGAGCCGCCAGAGCGCGCGCCTTGCGGCCCGCTCTTCCCCGCACACAGGCGCAGGCGACCGGTCCCCGCAACAGCTCTGCGGTGAGGCGCTGCTCTCAGCACCTTGCTGGTCGGCTTGTTTTGGACGGCGAATTAGGCATTTTTCTTAACGGAGTATCTAAATGCATTTGGAACCTTAACCTTCAACTAATCCGTTCGTTTCTGGGGATGCTTTTCAACCTCAATGGCATTAAAACAATGGGGGATAAATAAGAGGAAAGAGGGTCTCAAAAGAAGCTAACTGCTAATTAACCCAACAGCTGGACCCAATTTAAATTGGCTAATACTATGGCTAGAGATTCATTTCTGAAATCACGAATCCATTAATCACGGGCCACGCAACTGTTTTGCCCCCAGCAGAGGTAAACCTGTTGCACAGTTGGCCTAAACGTGCTTCATCTGTGGCAAAATGTGTTTCCTGTTTGCTTGTTCACGTGGTTGGCTCCCGGGGGCTTATGGTCAACCCTGCTTTGGTCTCTTGAGTGGAGGGCATCTCTGGCTGCCCATGTTCTGGTGGGCGTGGAGGGTGACATGTGTCACCAGAACAAGCCACCCTCCCTCAGCTCTTGTCAGTGTTGCCCTTTAGACCTTCCCTCCAGCGCTGCCCTGGGCTCTGTGACCTTGAGCATGGGGTCAACTGGAATCATGTGAGGTGGCAGTTAGCGCCCTTGTGACAAGGTTATGCTCCGTCAGCCGCTGTGCTGTTTCCAGAAGTGCCACTTCTCCTGTTTTTGAATTTGTGTCCTTGTTCAGCTAACTCTGCTCAAAGAGAAGAACACCACCACTAGTACTTGGCAAGAGGGCTTCCTGACTGGGCAGGCTCTGAGAGGATATTTGGGTGGTGGTAGCTGTGTGGATGCTCCAGTTCCACCTCCACACTTAGAGGTGCTTTTCCCCCAAACTCAGGCTTTAGAGTTAACCCTTCTGTGGGCTAAGGCTCCATTTCAGCAAAGAGCATGAGGGCCACCTGTTTCCACAGACTGCCAGTTCATGATGAAATCCTATCCTTAGAGAACGGGCCATACGCCAGGTTAGTTTTCCTAAAGGGGTGACCGAAGAAGGCCCCGAAAATCATGGGTTGGGAGGTGGGATGAGGAATGGGGAGCCCTGGGTATTCAGAGGCAGGAAGAGGACTGGTTCTGAGACAGAGGCCCCGGGTCTCCATCTCCACCACAGCTCGGAGCAGCCATTTCTCATCTGTGTGTCAGCTGGGAGTTCCTGCCCACTTAGCCAGGAATCCTGCAGTGAGCCGGTCCTGAAGGTGACTCTTGGAGGTCACTCCCACCCCTGTCTTGAAGCCACACAGAATTCTTTCCTTGGTCAGGGAAGAAGGCACCCACTCTTCTACAGTATCTCACAGAACTAGATGGTTCTTAACTGACTGCCTGTGAGAGATGAGTCTGGTAATGGTTGTAAATGTATGATATCAGGAGCCCTAGGAAAGGCCTCTGGTTTACAGGGAAGGACTATAAATATCTCCTGCTTGTGACTTTCTACTTGCCGAATAGAACAGAGGTGACACTGGTGCCCAGGGGTGGCAGTATATCTAGCGGTGGTGAAGTAACTTGAACCCTTTGCTCTCTGGGAGAACTGGGAGGGGACAGCCATTTTCTGCTGGCCTAGTAGACGGGGATCATGGGAATTTGTTCAGAGTGTTCTGTGGAGCTGCTCCAACCCCAAGGATGTCCCCGTTTTGGGGTGACTCTCTGGAAGAAAGCTGACCCGTGGTCCTCCCCTTGCCCTCCACTGCCCTCCAGCCCCAAAGAGTTCAAACATGTGGATGCCACATACAGTTGGATCAGAAATAACTCGGAGTCAGCAGAAAGGCACTCATGGCATCTTTATCCAGAATATTCAGGAAGACCAGGAATGTCCAGATTGAGGTAATAACAGAACCCAAGGCCTCCACATTCCAGGATGTGACAGAACCCCATAAAACCCTTAGACCAGGACCCAGACTCCTAGTATGCCTGCCTAGTAGAGAGAGAGAGAAACAGCTCTTGGGCACTGTGACCAAAGGACTTACGATGGTGGCTCTTATTTTTTAACGGAGAGGGCTAGTACCAACAAACACAGTATTATTGCCTTTTGGTGTGACCTTGCAGCCCAGATAGAAACTTTTCCTGGTATGGAGCCCAGGGATTCTGCCAGATTGTAGCCCTGATGCTTTTCAATACAATAGTCATAGAGAAGTTCTAAGTGAGGGAAACAGGCAGACAGCTTCTCTGGGGTGAGGGCTAGAGACAACATCCCTCCTCACCCCTGCAGTCCCTACTTCTGTATAAGGGAGGAGACAGGGGAGGAGAGAGAAGACAAGCCTCTGCCCCACCTCGTTAGAAAAAGGCAGGCTGGCCCAGCATCCCCTGCATGGCCGGCAGGCACATTGGGCACCTGTGTCTGAGTGGAGCGGACAGATGACAAGGAAGGAGAATGGCTTATGATATTCCAGGAGTCTGGGGAGTCACATGCCTTGAGGGGACACTCCTGTGTCTAGGAGCTGCTATGATAAATGCACTTCTATAGGCTGGGGAGTCTGAGTGGAGGGTTCTGTGGAACTCCCAGGTCCTAAATCACAGGTGCTTTCCATCCGATTACTGATGAGTGCAGGGCTGTCTGTGAGGTGCTGTGGTCTGAGAGGAGCCCAAATTCAGGTCCCAAGACACACCTGGGTTCAAGTCCCAGCTCTTTCAACAAGTCCCAAGACCCGGGCCTTTCCTGAGCCTCTGTTTCCCCCATCTGCAAAATAATGCTTACTTGGCAGGATTGTTGCAAAGATTGAAGATGTTGTTTGTAAGGCCCCTTGCATGGGGCATGGCTCATGGTAGGAGCTCAGTAAGTGTTAAACAAACACCTGACAGGTTTGACAGGGCATGCAGGGACGGAAAGGACATCCCAAGTGGAAAGGCAGAGCAAAGGGTCAGAGCTTGGTGAAATGCCAGTAGGTGAGGGACTGTCAAGCAGGGATAAGATCCCCTGATAACAGGGGTCTGGAGAAGAACTTAGGAGCCCAAGTAGTTAAATCCATTTAGTCAACTCGGATGTTGGTTTTCAGAACATGTTCAGTGGATCTGAAAGTATGCAATGGGTTCCTTCTAGAATGTAGTCTTATTCTTAGATTATAAATAAAACAATTACATGAAACACTTGAAATGCTAAAAATATAAAACAAAATTAGCAAACATTCAGAGAAAGGGCAGACAGTGCTGATTGGGATAATCGGAGGTGGCTTTTGGGAGACAGTGGTAACTCTCCCATTGCCTTGGGGGTCGTTAGGAAGAAGGAGGTTGCATACTGTCAGTGCTAAGGGCAGCTTGTCACTTAATTCTCACAACACCTGGGGAGAGGTCTCATTGAGCCCATTATGTAAATGGGTTTGCTGAGGCTCAGATTCCCAGACCCAGTAGGGGCTAGGAAATCACCTGTGAAGCTTTTTTTCAAATGCATAAGTGATGGCCCCATTCTTGTGGAAACTCATTCAAAAGATACAGCCTGGAAATCTGGACTTCTAACATGCTGCACAGCTGATTTACTTTTTAGCTTGTTACTTTTTTGAATCATAAAATTATACATGCTTATTTTTACAAGGGACACAAGACTGACTATTAAGAAAAACTTAAAAAGCTGCCTCCTCCAAGTCTCTTGTTCTCAAGTAACCCTTTTAGCAGTTTGAATAACTAGTATGAATAACCATCAATACTTTATGTCACATAAATATATGGAAATGCATATATATTTATACTGTTAGAAAACTGGAACCACTCATTCTCATTACTATCCAAGTAGTTTTTCCTTTTAATGTAAAAAAAAATATGGCATACGTGTTCACCCAGGTGAAGTGAAGGTAGTTTTGACTAATTCTTTACTAGCCATGGAATATTCCAGCGCCTGAATGTGCCACCACTTAATACAACCCTTTTCCCTCCGATGGACAGGTGACTTCCTGGGTTCTTCTGTCTGTCACTACAAACGTGATCCTCCTGTGACTCTCTTCTTATATACTGGCAGCCCTATTTCTGCAGAATGGATTTTCAAAGTGTGATGCTGGGCCAGTGGCTTTGCACCTGTTAAGAGAGTTTTCTTTGTTCACTTTCCAAAATGGTTGTAGCATCTCACTGAGCAAGCCAGGTGGTTACAAGCCAGGATCACAGCCAGTAAGGGGCGGGCTCTGCAGAGCTGCACCCTCTCTCACCTCCTGCCTCCCTACCCCTCCTCAGCATTACTCAGCAGGAGCCTTTTAAGACCAAAAGAAGGCCTATCCTTGCCCTTTGCATGGGCCTTTATTTATTGCTCCCTCCAGCTTCATTGAGATGTAACTGGCATGTAACATTGTCTAACTTGAACATGCACATTGGATACAAGTGTATAGTGTAAAATGATTGCCGTCACAGCATGCGCTAATACCTCTATCCCGTCACATAATTACCATTTCTATTTTGTGGTGAGAACATTTAAGATCTCCTCTCTCAGCAACTTTCAAGGATATCCTACAGTATTATTAATTATCACTGTTACACTATAACTTAGATACTCAAAAATTTTTTACAAGTAGAAACAACCTTGAACCAACATCTCTCCATTTCCTCCAGTCCCCATTCCCTAGGAGCCACCACTCTGCTCTGTTTCTTGGAGTTTACCTTTTTAGATTTTGTGGGTTGTCATACAGCATCCTTCTTTGTCTGACGTACATCACCTACATAAGGTCCTCAAGGTTCACCCATGTTGTAGCAAATGGCACGATGTCCTTATTTCTCATGGCTAAATACTACGCCATTGTATACATACATCTTTATCCATTCGTCCACTGGCAGACACTGTGCTGTTGCATATTGTGGCTATTATGAGAAATGCTGTACTGTACATGAAAATGCAGATTTCTCTTTGAAGTACTGATTGCGTGTCCTTTGAACATATAACCAAAAGTAGCAATGCTGGATCATATGGTAGTTCTATTTTTTCGTTTTTGAGTTCTCTCCACACTGTTTTTACGTTCCCACCAACAGTGCACAAAAGTTCCCTTTTTTTCCCAGATCCTCACAAATAATTCTCTTGATTTTATTTTTGTACTGAAGTATAACTAACATACAGTGTTAGTTTCAGGTGTACAACGTAACGATTGAACAATTCTGTACATGACTCCGTGCTCACCACGGTAAACATAGGCACCACCAGTCAGCAGTGTTTTCAGTATTACTGACTAAATTCCCTGTGCTGTACTTTTCATCTCTGCAACTTATTTCAAAACTGAAATTATATACCTCTTCATCCCCCACCCATCTCCCCTCTGGCAACTACCAGTTTGTTCTCTGTATTTGAGTCTGGTTTGTTTGTTTTCTCTTTTCTTCTTTGTTCGGTTTTATTTCTTGTATTCCAAAATATAAGTAAAATCATGTGGTATTTTTCTCTCTCTGTGTGACTTATTCCACTTAACATTATACCCTCTAGGGCCATCCATGTTGTTGCAAATGGCAAGATCTCCTTTTTTATGGCTGAGTAATATTCGTGTGTGTGTGTGTGTGTGTGTGTGTGTGTACACATACCACTCTTCTTTATCTGTTCACCTATGGATGGGCACTTGGGTTGCTTCCATATTCTGGGCTATTGTAAATAGAAGTACATACATCTTTTTGAATTAGTGTTCGTTTTCTTTGGGTAAGTACCTAGTAGCGAAATTACTGAATCCTGTGATATTTCTATTTTCAGTTTTGAGGAACCTGCATACGGTCTTCCACAGTGGCCACACCAATTTGCATTCCTACCAACAAGGGTGCAAAGGGTTCCTTTTTTCCCACATTTGTCAATGTAAAGTTTTTCCGGCGAGATAAACACGACACCAGGCAAAGTGGGTGCAAGGCAAGATTTATTAAAGGCATCTCCGGCGAAGTTTCAGGGCTCAGGAGAAGGGGAGCCAGCAAAGTTGCGCCGGGAGGAGGTGGGCACCCTCGGGCGAGGTTCCGCGACTCTGGAAAGAAGAGTGGTGGAAGTCGCGCCCAAGGCAGGGAGGAGGGGGCTTTTAAGGGGTCTTGAGGGGAGCTCAGGGGTCTTTTGGCAAGTTTCCCTTATTTGGATATTTCGCCTGCTCGCGGGGTCCCGTTGGTCCATAGGAGCCCGGGGCGGGGGTCTCAGATTCCTGCTTGGGCCTTTGTTCTCCTGTCCAAGCCCAGGTCTTGTGGCGGGAACTTCGCCATCTTAAGTAGCCCTTTCTGCCAGCCCAACAGTCAATACCTGTTATTTCGGGTCTTTCTGATTCTAGCCACTCTGATAGGTATAAGGTGTCGTCCCATGGTTGGTTAGCATTTCCCTGGGGGCTAATGGTGGTGAGCATATTTTCACATGTCTGAGCACCTTCTGTACAGCATGGGCCCTTATTTAATGATCTCCGCAGGAGCAGAATTTCTGACTTGGAGCAGCTAAGTGTAACTGGCCTGCAGAAAAGCTCTTGCTCTCCAGCTCGGGGTGCCCTGGGCAAGCAGCAGGCCTGAGAAGTCCCTGAGGAGGGGGCCTAGAAGGAGAAGGTATCAGGGCCGAAGGAAATGAGGGTTCCTGGGAGGAAACCGTAGGCACAGAAGGGGTGCGGTCTGATAGGCAGGAACAGGCCCAGCCTGCCAGGGATGCATGTCCCTGGAGGACCGGCCATCCTCCCAAGATAGGGGAGGCTAGGGACAAGGGTCCATCTTGGCTAAGCAAGCCCAGAAAGGCCCTAGGAGACAGCTTGACTCAGGAAGACAGCCTGAGGGGTAGGCCAGAGGGTGTCACACAAAAGCATCCCTGGGAAGGACCTTGCGGGACTCCAGGCAGACTCTATAATCACCCCCTTGGGCCCGTGCACGTCACTGGCGGGTGTTTGCAAGTGTGTTCAGTTGATAATTCCGTCAGTCATAAGGAGTGAGGAAGCCCTCAGGCCACTTCCCTTGGATGAAGCTGTTTGCTGAGGTGAAGGGAGAATGTCCTCAAACCCCGTGACAACAGGTAGAGGTACTATACAAACACTGTACTCGTTTTTCATCCTTATTATTAGTTTCACTTTAAATTTGAGAAAACGAAGACATGAAAGGAAAGTAAGTTTCTCAGGACAATAGAGAATTGTTAAGTGGCAGAACTGGATTCAAATCCAGACTTCCTGGCTTCAGAGCCTCTGGTCATGGTGCTACAGCGGCGTCTGTACATGGCCGCTAGTTCGTTGTCACCGTTGGTATCCAAGGAGGGTGAGCCCCCAGGAAAGCCCGATGAGAGGATTTAGGAACAGGTGGACGGTCGGACAGTTGCCACCCTTTCCAGTCTAGACCCCTCTCATGAGGCCTCAATCACGTGAAAATATATTACGTCCTGGGGCACCTGGCTGGCTCAGTCAGGGAGCATGTGACCTTTGATCTTGGGGTTGTGAATTCAAGCCCAATGTCTGGTGTAGAGCTTACTTAGAAAAGGAAGGTCATTCCCTCTGCAATACCTCCCAGTTACCTCCAGTTCAACCTGATCATCCTGTCCTAGCCTGTACTCCAAGCCTGCTCCCCAGCCAGGATTCCCAGTCAAGTGAAATCCTCAAGTCAGAAACCTGGGAGTCTTCCAAGACTCCTTCATGACTCTCATGCCCACATCTGACTGGTCCCAAAAGCCCCCTGAGCCCACTCACTAAGTATCTTGGAACTTCATCTATCTCCATGAAGCCTTCCCACCACCATGGCTGAAGCCTGGAACGTCTCCTGCCTAGTTTATTCAGGACACTAGGACCTGATTTCCCTGACTCTAGACCCCTCTCCCTTTCTCACCAATTTACCAATTTAGTAACATTAGCCACAAGAACTTCTAACACTTCCAGCCTGTTCCCTCTATGTCAGCATTTGTGCTGAGGGCTCATTTAATCCTCACAAAACCTCTGTGAGTAGATCCTATGATTAGCCCCATCATACAGATAAAGAAACTGAGCAGCTCTTCTCAAACTGTCTGCAGCAAAAGCTGTCATTAATTTCTAATCCATCACAGACCAATACATTTGTAAAACATGATAAAGTATATAATACATAATAAAGTACATAATAAAGTACAATGACTAGAAAAATAAAATGCAGGCATAGAAAATACAAACTTAAATTTTCTTAAAATTTCTCTATCAACATGCCAAAAGCATTCTAAATGCTAACCCTCAATTTTTTACCTTCTTGAGAAAAATCTCCTTGATATATCAGGTAGACTTGGGTCTTCTCCCCTGTTAATTATCTTCGCTTATGTCACTTTTTATTCGAATGATCTGTTTTTTACAATGATCTCTCTCCTATTCCAGACCAGAAGCTTCTGGAGGGCAGCCCCAGAATCTGACACAGGGATTGATTCTCTGATATTGTTGAATGGATGGATAGACAGCCAGACAGGTGGACAAATGGATGAATGAATAAATGAGATTCAAGGCTAGCTCTCAGGCTGCGAAGTGATCTTCTCCATTGTGGAGGCTGCGTCCACACTTTGCATAGGCCACTCATGAGTGGTTGGGTTGGCCTCATTCAGATCTGTCCCTGGAAGCTCCAAGTATTCTGGAATCTAGAATCAGTCTGGGTTGTCCCCACATCATGGGTTTTCCTGGGGCCTTTGGGGATAGTCAGCCACCACAAATCCTAGGTGGATTCAGTCCCGGTTTAATCTAGTTCTCTAAATTTCAGGATAATTGTTTTCCATAGAGTCCCTCCAAAGCCAAATTTAGATCAGGGACTGTGGTGCAGGATGCCATGCCCTCCTCATGAAGATTTTGGACCTAGGCATAGAACAGGGGTATAATTAGCCTTCATTCCTCCCTTCCCTTCTGCAGCATTCACAGGTTGACTAAATCTGGTGTAGGCTGAGGGCAGTGGCTATTCTCCCATCTGGAAGATGCCTGGAAAGTGCATGGCCAGAAAGAGGCCATGCAGGCGGGCATCCATAGCCATCTGTTTATGGACATGGGTATGTGGTGTTTAGTCATTGTTTCTGCTCGGATCTTTTGTTGTTTGTGACCTGGTACTAGTCATGGGGCTGGTGGGGGCAAGCAATACGTTGGTCTGACTAAAACCAGACACGCACAGCGTAGTTGAGCAGTGTGGCCTCAAACCAGGCCAGACCATGCCCTCCCAGGAGCTCCCACGGGGCTCTGGCTCCTGTGGCAGAACACCTGTCCTGTGACTTGTCTTGGCCCAGGAGGGGAGCAGGTTATGACTGCGGACTGGGAGAAAGGACTGCTGGCCTTGAATTCCGGCATTGCCACTCACGAACTTTGTGGTCTGGTGCCAGCTCTGTTACCTTCCTTTACCTCCATTTGCCTGTCTGTGAAATGGAGACAGTAAGAGCATCAACCTCATGGGTGTTTTGTGAGGACTGAATGGGGATAATAACCACCAAGCCCAACACGTAACAAGGGCTACACAGGAGTTCTCCCCTCAGCCGGTGAGCACTGTAAAAACTGCCCCATAATAAGCACTTAAATATTTATCAAACAAATAAATAAAAAGATACCTGTCTTCACCTCACTGTCCTGTCTTCCCTCTCCCTTCATCACTGCCCACTGGGACTCCTTTCCACCTGAAGCATGTTGGTGTCATTCACAGTGACTTTGGCCCACACATCTGACTGCTTTTGGAAGTCCATGGTCAGTGGTATTCCTAGAGGGTGGAGAAAGCCCTGAGGGTTCACCCTCTGGTGTTGCTTCCCCTCTGGGGCTGGGGGAGAACAGCACAAACAACCTGTGTGCTGGTTTGCAACTTAGCCCAGAGCTCCCAGTGGCAACACTGACTGAGAGAAACCATTCAGTATCCCTGAGAAACCACGAGGGACCAAGGCAGCTAGAACTGGCTGGCCGCTGTATTCCTTGGGGGATAAGGGTGTCGGCTCCATCCCAACATACTGTAATATTGTTTATTATTAAATCTTCTAAGTAAAAACAGGATCTTCATTTAAATGAGTGGCTACTGAAACACAGTATATGCTTTTCCTTTATCTGTGTGACCTTGGGCTTTTAGTTGACCTCTCTGTTTTTAAGTTCCGTCATCTGTGACAGAGGGCAAGATAGCTGCTCCTTGGGGTTACTGTGGAGAAGTACCTGGCTTTGAAAACACTCTCTAATTTTGATCCCCCCACCTTATGAATATGTGGGGAAATTTTTAATGATTACAGTTGTCCAATGGTGAAATGGGTTGCCTTAGGAAGTGGTAAGGTGCCCAGCTCTGCTGGTGTTTAAGGAGGGTTGAAGGTATAGGGGCGACTGCATTCAGGCTGAGCTAAATGACCCCTTCTGACTTGGGGTCTCTATGTTCATTCTCTCTCTTACCCAGCATTTATTACAAATCTTCATGTGCAGGCCAGTGAGCTTGAGAACCAATAAAAATTGTGACCCCATCCTATGGTCTTCGGGTCTTGTCTCTTCAAACTGTGGGATCAGTTCTGAGGGATGTCCACCCTTGCTGGAGCCCTGCTGAGCTCCTGACACAGTACTCCCCCCATGTGAGGGAAGGGAGGTAACTAAACCACCGCTCCCCTTTTCTTAGGATATTTCCTTTAGAAAACTTGTAAATTCTTTCTCTGTCCCTTTGAGATGTATATAAATCTCTTTAAGAGGAAGTGAGCCTCCAGCCAGTTTTACAACCTAGAAATGTTTTTCTCAAGGGCCTGGGAGCCATCTCTTTGAAATGTACACATTAAGAAAGATCTGCCCCTGGCAGGGGGAGGGGATTGATGCTAGTGGTTCAACTTAGGGGCCAGGCTCCAAGTTGTAAAATTACCTGCTGTTGAAGAGACAGGAAAACCTTATTTTTCCTTTGGCTGAAGGCAATTAGCTAACACAAACGCCACCCCAATTTCGGGTGAACTTGGAGTAAGCGCTGTGTGACAAATAGTGCTGTCATGTCTTACCTGAGTTACTTCGAGAACATGTACGCAGACAGGTTCTATCAGCCTGGTTCTCTAAAAGGGTAAGGTTTTGTTCTAGTTTTGCAATTTCTTTCGTGGACTGCCTGGGAGATGCATCACAGCCTGCCTTAATGCTTGGTGATAAAGATTCTTTCCTGTATTTTGTGGAGAGGAATTTCTGGATGACAGATTTTAGTTAAATTTCTCCGATACCCAACACTGGTTTCTCATCTGCCTCTTCCTTCCCACCTGCCTACTCAGTCAAAAGATTCCTGATGGAAGGAAGGACATGCACGTGAGGCTTCATGCTTTGCTGGGAGGCTCCATCTGTTACCGGTGGGGCACCCTGTACCAGATCTCCCTGGGAAACAGACGAGGTCGGGCCGCGTGGGCTCCCACAGACCCGGCCTGTTAGGGTTGAGAGAAGAGGAGTCTGCCTTGGGCTGCTCTGCTCTTGGCAGCTTGTGGAGACCCAGAACCTGAGCAGGGAAATGCTGAAATCCAGCCTACCAGCCTTGCCTGGTTGCTTTTATGATAGGATTTCAAAATCAATAGCTGAAAGGGATGTGTTTAATGTAAATAGGTTTTTTCCCCTAGTTTTGTAAGTTAGCTTCCCGGGTCAAACTTGACCCTAGGTTGGCTTAGATACCAGGCCCGAGCTTTATAGCAAATTAAAAGTGAGAAGTGCTTGGGAGCAAAGGAGCCAGGCCAGAGGGGGAAAGGTGCCTGGGGGACTAGCCCAAGGGAAAGGTTCCCCTCCTGGAGACCTACATGCATTGTCTGAAGAGAGATAAGCAGGAGGCTGGTAAGATTTCTTTCTTCTGGAAATCAGGCAAAGCATAGCTTAAAAATAAGTCAGAGAAGAAATGTTTATTGATCAGCTACGACATGCAATGATCTGTGACAGGTAGGCAGGTTCTTGTACTTGAAGATTTTAGCCACTGGATGGGAAAAAAGCGCCTAGTGGGCAGTTCCTTATCCTGACAAGAGCTACAGGACAGTTGGGCTCACCAACAGGTGTCAAACACCTGTGTAGCGTACGTGGCGATGAGTGAGCAGCCCAGGAGTGCTGTGGAAGCTCAGACAGCAAGCAGTCACCTTGGGCTAGAAGTTTCGTGGAGACTGAGGCACCAGGCGCTGGTTCAGTCACAGGAAAGATGGACAGTAAAGTCCAAACTCGAGGGGCAGTAAGAAGCAATACTTAATCAAACTGCAATAATTTTACTGAAACAAATGAGTATGGCTATGGCGCCAGCACAAAAGCACAGTAAGTAAACTGATTTTATTTTATTTTTTTTTAATTTAAATTCGATTTAGTTAATGCATAGTGTATTATTCATTTCAGGGGTAGAATTTAGTGATTCATCAGTCATATAACACCCAGTGCTCATTACATCACGTGCCCTCGTTAATGCCCATCACCCAGTTACCCCATCCTCCAACCCCTCTCCCCCAGCACCCCTCAGTTTGTTTCCTATGATTAGCCATCTCTTACAGTTTGCCTCCCTCTCTGTTTTGATATTTTAAAATACATCTCTCCTACATAGGATATATTTGATATATCTGTACTAAAAATATGTTAGCTATATGGTGAGTGTGTGTGTAATAAGAGATCAATCAGAGAGCTCAGTATGGAGCTCTAGAGCTCTTAACCTGAAAGTCAGGCCGGTGCACTGTGTCCCAGGTGTTCTGCGCCCCATGGCAGACCCTGAATATGTGTGTACTGGTGCTGTGTGAGCTTTCATAAAATTCCCAGTGAATTTATTTAGTTGACATTTGCCTCTTTCCCCCAAAATAAGTCCGGATCCTGCTCCCGGGGAACACTGGCCACTGGGTATCCTAAGGCTCAGGGAAGCTGGCTTCCGAACTTCTCCACTGCCTGTGCCTCTGGGCCCATCCACTCGCCCTCTGACTGGCCCAGTTTTCCGGCCTCACAGCCCCCACTGTGCCCAATCAGCTGACACCAGCATTCTTGTGTGGGTCCTGGCAAGCCTAGAGTGGCTTCCTCCACCAGCAAGCAGTGCAGAAAGCATTTATTAAATAACGCTACTGAGAGCCCACCAAGTGCCAGGTGCTGTGCTAGGCAATGATGATACAGCAGTGAGCAAAAGAAACCAAGTTCCTTGCTTTGGGGGCTTATTTATCTGGGGGAGATGGTCAGTACGCAAAGCAGATAAAATGAGAGGTGGGGATGAGTGCCAAGAAGGAAACTAACAGAGTATAATTCAGAGAAACTGGGAATGATGCCTAACGTCAAGCAAGCTGTCAGGCAAAAAGAACCGCAAAAGCCAAGCTTTAAAGAAGAGGCCACCCCCCTCCTAAGGGTGTCTGGACGCTGAGGCCTTTGTCCCTGTAGAAGCACCATAGCTGTTCCGGCACCTTGTTTCCTCTCTCCAACCATCTCCTCACGTAACAGTTCAGTAGGTTATGCTAATGCCTGTGGCAGGGAGAGAATCAAAAAAATAAAAAAGCTTTGCTAGGAAGCCTCAGAGTGCTTTAGGCTTCAAACTTTGGTCCTGGTGGCTTCACCAGAGATAGACTGACTTACAGAACCACCACATTTGGAAACTAGGCAAGCCGAAGCATGGCCACTTTGGCGCACATGGGTTATCTCTTACATACCTTTCTCCGGCTTCACCTATGCCACAGGTTACCTACCATCTCACCATCGAAGCAAGTAACAAATCCAGCCTCTTGGAGGCAGAGGCTCCAGCTGCAGATAGTGTTTATGGAACATATGGGGGCTCCTGGGTCACAGAGTCTGTAAGACAAAGCAATGTTGTGCTTGTGCAGCTTTTCACAGACTAACTTTTTTAACACACAGCAGAGATATCATTTAGTCACAAGGAAAAAAATTTTTTTAAAATATTTTATTTATTTATTTGACAGAGATCACAAGTAGGCAGAGAGGCAGGCAGAGAGAGAGAGGGAGAAGCAGGCTCCCCCCTGAGCAGACAGCCTGATGCGGGGCTCAATCCCAGGACCTTAGGATCATGACCTGAGCTGAAGGCAGAGGCTTAACCCACTGAGCCACCCAGGGAACCCAGAAAAATGGTTTTATTGCAAGCCTGGCTCTGGGTCTTTGGGGAGCAACTGCTCCCAGGGTCCCTAGCCTGATGAGATCCTTAGTTCACTGTCACTCTGAAGCTGATTGGTTGGGATCTCAACAGTGAAATTCAGTGTTTCTGTGTGTCCCGGAAAGAGAACAACATAGAGTCAAGGAAGCCGGAATTCTTCACATCACCAAAACGTTGAGACTGTGTCAATCCTCTACAAGAAATCCAAGCAAAAGCACTAGAGCTCCAGGGCTGCTTAGCCTGCGGCAGGCAAAGCCTCCATAGGATTATTGGCAGGAATCCTACGTCATGGCTCAGACAAGAGGACAATGTTAGAACTCTTGGATGTATATTATTACTTCCAGAAACAAAATATAGATAGGACATGTCAAACTGACTGTTTTGAGTCAAACACCCACCTGCACATCCCTCTCCTGTGGAAGACCTGTGAAGAGCACCAGTTTTCAGTGGGGCGCAAATGACACCATGCCCTCCTCTTCCTCCTGACTCTGCTCAAGATTGGCAGTGTCAAAAACACATGTCAGTGTCCAAGCAAGTTAAGGAAAGAAAAATAAAGATCAAGCCATATGAGTCAAGCTCAGACACAAATAGACTTAGTCTGAGCTGTCCGAGCTTATTTTTTTTGGTCCTTATGTTTCCGGAAAAGAATTTAGATAAAGCTTCCTTTACTTTGATGAGTTCTATGATAAACCTCAGATGACATGCTCAGGGAGGAGATGGAGGGTGTGGACGCAGCTAAAACAGAGCCGAAAGGTATACCTCAGTGCTGCCCGCCACCTGCAAGAGCCGGCAAGTAGTGGGACAGTTCTCTGAGGAGCCCTCACCTACTCTTGGAAGGAGACCAGTAACAGCCCTAAGTCGTGTGATGAGATTAATGTTGGGCCAGTCCAAGTCCCTAGGACAACTTTAAAAAATGGCCCATTTATCTTGTCTGAGGCTTACTAATTTCTGTTGCCTTTAAGACTTCGGGAATTGTCTTTAGACATTAGCACAGAAGAAAGGCTCTCTGATTTCCTGGGTTAGCGTAGAAACAAAAAGTCCTAAATTTTTTCAAGGACTCTGGTGCTTTTGGTTGAGATATTCAAGTTTCTCCCTAATATTGCTCAAACAGATGTTAAATAGAGAGTTCTAGGTGGAGGTTCTGGAAGCATAAAGTTCATAGACTGATCCCAGTTCCCCAAATACAATCCAGGAAGAAAGTGGACCTCAAAAGGCTGCTCTTAGAATTATGTGGTGGGTATTAAGGACGGCACGTATTACATGGAGCACTGGGTGTTATATATAAACAATGAATCTTGGAACACTGCATCAAAAACTAATGATGTATTGTGACTAACATAACACAATAATAAGAATTATGTGTAAGGCTATGCCAACCTCACCTTATTAAAAGTCTGTCTTCCACTGGATGGCCCAGGTTTTCAGCCACAGCCATACACATCAGGGGGCTCTTTGCTGGTGCTAAGCTTGGAGGATCTTGAGACAGAGTCCTTGGAACCTTCTAAATATTAGGGAAAAAATTCCATACTCCCTGTATTCGGGCATCACAGAGAGTACTTAGAGTGACCTGTTCTACTGTTCCACACTCAACAACCCACATTAAATAGCTCCCTGCTGGGTGATGCTGTAACTGGTCCTTCCCAGCTCTGGGCAATAGCAGACGTAGCAGGCAATCTATCTGGGCAGGGGCTTATCCTGATTTTCATTCTTTGTTGATATTGTATACATCTAAACAAATACTTACATATGTTTTCTACATTTTATGTGTATCTCAGGCTGTCCTTCTAATGTCTGTTTCTTCCTAAGTATATATTTTAGTGGTTCTTTTGTTAATGATCTTCTCTTTATTTTCATTTTTAAAAGATAGTTTGACTCTGTGACCCCCAATCCCTCCTGATCTTTGAGAGCTTGTTGCCTGATCTTCATCTGTAGGAAACCAGAGCCTTAACTGAGTATACTTTCCTTAGGATTTGATTCTGCCTCTGCTGGGAGCCAGGGAATGGGGGGTCTGGTGACCTTGGACCACTTGAGCCCCTCTTAAGGGTCCTAGCTTACTAGGGGAGTCACAGATAGAGCTCTCCACCCCACTGTTGGTATCCTGACCTTAGTGCTCACATGGACATCTGTCCTCAACATAACCCAAACCTCCTCGCTTGTTACCCTGAGCTCTGCCACCAGCTCATTTGCCAGGAGTGGAGTGGGAGGGTGGGACTCAGACTTCCTCTACTTCTTCCAAGCCCAGGAACCTGACCTATTCAGGCTGTCCTCACTGTGCAGTGGTGGGGTCCAAAGGAGCACCTGGTCTGTCACACAGCCAGCAACAGAAATCCTCTGTTTATTTTCCCCATATTCTTAACTGGAGAAAATGGCCATGGATTTCATGCAGTTGGACATTCACAGTGTCTACACCTCCCCACATCTCCCCAAGCAGTGTCAAGGGGTATGGGTGAGAAAGGAAGAAAGAGAAAAACCAAACTAAAAGAGAGGCAGTGCTTCCTGCAGTCCTTTCTCTTGTCCAGCCATCGCTGGGCTGCGGCTTGGGTCCACCCCGGGAGCTTGTCTGATCCATTTTCTCTGCTTTCAGACACTCATCCAAGAGGAAGGATGGCCAGTGCCTTCTCGAAGTTGCTCACTGGCCGCAATGCTTCTCTGTTACTTGCTACCATGGGCACCAGTGCCCTGACCACTGGGTATCTGCTGAACCGGCAGAACGTGCGTGCCGAGGCTCGGGAGCAACATCGGCTGTTCCCGCCCAGGTAAGAACTCAACATGTCAGCCAGAAATCTGCTTTCCCCTGCCCGAAACTGTCAGCAAGGGTCCTTCTTGTTGCTTTGGAGAAGGACCAGATCAAACTGACAATCACTGTCGACACACAGGGAGCACAGTGGCCTGTGGGGAATCCAGGGCAGTGCTGTGTCATCATTCCTGCCCAGAGCCGGGGAGCCAGTTGAATATCGGTTGAGCACTCTGATGTGTGTTAACTGCTGTACATGGGAGTATCTGTTTTATTCATCTTAGCATCCCTTTGTGATAAAACGGAGACTTAGAACAATGAAGCAGTGCCCAAGTTCACACGCCCAGTGCAGCCAAGTGCAAACCCCAGGACCCCGATTCCAGACCCACACTTCACTCACTGCTGTCCCACCTTCTGGAGAATGGTGGTGTAGTACTGATATTAAGTACCAGCTTTAAAGTCCACTGCAGATGGAAAGTGGGAAAGTGGCATGAAGATGGCCAGGATTTCCCAGTCCTTGGCTCCTCGCCACGGATGAGACGGCATGCACTGCAGAGTTGGCACGCGGTGCTGACCCCACGAGGTCCCACAGAGGCAGGTGTAGAGACAGATGAGGAGGACTTGCCGTTCTTCTCAGAGATAGTCGCTGGCTCTTGGGGGGATCCAGATCTCTGAGGGAATTATCAACACCTACCACGTACCTCAGGAACTCCTGAAGGGAGATGACCTGTGTCTGAGCTTGTGGTGGTCCAGAATCCCCTTTGTTTGGTCAGTACACAGCCTGGGATCAGAGAGCGCCTCGCTTTATTGCCTTCTGTGTACCGTTCCGACAGATACTTACAGAATGCCTGTTTCAGTAGCCAGCCACTGCTCTCGACAGAGCAGAATCTGCTCTCATGGAGCGTCACCGTAGAGGACAGATAAATAATGGAATTTCTAGGTACCTCCAAATGCAGGTTTCCAGCCTCTCCACCACAGACCTAAGGCACCACAATGTGCTTGTTACATTTTACCAGAACTTCTGGGTTAAAAAAAAAAAAAAAAAGCCACATGGGATGTCCATTGATTTTGTCATTTTCACTGTGTCTCCTCTTTCCAATAAGCCATGGTGTGTGGGCTCCTGCAGCCAGCAGTATGGGATCCTTAGGCCGGGCCACGCCCCTTTCTCGGGCTGTTCTGGGGACTGTTTGTCTTTTTTTAATCTGGCTGACTTAAGTCAGGACTCCTAGCCACGTGTCCCCAGGCCCTCTGGCTAAAGACAGCCTGGTGGCAGGACGGCCAGAAGCCAAGTCCTTTCGCAGGCCGCCTCCCTCAGGCGGTGCTCACTGAGCGCCCCTCTCCTCTGCCCGCAGCGCAGACTACCCTGATCTGCGAAAGCACAACAACTGCATGGCCGAGTGCCTCACCCCGGCCATCTATGCCAAGCTCCGCAACAAGGCGACGCCCAACGGCTACACCCTAGACCAGTGTATCCAGACTGGAGTGGACAACCCTGGCCACCCCTTCATCAAGACTGTGGGCATGGTGGCTGGTGATGAGGAGTCGTACGAGGTAAAACTTGGCTGCTGATTCCAGAGTGGGGGTGGGAGGATACTCTGGGTGCAGAGTCCTGCTCTTCTCTGCGGGGCCAGCATTCATAAAGGGAAGCCAGCTTCAGCAGAACATCTGGAATGCTTTCTGGAACAAGGAGGACTACCGCTTCCCAGGGACAAGGCTTCCTTTGCTGCTGCTCTGGTATCCCACTCATGGAGGGATGAGTTCCATGACAGGGCTCTCTGAGACTGTCAAGGGGATGAATTGGTACAGGAAAAAAAAAAAATCTTGTAATTTATTGGTGATATGTATTCACCAATAAGACCTTAGGAGATGGTGTGTTTGTGGCTAGACTTCATTGAGGAAGAAGGATGGTCTGTGTCTTTAGCTTGGGAATTACTGATTATTGTAGCCTAGATGACTGAGTTCACCAAGTCTCTCAGAGGAATCCCATGATCTCCGTGTCCTCATCCTTGGGACAGAAGCATAGAATGGTCTGCTGCTAGGGCAGCCCTCGTCACAGAGCAACCTCGACACCATGACAAGTTGCAGGGAGCTGAGGGAAGTTCTCTGGGAGAACAGCCATAAAGAGGAGGATGGGTCCTCCTGCATGAACAGGACTGGTGGTTCATTCACATACAGCAGTGTGCTACCCTGGCTCCCTGGACCCAGTGTGCCCCCACCCCCTGCCCACCCACTTCCCACAGCCCCTAAAGGTGGCAGGTCCTCTGTTGTGACTACTCTTAACATCATTTTACCTAAAGGATATCCCCGAAGCTTTTTTTTTAAATAGATTTTGCACACGATAGTTTGGGCTAGGGAAGGACCTCACAGGGTGAGAGGTGCTGGCCTTGCCTTGACTGCTGCTGTGCACTTTTCTTGCAGTGTAGCTGGTTTTCCGTGAATTTATTATTTTCAAACCCTAGAACCTGATTATGTCTTTTGACCACAAAACAGCTTCTTTTATCTCATAAAGGCAAGAACTGCTGCGGGGGGGCGGGGGGAGACACACGATTTTCTGGCTCAGTCTCAATGGCAGTAAGCTTGGCAGAATCACTAGGGAGGTGGCCTGTTATTATTATTCATTGACCATCAGTCTACTACCCCCGTTTCCTGCGTGGTAATACTGAGAATGACAGAGCAGGGCGTCAGCTTTGGGCCTCAAGGTAAGAAGGGGCAAATGAAAGGAACCACCTTTTAACAGATGAATCAATTAAAGTGGAAACAGGTGCATCTTCCCTTCTACAGGTGTTTGCTGACCTTTTTGATCCTGTCATCAAACTAAGGCACAATGGCTATGACCCCAGGGTGATGAAGCACCCCACGGATCTGGACGCATCCAAGGTAGGCTGCAGGCCCCTCTGCTTTCCCATGCAGCCGGCACTCCAGAGCCTGAAGTGAGGAACACCTTAGAGGAGGGCGACTCCCCCGGGGTCAGATGCCCTCTGCAAGCTCTGTGATGG
This sequence comes from Lontra canadensis, assembly GCF_010015895.1. NCBI lineage: Eukaryota > Metazoa > Chordata > Mammalia > Carnivora > Mustelidae > Lontra > Lontra canadensis. Next base: position 31,827,608 of record NW_022630998.1, on the reverse strand, counting down.
CCCTGGCACAGCACACTCCCTGGAGGGGCAAGGAGAAGGTCAGAAAGGTCCTGAAGTCTTTGTTTTCTTTAATAAGGGACAGTAGGGTGGTGTTGGCCAGGGAGAACTCTTTCCTAAAGCAGTTACTTTTTTTTCATGCCACACCTAGTGGGGTAAAGGATTCCGGATGGCGCTGCATAAAGTAGCTGTGCCCCTTAGCTACAGTGCCCCTGCCCCCGTAATTCCAACATGTGTCCAGCATGTTTTGCACAGGGTCTGAGGGCCCCCTGCACGGGGTGCTGCATGTCAGTGCGGGGAGGGGGGAGCCCCGTGGTGGTGGTGGCAGGACTGTAGTCCGCAGCTGGCCGTGGTAACCCCATGCTCTCTCTGCTTCGGCAGATCACCCATGGGCAGTTTGATGAGCGCTACGTGCTGTCCTCTCGGGTGCGCACAGGCCGCAGCATCCGTGGGCTGAGCCTGCCGCCTGCCTGCAGCCGGGCTGAGCGAAGGGAGGTGGAGAACGTGGCCATCACGGCCCTGGAGGGCCTCAAAGGGGACCTGGCAGGCCGCTACTACAGGCTGTCCGAGATGACTGAGCAGGACCAGCAACGGCTCATAGATGTGAGTGGCCCTTGACCCATCTGGCCTGGCCTGGGATAGGGCTGTGCCCAGAGCCCCAATGGGCACCGTGAGAGCTCATGGGGAGCTTGCTGGGACTTCAGCCTGTGCAGTATAAGGAAGGAAAATAGGAAAATGAGGCCTTAACACTTTAGGTCAAGCCACAGAAATGGTCTGTGGTTAAAATCAGAGGAAACTCCACTGTGGAGCCTGGGGGGTTGCAGATCCATGGCTGGAGTTTAAATGGAAGATCCCTTTGCTTATTGAGGATGGTCTCCATTGCCACACCCAAATAAATTCCTAGAAGCTAGGAAAATCTGGAAAGGAAATTATCGAGGTGGAAGGCCTGCCCTGACTCCCACTGGAGCCAACTCTGGGATTTCTGCTGCCTCCATGAGTCCTCAACAGCTTCCCTCTGACACTAGGGCAGACAAAACTCAAGTCCTTTTACTTATTTTCCCTGTAGTCCAGCTAAAAAGGGATAGCAGTTTCAAAAGTAACTTTTAGTATAACTTCAAAAGAAAAAAAAACAAACACAAAACAGAAACAGTATCTGTCATTTCAAAGATGCAATGCCACAAAATATGCCCCATTACCAAATTGAATGAGCTAGCTTTGTGGTCTCTCTGGGCCTCAGTCTCTTGGTCTCTGCAGCTGTCAGGCCCTTGACCTGCTCTGTTAGAGCATAAGCCCTCCTCGGCCTCCAGCAGCCACTTGTGGTTTCCAGCGAAAGGCCACAAAGTCTGTTCTGGCTAATGTCTCCCAACCCTTCCACTTAGATTGTAAAGGACTGCCCTCTCCATATCTTATTTACTTCTTACCTCAGCGTAATCAAATTTTAATATATGGCATGCATATTTATGTTCTTACTGTATACACACAGAAGAACAGTCTCGACACTGGTTTTGATACGAAGAGTACTTTCCTATAGTTTAAGGCACAACTTGGGAGTCGTATGGGTCAAGGTTTGAATCGAGGCTGTCACTTCCTAGCTATGTGCTACTGGGGAGGTTGTTTTCTCACTCTGAATCTGTTTTCCTCACTCATAAAATGATTGTATTTGCCTCCTAGTGTTGTGAGGATTCAAGAAAAAAAAAAAAAAAACACATAGCATAGAGCATGGTGAGCATTGAATTAATGGTAGATATTTTTATTTATAATCCATTTACATCTCCAATACTTTTTAGTGAAAGGAAGGATAGTAATAAGAGATCCACTAATGTCGGCCGTGTAGAGAATGGTGGCTGTGTATACCAGCCTTTCCAAGAGCGTGTCCCTCACTCACTGCCTGCTCCAACACTGCATAGCGTTGGTGCTGGTGGGTAAATATAATCCATAGTGATTGTTTCCATCTGGGCTAAGCCAGTGGATTTCAGCCTTAGCTGTAAGCTAGAATCATCTGAAGAGCTTTTAAAAAATCCTACTGTCCAGGCCACACCCCATAACAATTGGGACAATCTCTGGGGGGCAGGAACTGGGCATTCATATTTTTTAAAAAGCCCCCAGGTTGTTCCAGTGGGCAGCCAAGGCTGAGAACCACTGTCTGACAGACCTGGCACATGTAGTTGTGTCTGATCTCATCATTTTTTCCTTTCTGCTTTGTCCCTTTTGGCCTGCAGGACCACTTTCTATTTGATAAGCCAGTATCCCCCTTACTAACATGTGCTGGGATGGCCCGTGACTGGCCAGATGCCAGGGGAATCTGGTATGGACACAGCATTTTCACATTTGCAGTGTGTGCAGACGATCTCCTTCAGATCACCTGCTTCTCCTAACCTGCAGTTGCTGTGAGCCGCAGCTGACAGCATGCCCGGCTTGAGTTCAATGGAGGAGAGAGAGACTGCAGAAATTGTGTGTGTCATTCCACAGTATGGTGATGTTTCTAAGATGTGTAAGAATGTTCGCTGGTTTGCATGAATTATGCATGAGAAAGACTATTTTTAAGAAAAATTAGCTTCATATTATTTGACCTCACAGAGAATCTGTTTCATGACTTTAAAACAAAAGAGCAGAAAATGAAAAATATCGAGGACTTAAGCAAAACCCTGCAAGGAAGAATGGATATCGAGTATACATGTATTTTATCTGGGCCAAAGTCCTCAGTCCACTTTGATTCCCGTGTACTTTGGTAGGTTATTCTGACACTCTCCGAAGGAGCTGCGATAAGTGGGTTCGTGAGCAGATGCTCCGTGTGTGCGGATAGGCAGGATCTAGGCAGCAAACACATGTGAGATCTGCATCCCAAACCTCTTGGGCTGCAGGTAAAAGACTTTCTTGAAGCACCACAAGATTTTGGTTGAGCCTTTTAGAATACTCTTGTTAGTGTCAAAGCCAAATGTTATCCACAGTTGAATTACTGTCCTCCTAGTCCAAGGACTGGGGAAGCTGATAGTCTTGTTGGGAAAAAAAACAGGGCATCTTTAAGGGTTGGAGTTGGTCGTCTTCTTTGTTCTGTCACAGTAACATTATCTTGTAGCACTTGTTCAGGCACAGTAAAAAACTTAGGGCTTTGTAGGAATGAGGAAGGTGAAATGAAGCAATCAAGCCACAGGAGTAAAGGGAATTTTCATGTGTTGAAACAAATGGATTTGACACGCAACACCGTATTTCTCCTTTCATTAGGCATAATTATGACAAGACCTTTCTCATCTGGATTAATGAGGAAGACCACACCAGGGTAATCTCTATGGAAAAAGGAGGCAATATGAAAAGAGTATTTGAGCGATTCTGTCGTGGACTAAAAGAGGTAAGATGTTACCAGAGATTTCTGAATATTCATTAAAATGAAATCACTTCTTCATTCTTAACAGAGGACACTATGGTGATTACCAAGATGAGGCTAACTTTTTTTTTAGGATCATGGCACTCTCTGAGGATGGGACTACCACGGCAGGGCTTCAAAAATAGGAGACTTTTTTTTTTTTTTTTTTTAAACTAGTAAATTCCTATGCCCTTCTCCCCAGTCCAGAATGGTTCAGGGAAGTCTGTGGATCATTACTTATGTTCCAGTTTCCTTAACAGTGCTCTTGGTGATTCTAAGCATAGAGACAGTACAGGATGTAACTATGTTCCTAAGTAACCTGACCGCAGCCTTATCTGCTGAGAATTCCTATATTCTCCTATTATTCTCACATGAAAAATAGCAGCAACGGACATTCATATTTAGGATGTGCTAGGTACTGCATTCAGTGCTGTACATGTTTCATCTAATTTAATTGACTCATTTTAATATTTGGATAGAAGTATCCCTTTCCATTAAGGGATTTTCACTCATGGCAAACATATAATACACATGTCTCTCCCTGGTGTTGTGAATGTACCAAGTAAATGGATACTTGAGAACTCCATTTGTTCACTGCTGTAGGTGGAACGCTTAATCCAAGCGCGAGGCTGGGAGTTCATGTGGAATGAGCGACTAGGATATATTCTGACCTGCCCTTCGAACCTTGGCACAGGATTACGGGCTGGTGTCCACGTTAGGATCCCAAAGCTCAGCAAGGTAATGTTACGTAGTCAACAGTCCTTTTGGGTTCCACCAGGATAAGCTCATATGTGACTTCTTTGTGGCGGGAGAAATCGTCACCATTCTGGAACCCTTCCTTACTTTTTGCACTTACAATAAGAAATAAGAAGGGGTTAAGTTTGCTTCTAAAGACACTTTTATTAGTGAGGATAAAAGATTAAGGGCTGTAAGAAAGAGGTGTGGCTTCAAGAGTAACCAGTTTAAATTCTCCTCACTACAAGTCAGGATGGACAGGTGGGCTGCTCTGCCCTGTTCCTGGGAGTTCCTTCCGTCTCTGTCTCTCCTAGCAGAGGGGATTCTCCCACTTGGGCCTGCATCAAAATTGCCCGGAGGCTTATCAAAACAGATTGCCCGCCTGAAAAGACTGCATTTGTAACAAATTTCCAGGTGACTTGATGCTACTGGTCAGGGAACGGCACCGGGAAGAACATGGTCTTAGGGCACCGTCCTCTTACCATGGTCATCGCCAGGCCCCACGTTGCAGCTTGTGGGAAGGGGAGAGAGGATACAGGTGCCACCATGTAAAGATTGAAAGCCTAGGCCTGGAAGTGCACGCATTACTTAAGTTCGTTCTGTTTGCAAGAATGTAGCCAGTGGTCACCTTCTCTGCTCCATCTGTAGAGGAGGAGGAAAAAGCATTCTGGTAGGCAGCCAGCACTTTTTGCGATGGCACAGGCCAATCAAATGCTTGAAAACCATTTTAGAAAATATGCTTCCTACCAAAAACAGAATGAAGACTTATTCCAATGTTAAAATGATTTGATGTCATTTGACTTCATGATTTTAATTCTATCAGTGAAACTATTATACAGATGAATAATCAACTCACCAAAGCTGGCATCCAAATGGCAAAAATCATATAGAAGTTAAAAACAGCTCTGCTACCTTCGAGCTGTGTGACCCTCATCAGTTATAGTCCTCTGAGCCTCAGTTTCCTCATCTGTGAAATGAGAATGAAAGAAGTACCTACTTCACGAGGTTGTTGTAAGGTTTAAAAGTTCTAGCATAGTGCCGTGGTACACAGTAAGTATATGCTCAATATTAACGGTAACTATCTCTCATTATACCTCTTACTAAGTCCATGTGCCAAAGATGGTGAACCAGTTTTGCTTCTTATGACACTAAGCACTGTCTCTTGTCCCAGGATCCACGCTTCTCTAAGATCCTGGAAAACCTGAGACTCCAGAAGCGTGGCACAGGTGGTGTGGACACGGCAGCGGTGGCGGACGTGTATGATATTTCCAACATAGATCGAATTGGTCGATCAGAGGTAACAGCTCTCACTTTCCAAACATGAGCTGACCATACTAGCCTAAGAGAAAAAGGGAATAGAGAGGTAGCCCATACAGCCTCACCTTATTCACAAAGTCAAGACCTCCTCTTCTCCCCGAGTCCTGCGTCCAGTTAGTGTTTCATTCTGCAGTACTAATCCTCCCTGGGAAATAACTGCATAAAAGCAAGCACAAGGTAAGCTGAGAATATACAGGCAAGTAAAGGAGTTCATGGTGGGACTATTGTCAGCAACTGGCCCCTGAGAGGTATTCCAGCCATCTTTCAAAGATGGGAGCTCTCTTACGCCAAAGGACAGCAGCATTTTATCACTGTGATGTCAGAGAACGTGTGTGCTCTCTGAGGGTGGCAAAATAGTGGAAATTTCTCTTGATTCTGAATTTCCTTTGGGGAAGGCCACATTCTTCATTTTTAGCATTTTTAGACACTTGGTAGTTTATAAAATTGTATTTTTTTTTCAAGCTAAATATAGCATATATGTATGTACTAGGTATATAACAGACTGTGCTCATGAAATAATCTTTAGGGTTCTGTGAACACATAGGAGGAACGGCATTCATAAGCTCGAGGTAGGCCTGGAGTGAGGCAGGAGGCAGAGCACAAAGAGCCCCCCCCCCCTTAAGAAACACACAGCTGCATCCTAAGCAAGCACTGACCCCATACATCACACTTGTTTATCTGCGCATGCTCCCACGGAATGTACTATGCCCATTATTAATTTAAAAGCCTCTTCCTCTTACACCGTACAAATCCTAGTAACTCACTGGCTGGTTATTAAATCTCTGCATTATTGATGCTCTTTCTTCTTCCTTGTTAGCTTTCAAATATCTCACTGCCTATGGGTGTATCCAATAGGCACCATTACACTGAGAAAAGGGAAAAAGGAACACTCAAGTCAGCTTGTGGGCTTCCACCTCTGGTAAAGTACTTGAGGAAGAAGTAGCTCTAAATACAATTTCTGAAGTTTACTGAGTAATATGTGGTGGAGTGAGTAAAGAAGATCTGGAGCCTAAGCCTGTCTGCTTCTATTGTTAACCAAATTTTTATTACTGGAAAGCAAGGCAGTCATCACTTAAATTTTTTTTCTAAAGCCTAAGTTAATAGGTGACATTATAAAAGCTAGAAAAATGCTGTAGTATTAAAAAATAACACTACTTATTTAACTTAATCCTAAGAAAAGCATTGTAAGCATTATTCTGTATTGCCTTCCATGTTTTAAATGATTGTTATGTAAAAGTTATATTTTACATAGTTTTATTCACAGGAACAGATTTATTCATGAGTTCACAGCTCTTTGTTTTTCAGGAAAACAGTGATTCTCTTTAATGTATTAGGTCAGTCATAAGCTCTGCTCTGGCTGAGGCTGATTTGACAACTCCCTGTGCTATGCTGTCCTCACCACAAATGTAGATGCCATTGGTCACCATATAGTGCTATCACGGTAACATTGACTATATTCCCTTTCATCCTTGTCACGTCTTCATTCCGTACTGGAAGCCTGTACCTCCCGCTGCCCTTCACCCAGTGTTGCATCTGGCATCCACTAGTTTGTTCTCTGTATCTATGGTCCGGTTTCTGTTTGTTTTTTTAGACTACACATATAAGTGAAATCATACGGTATTTGTCTTTCACTTATAATACCCTCTAGGTCTATCTATGTTGTCACAAATGGCAACATCTCAATCCTTTTTATGGCTGAGTGATATTCCACCATAGATATGTGGGTCTGCGTATATACATATGTCACATCTTTATCTGTTCATCTATTGATGGACACTTCATCTTGGCTATTATAAATAATGCTGCAAAAAACGTAGGGGTGGATATAACTTTTCAAATAGTGTTTTTTGTTTTCTTTCAGTAAATACCCGTAATGAAATTACTGGATTATATGGTAATTCTTTTTAATTTTATGAGGAAACTCCCTACTATTTCCCACAGTGGTGCACTAGTTTACATTGCCTTCAGCAGCACATGAGGGCTCCTTTTCCTCAGAATCCTCACCAACATCTGTTATATCTTGTCCTTGTGATACTGGCCATTCTGACAGGTGCATGGTGCTATCTTGTGGGTTTGGTTGGTATTTCCCTGCTCATAGTGATACGGAGCAGCTTCTCATGTCTGGTGGCCATCTGTATCCCTTGTTAAGAAAATGTCTTTTCAAGAGCTTTGCCTATGTTATAATCAGATGCTATGTTGTTTCATTATTTTGGCATAGTCCTGATGGTATGTTACTATTCTTGTTTTACTTGCCAGAGGAGCGCTATCCATAAGTATATGGCTAAGGCCAGTGTCCAAGGGTTTACTTGTTTCTGAGTTTTTTGGTTCCATGCCTCACATGTAGCTCTTTAATCCATCTTGACTTATAACAAAGGGGTCCAGGCTCATTCTTTTCATATAGCTATCCAGTTTCCCCAGCACCATTTACTGAAAAGACCATCTTTCCTCTATTGTATACTCTTGCCTCCTTTGCTGTAGATTGACCAGAGGATCAAGGGTTCATTTCCGAGCTCTCTCTCCTGTTCCGTGAATCTCTGTGCTGGTACCATACTGTTTTGATCACTATAGCCTTGCAGTACATCTTGAAACCTGGGATTGTGATAGCCCCGGCTTTGTTCTTCTCTCGAAAGGTTGCCTTGGATGATTGAGGTCCTTTTCAGTTTCATGGAAATTTGGAGATTATTTTAGTTTGGTGGAAAATGCTGGTGCTCTTTTGTAGGGATTGCCCTGAATCTGTAGCTTGCTTTGGGCAGTATGGACATTCCAGTGATACTTACTCTTCCAGTCCATGGGTATGGTACATTTTTCCATTTGCTTATGTCCTCTTCAAATTTCTTTCATCAGTGACTTCTAGTTCTCAGAGGATAGGTCTTTCACCTCCTTGGTTAAATTTATTTGTAGGTGATGTTTTCTTTTTGATGCACTTGTGAGTGGAACTGTTTTCTTAGTATCTGTCTCTCTGCTTCCACATTACTATATAAAAATGCCCCAGATTTCTGTATATTACTGTATCCTGAAACTTTACTGAGTTTTACTTCTTCCTTACCAATTTGGAGGCTTTTTTTTTTTTTCTTGTCTGATTGCTGTGACTAGGACATCCAGTACTATGCTGAATAAAAGTGTTTAGTTCAGTTCTTTTTCTGAGGTTTTATCTTACTCTTTTGTTTGGAGCATCTTCCTGTCTCTTGATTTTGGTGACTTTCTTTATTTCTATGAATTGGGCAGAAGAGCTACTTCTCCTAACATTGAAAGAATGGTCTTAGGTATGGTGTGTATGCACATGTGTAGACTGTGTACCTGGTGACGGGATGGTTGCAGCTGTGGCTGGCATGGGTGGGGGTGGGGGGCTCCCAGAGCACTCGGTGCTGGGACTGCCCTGGGACTCTTCAAGCAGAAGGCATGCTCTCCATTTTTACAATTATTCAAATACCTCTTCAAAAAAACAAAAAACCTATAATCATATTTTTTCAGTGTATTCTATCATGAGCTTATTTTTACAATATTAAGTATTCTTTAAAAACCTAATTTTTAATGACAGCATAGTAAAGATACTCATTATCTATTTAATATCTGATTTGTTGATATTTGACTATATCTGTACATAATTCTGAAACCATCTCTATACTTTAATCACAACTCTGATTAGTTAGGATATATTTTTAGGAAGAGAATTCATGAGTTAAAGATAGGGGGACCTTACTTAGGACCAAGTTACTTACCAGAAGAATTATATTAAGATAGAGTCCCTTTGGGGTTCCTGGGTGGCTCAGTGGGTTAAAGCCTCTACCTTCAGCTCAGGTTATGATCCCGGGGTCCTGGGATCGAGCCCCACATCGGGCTCTCTGCTCGGCAGGGACCCTACTTCTCTCTCTGCCTGCCTCTCTGCCTACTTGTGATCTCTCCCTCTGTCAAATAAAAATATATATAAAAAAAAGTAAAAAGATAGAGTCCCTTTGACAGTGAATGAGAGAACCATCTCACTACACCATTATGAACAGCAGGACAGGTCAAAGTGGATAAGTAAGAACTATGTGTTTCTTTGATTAGTGATGACTAGCTTTCTGACCCAATCCTCTCTCGGGGCCTCAGTTTCTTTAAGCATGAAAAGTGGGGAGGAGAACTGGACTCAATCCTGCCTAAGGTATGTTCAGCTATAACAAGTAACAACCCCTTCCATCCTTGCTATTCATTATTGAGTTATTATTAAGCATTTTAATGCAGTTGGAAATTAAGTCATTGCTTACTATCTTAGTTTGCATCTCTTTAGGAGCAGTGCAACTATAGAAAAAGGATCCCAAGGAAAAAAATCCTAGGTAGATGTGCTTTGATTTACAAATACTGGTTTTTATTAAAGTTTTTTTTTAAAGCAGGAATTTTTAAAGGTTTATCCTAATATAATTCAGAGTTTCCTTTAAGTAGCAAACTTGCCTGGTACAGTGAAAACATGATTTAATTGCACCCAAACATTTGGTTTTAAACAATTTCTTGGAAAGCTAGCCACTGTTTAAATATAGTTCAGATACTATCTAAGCTATCATGCTCAGATAGCTTAGTGGTAGATCTTAAAGAGCGATCCAGGTAAAAGAACAAAACAAAGGTGTCATGGTAATTTTACTTTTTTTTTTTTTTTTAAGATTTATTAGAGTGTGCAAGCAGTGGTAGGGGCAAAGGGAAAGACATAAGCAGACTCCCTATGGAGCAGGGAGCCTGACACAGAACTAGATTCCATGACCTGAGCCAAAAGGAGACACTCAACTGACTGAGCCACCTAGACACCTCTGTAATTTTACTTTTGGATAAACTTATAGCAGAAACTGACCAGGGGTGGGGGGCAGGAATGTCTGAGATGCACACTAATGGCTTTCATATATTTAAAAAATTCTCAAAACCGTAAACCTAAAAAAATAAAACAAAACAAAAAAAACCTCCACAACACTTGAGAGAAATACTAACAAAGAAGAAATTGTTATAAAGTCCACCTAACAGGACAATTTCTTACTTCTCCCACTATTATTGATTAATGCCTTGCATGTGTCCTCTATGCCCATTAATCATTCTTCTTTTTCACTATCAAAGGTTGAGCTTGTTCAGATAGTCATTGATGGAGTCAATTACCTCGTGGATTGTGAAAAGAAGCTGGAGAGAGGCCAAGATATTAAGATCCCACCACCTCTGCCTCAGTTTGTCAGGAAATGAACTTTTTGTTTTCCAAACTATAAATAATCTGTCTGCTGGTATGACAGACATAAGGAAATTTTTACTCTGAGAGTTTTTGTAAAAAAATGTAAAATTGTATGTCCTATCTTAAAAATAAAACTCTCCTTAATATCCTTAGTTTTCGTGATTTTTAAAAATCCTACTCAGAAGGGCAAATACATCAAATTAGAAGTAGCAGCAGGCAAAAATCTGGTAAGGCAATGATAAAACATATTTCTAAGACCACTTACACACAAACCTAAAAACCCTCCAATCATCTAGATGCTATAATATCAACACCGTAACAAAACTTTATGGACAACACTGGTGTATTAGTCCCTCATTTTCCAATCAGGTTTCTGGCAACTAGAACAGGAGGAGATTGATTTCTCTTGAGGGTCTGGAAATAAATACAACTATACAAATGGCAATCAGGGATAGATACAGAAAGGGAGTCAGCCGCTATCACATTTGTCAGAAACTCAAATACAAGCATACGAAAGCACTCTGGTGACAAATAGGAGTTTCAGGTATAACTGATTGGGGTTGTAGGTGTGGATAAACTGAAGGCAGAAGAACTCAAAATGAGGTAACCGATGGAAATGTTTTGAGAAGAGTATTTGGCTTTCTTTGGTTGGTCATGAGTTGGAAGAAGGGTTAAAAAAAATTAGTGAAGATGGCAGTCACTGATGAAATCAAATTTCTCAGCTGCTAAGTTTGATTGTGGGTTGGCTTCCTAAACTGGGTGTTGCAAAGATTATGAGTTAAATATGGTCAAGATTATTAGTTAGATATGGTCTGAAATTGTATGTTTGTAAATTTACTCTCAAGAAAACACCACAATTGGAGGTCTAATACTGAATATGTGTTTAGTATAATTCAGAAGCTGAATTTTTCCCTCAGCATGCATGTCCTTCTATCAAATCTTGTTATGCTTTTACAGCCATCGTGTGATGTATGGAACATGAAAGGGCATGACCGAAGAGTTAGGGAGAATGCTGTGGCAAGTTATGAAACTGTACAACATAAAGAATTGTTAGCTTCGGGACGCCTGGGTGGCTCAGTTGGTTAAGCAGCTGCCTTCAGCTCAGGTCATGATCCCAGCGTCCTGGGATCGAGTCCCACATCAGGCTCCTTGCTCTGCAGGGAGCCTGCTTCTCCCTCTGCCTCTGCCTGCCATTCTGTCTGCCTGTGCTCGCTCTCTCTCCCTCTCTCTCTCTCATAAATAAATAAAATCTTAAAAAATTATTAGCTTCAATAACAGGAATGAGATCAAGTTTGGCATTCTGTAGGTGAGCACTCTGGGTGCTAGGGTAAAACTGAAATACTGCTTTAATTTATATATTTGCCTTCTTTGATCCTGCTACAGTAAGAAAAAAATGAAATAAAAGAGAATGTACTCAGGCTAGTGCTGACAGACACCACATTAGTTTCTGAATGGCACACTGATGTGTGGTACAAATTCAGACAAGGAAATTGCAGTCAGTATAATGGAGGATATCATGTTAAATGGATGGGGTGGACAACTGTTTGCCAATCAAGGCCTGTAGAGAGATGAGAGATCAGAACCTCATCCAGTAACTGGCATTCTAGGGACAAATGGATAGAGGGTAGATAACATTGGTGTTGTGGCCAAGCATGTCGACTCTACAGGCACATTTCCTGGAACAAGTCCCAACTGTCCCACCATATTCCATTAAATTATTTATTCGGCCTCTATGTCCCTCACTTCCTTTTGTATATAAGGATCACAGTGATAATGACTATATCATAGGGCTGTTGGAAGCAAAACATTGATAACTGGAAAGTGCATTTACAAATGCTCATCACATTTTATGTACTATGTAAGGGGTTTGTGAAAGAAGTCATAAAAAGATAGGAACCACCACAGTCATGTTACGACAACTGATCTCTGAATATACCTTAAAACTATGCTTTAGGTCAGACCTGGACAGTCCCTCTTCCGAAAGGTCTTAGGAGATAAGAGGTAAATGAAGGCAAATGCCTACAGCATTTGCCAACATTTTTTTTTTTTTTCAAAAAAATGCTGAAAAGCAAGCAAGTGGCATAAAAATACATGGATACTGAGTCTCGCGGGAACTCACAGAACTTGCAGGAAGGAGACTAGGAGTCCTCAGTAACTTCCAGGAGCCATTCAGCTCTGCAGACGCATCTCTCAGCCTAAGTCCATGGACTTCCAACTCTAGACACAGTTTCTTTAGACCTTCTCCCACCCTAACATCAAATTTTTGTCTCAGACACTTGAGAATCACTACAACAGGCCCCTCCCCCAGAAGATCAACAAGAAATCCAGCCAGGACCAAGTTCACCTACCAAGGAGTGCAGGTTCAATACCAAGGAGAGCAGCGAAATTCCAGAGGAGGAGAAAGCAAAGCACAGAACTCATGGCTTTCTCCCCATGATTCTATAGTCTTGCAGTTAATTTTTTTTTTTCAACTTTTTCTTCTTCTGCTAAATTTTTTTTTAACTTTTACCCTTTTCTTTTTTTAACATTTTTTAAATAGTTTAATATATATATATTTTCTTTTTTATATTTTTCTTTGTTTTCTTTTTTTAATTTTTTTTTTCTGAACCGCTTTTTATCCCCTTTCTCCCCCCAACAATTTGGGGTCTCTTCTGATTTGGTTAAAGCGTATTTTCCTGGGGTCTTTGCCACCCTTTTAGTATTTTACTTACTCCTTCATATACTCTTATCTGGACAAAATGACAAGGCAGAAAAATTCACAACAAAAAAAAGAACAAGAAGAAGTACCGAAGGCTAGGGACCTAATCAATAAAGACATTGGTAATATGTCAGATCTAGAGTTCAGAATGACAATTCTCAAGGTTCCAGCCAGGCTCAAAAAAGGGATGGAAGATATTAGAGAAACCTCTTGGGAGATATAAAAGCCCTTTCTGGAGAAATAAAAGAACTAAAATCTAACCAAGTTGAAATAAAAAAAGCTATTAATGAGGTCCAATAAAAAATGGAGGGTCTCACTGCTAGGATAAATGAGGCAGAAGAAAGAATTAGTGATATAGAAGACCAAATGACAGAGAATAAAGAAGCTGAGCAAAAGAGGGACAAACAGTTACTGGACCATGAGGGGAGAATTCGAGAGATAAGTGACACCATAAGACAAAACAACATTCGAATACTTGGAATTCCAGAAGAAGAAGAAAGAGAGAGGGGAGCAGAAGGTATATTGGAGAGAATTTCCTAATATGGCAAAGGGAACAAGCATCAAAATCCAGGAGGTGCAGAGAACCCCCCCTCAAAATCAACAAGAATAGGTCCACACCCTGTCACCTAATAGTAAAATTTACAAGTCTTAGTGACAAAGAGAAAATCCTGAAAGCAGTTCAGGATAAGAAGTCTGTAACATACAATGGTAAAAATATTAGATTGGCAGCAGACTTATCTACAGAGACCTGGCAGGCCAGAAAGAGCTGGCATGATATATTCAGAGTACTAAACGAGAAAAACATGCAGCCAAGAATACTATATCCAGCTAGGCTATCATTGAAAATAGAAGGAGAGATAAAAAGCTTCCAGGACAAACAAAAACTGAAAGAATTTGCAAACACCAAACCAGCTCTACAGGAAATATTGAAAGGGGTCCTCTAAGCAAAGAGAGAGCCTAAAAGTAGTAGATCAGAAAGGAACAGAGACAATATGCAGTAACAGTCACCTTACAGGCAATACAATGGCACTAAATTCATATCTCTCAATAGTTACCCTGAATGTTAATGGGCTAAATGCCCCAATCAAAACACACAGGCTATCAGAATGGATAAAAAAACAAAACCCATCTATATGTTGCCTACAGGAAACTCATTTTAGACCCGAAAACACCTACAGATTTAAAGTGAGGGGGTGGAAAACAATTTACCATGCTAATGGACATCAGAAGAAAGCAGGGGTGGCAATCCTTATATCAGGTCAAATAGATTTTAAGCCAAAGACTATAATAAGAGATGAGGAAGGACACTATATCATACTCAAAGGATCTGTCCAACAAGAAGATCTAACAATTTTAAATATCTATGCCCCTAACGTGGGAGCAGCCAACTATATAAACCAATTAATAACAAAATCAAAGAAACACATC
>NW_022630998.1:31600047-31812490 GCF_010015895.1 Lontra canadensis | reverse complement strand
ACTGTTCCAAAAAATAGAAATGGAAGGAAAACTTCCAAACTCATTTTATGAGGCCAGCATCACCTTGATCCCAAAACCAGACAAGGATCCCATCAAAAAAGAGAACTACAGACCAATATCCTTGATGAACACAGATGCAAAAATTCTCACCAAAATACTAGCCAATAGGATTCAACAGTACATTAAAAGGATTATTCACCACGACCAAGTGGGATTTATTCCAGGGCTGCAAGGTTGGTTCAACACCCGCAAATCAATCAATGTGATACAACACATTAATAAAAGAAAGAACAAGAACCATATGATACTCTCAATAGATGCTGAAAAAGCATTTGACAAAAGTACAGCATCCCTTCCGATCAAAACTCTTCAAAGTGTAGGGATAGAGGGCACATACCTCAATATCATCAAAGCCATGTATGAAAAACCCACTGCAAATATCATTCTCAATGGAGAAAAACTGAGAGCTTTTCCACTAAGGTCAGGAACACGACAGGGATGTCCGTTATCACCACTGCTATTCAACATAGTACTAGAAGTCCTAGCCTCAGCAATCAGACAACAAAAGGAAATTAAAGGCATCCAAATCAGCAAAGAAGAAGTCAAACTATCACTCTTCGCAGATGATATGATACTATATGTGGAAAACCCAAAAGACTCCACTCCAAAACTGCTAGAACTTGTATAGGAATTCAGTAAAGTGTCAGGATATAAAATCAATGCACAGAAATCAGTTGTATTTCTCTACACCAACAACAAGACAGAAGAAAGAGAAATTAAGGAGTCAATCCCATTTACAATTGCACCCAAAACTATAAGATACCTAGGAATAAACCTAATCAAAGAGGCTAAGAATCTATACTCAGAAAACTATAAAGTACTCATGAAAGAAATTGAGGAAGACACAAGGAAATGGAAAAATGTTCCATGCTCCTGGGTTGGAAGAACAAATATTGTGAAAATGTCTATGCTACCTAAAGCAATCTACACATGCAATTTCTATCAAAATACCATCCATTTTTTTCAAAGAAATGGAACAAATAATCTTAAAATTTATATGAAACCAGAAAAGACCTCGAATAGCCAAAGGAATATTGAAAAAGAAAGCCAAAGTTGGTGGCATCACAATTCCGGACTTCAAGCTCTATTACAAAGCTGTCATCATCAAAACAGCATGGTACTGGCACAAAAACAGACACATAGATCAATGGAACAGAATAGAGAGCCCAGAAATGGACCCACAACTCTATGGTCAACTAATCTTTGACAAAGCCGGAAAGAATGTCCAATAGAAAAAAGACAGCCTCTTCAATAAATGGTGTTGGGAAAATTGGACAGCCACATGCAGAAAAATGAAATTGGACTATTTCCTTACACCACACACGAAAATAGACTCAAAATGGATGAAGGACCTCAATGTGAGAAAGGAATCCAGCAAAATCCTTGAGGAGACCACAGGCAGCAACCTCTTCGACCTCAGCCGCAGCAACTTCTTCCTAGGAACATCGCCAAAGACAAGGGAAGCAAGGGCAAAGATGAACTATTGGGATTTCATCAAGATCAAAAGCTTTTGCACAGCAAAGGAAACAATTAACAAAACCAAAAGACAACTGACAGAATGGGAGAAGATATTTGCAAATGACATATCAGATAAAGGGGCTAGTATCCAAAATCTATAAAGAACTTATCAAACTCAACACCCAAAGAACAAATAATCCAATCAAGAAATGGGCAGAGGACATGAGCGGACATTTCTGCAAAGAAGACATCCAGATGGACAACAGACACATGAAAAAGTGCTCCATATCACTCGGCATCAGGGAAATACAAATCAAAACCACAATGAGATACCACCTAACACCAGTCAGAATGGCTAAAATTAACAAGTCAGGAAATGACAGATGCTGGCGAGGATGCAGAGAAAGGGGAACCCTCCTACACTGCTGGTGGGAATGCAAGCTGGTGCAACCACTCTGGAAAACAGCATGGAGGTTCCTCAAAATGTTGAAAATAGAGCTACCCTATGACCCAGCAATTGCACTACTGGGTATTTACCCCAAGGATACACATGTAGTGATCCAAAGGGGCACGTGCACCCAAATGTTTATAGCAGCAATGTCCACAATGGCCAAACTATGGAAAGAACCTAGATGTCCATCAACAGATGAATGGATAAAGAAGATGTGGTATATATACACAATGGAATACTATGCAGCCATCAAAAGAAATGAAAGCTTGCCATTTGAGACAACATGGATGGAACTAGATGGTATCATGCTTAGCAAAATAAGTCAATCGGAGAAAGACAACTATCATATGATCTCCCTGATATGAGGAAGTGGAGATGCAACATGGGGAGGTTAAGGGGGTAGGAGAAGAATAAATGAAACAAGATGGGATTGGGAGGGAGACAAACCATAAGTGACTCTTAATCTCACAAAACAAACTGAGGGTTGCTGGGGGGAGGGGGCTTGGGAGGGGGGGTGGGGTTATGGACATTGGGGAGGGTATGTGCTATGGTAAGTGCTGTGAAGCGTGTAAACCTGGCAATTCACAGACCTGTACCCCTGGGGATAAAAATACATTATATGTTTATTAAAAAAAATTAAAAAATTAAAAAAAAATAAAAACATACTATAAGAAAATTTTAAAAAAAACATGGATACTGATATAAAAACAAAGCAAGCCTGTGATTTAAGCCTACACCACAACAATTACACAAGAGTTACTACCTATTCTTTTCCTTCCTGTTACTGGGAATACCCTGAGAAGTTTGAAGTTCCTTCTATCACACCAGCATTAGCCTGATACCAAGACCAAAGACACAAAGGAGAAAGAAAAACCATAGGTCCATATCTCTGAACATATGCAAAATTCCCCTATCAAACATGAGCAAAACAAATTCAACAATACATAAAAAGGATCATTCATCATGGTCAAGTGAGATTTATTCCTGGGATACAAGGTGGTTCAATATCCACAAGTCAATGGGATACATCACATTAGTAAGAGGAAGGATAAAAATCATATGATCATCTCAACAGGTGCAGAGAAGGCATCTGACAAAATACTACATCTGTTCATGATACAAAGCTCACCAAAGTGGGTTCAGGGGAAACAGAAATGAAGGCTCTATATGAGTAACTCAGAGCAAACCACATACTCAATAGGTGAAAAACTGAAAGCCTTTCCTCTAAGATCAGGAAGACAAGCATGTCCACTCACCACTTTCATTCACCATAGTACCAGACATCATAGCCACAGCACTCAGAAAAAAGAGAAAGAAAGAGAAGGCATCCAAAGTGGAAAGGAGGAAGTAAAACTGTCACTATTGTAGAGGACATGATACCATACAAAACCCAAGAGTTCCCATCAAAAATCCCTATAAAAAACCAAGAAGGTTATCAGAATACATGAACTCAGTAAGGTCTCAGGATACAATATTAGTAGACAGAAATGTGGTGCATTTTTATATAGTAATGTGGAAGCAGAGAGACAGATACTAAGAAAACAGTTCCACTCACAAGTGCATCAAAAAGAAAACACCACCTACGAATAAATTAAACCAAGGAGGTGAAAGACCTATCCTCTGAGAACTAGAAGTCACTGATGAAAGAAATTTGAAGAGGACATAAACAAATGGAAAAATGTATCAAGCCCATGAACTGGAAGAGTAAGTGTCACTGGAATGTCCATACTGCCCAAAGCAAGCTACAGATTCAGGGCAATCCCTACAAAAGAGCACCAGCATTTTCCACCAAACAAAATAAATAATCTCCAAATTTCCATGAAACTGAAAAGGACCTCAATCAGCCAAGGCAACCTTTCGAGAGAAGAACAAAGCCGGGGCTATCACAATCCCAGATTTCAAGATGTACTGCAAGGCTATAGTGATCAAAACAGTATGGTACCAGCACAGAGATTCACAGAACAGGAGAGAGAGCTCGGAAATGAACCCTTGATCCTCTGGTCAATCTACAGCAAAGGAGGCAAGAGTATACAATAGAGGAAATACAGTCTTTTCTGTAAATGGTGCTGGGGAAACTGGATAGCTACATGGAAAAAAAGAATGAGACTGGACCACTTTTTTATTAAAGATCCATTCACTCATTTGAGAGAGAGAGAAAGTGCACACATGCAGGAAGGAGGGGCAGAGGAAGAGGGAAAAGCAGACTTCCCACCAAGCAGGGTGTCCAACACAGGTTCCAATCCCAGGACCCAAGATTATGACCTCAGCTGAAGGCAGATGTTTAACTAACCCATTGACCACTTTTTTTTTTTTAAAGATATTATTTATTTATCTGATAGAAAGAGACACAGTGAGAGAGGGAACACAAGCATGGGGAGTGAGAGAGGGAGAAGCAAGCTTCCTGCTGAGAAGGGAGCCCAATGCGGGGCTCGATCCCAGGACCCCATGATCAGAACCTGAGCTGAAGGCAGACACCTAACGACAGAGCAACCCACGTGCCCTGCTGGATCACTTTCTTATACTACACACCAAAATAAACTCAAGATGAATTAAAGAGCTAAACAGGAGGCATGGAACCATACACTTGTAAGAGAAAACCAACCTGAACCCTTGGATATTGGCCTCAGCAACATACTTATGGATAGCTCTCATCAGGCAAGTTAAACAAATCCACAGACAAAACTGGGAACAGAACAAAATAACGAGCTTTTGCACAGCAAAGGAAACAAACCATCAACACAATGAAAAGGCAAACTACTGAATGAGAGAGAATATTTACAAGTGATATTTCCAATAAGGTGTTCATTTCCCAAATATATAAAGCACTCATACAAGTCAACATGGAAATAACAAATCATCAGATTAAAAGATGGGCAGCACATCTGAATACACATTTTCCCCCAAAAAGACATACAAAGAAGCTGAAATAAGATGAAAAGATGCTCCACATCACTATCGTTAAAGAAATGGAAACCAAAACCACAATGAGATAGCACCTCACAACTATCAGAAAGGTCAGAATCACAAAGATGAGAAATAACAAGTATCGGTAGGGATGTTGAGGAAAAGGAACCTTCATGCACTATAGGTGGGAAAGTAAATGGGTGCAGCCACTGGGGAAAAATATGGAGTTTCCTCAACATATTAAAAATTAGAAACACCAGGGGCGCCTGGGTGACTCAGTGGGTTAAAGCCTCTGCCTTCGGCTCAGGTCATGATCCCAGGGTCCTGGGATCGAGCCCCACATGGGGCTCTCTGCTCAGCAGGGAGCCTGCTTCTCCCTCTCTCTCTCTCTGCCTGCCTCTCTGCCTACTTGTGATCTCTCTGTCAAATAAATAAATAAAATCTTTTTTTTTTAAAGATATTTTTTATTTATTTGACAGAGAGAGAGGTCACAAGTAGTCAGAGAGGCAGGCAGAGAGAGAGGAGGAAGCAGGCTCCCCGCTGAGTGGAGAGCCCGATGCGGGGCTCGATCCCAAGACCCCGGGATCATGACCTGAGCCGAAGGCAGAGGCTTTAACCCACTGAGCCACCCAGGTGCCCCAAATAAAATCTTTAAAAAAAAAAAAATTAGAGGGGCACCTGGATGGCTAAGTGGGTTGAGTCTCTGACTTCAGCTCAGGTCATGATCTCGGGGTCCTGGGATCGAGTCCCGCATCGGGCTCTCTGCTTGGCAGGGAGCCTGCTTTTTCCTCTCTCTCTCTGCCTGCCTATATACCTACTTGTGATCTCTGTCAAATAAATAAATAAAATCTTTTAAAAAAAATTAGAAACACCATATGATCTACTAATTCCACTATTGGCTGTTGACCCAAAGAAAACAAGACATAAATTTGCAAAGGTATATCCACCCCATGTAGATAATACTGCAGCACTATTTACAACAGACATGCTGTGGCAACTATCTAAGTGTCCACTGATAGGTCGAACAGATTAAGAAGAGGTCACATGGAATATTACTCAGCCATAAAAAGAATAAGATCTTGCCCTTTGCAACAGTGAGGTTGGATCTAGAGGATATTTTGCTAACAAGCTGGAGAGCAAGCAAGTACCATATGATTTCACTTACATGTGGAATGACAAACAAAAAGAGATGAATAAAAATGAGACAGACCGATAAATACAGAGAACAAACTGTTGTATGCCAGAGGGGAGGTGAGTGTGAGTGTGGAATCAGTGAAATAAGTGATGTGGATTAAGACTTACAAATTTCCAGTTATGAAATAAAGTCAGAAAGATTTTTTAAAAAGCACAGGAATGGGAACACCGTCACAAGAAAAATAAAATCTCTATCACAGCATCCCAAACAACGTAATTACTATTAACAGGAAGCACTAGCAGAATATCTACAGCACAGGAAGTATAGTTAATATTTCTCTTGTTATGGGGGCGCCTGGGTGGCTCAGTGGGTTAAGCCGCTGCCTTCGGCTCAGGTCATGATCTCAGAGTCCTGGGATCGAGCCCCACATCGGGCTCTCTGCTCAGCGGGGGGCCTGCTTCCTCCTCTCTCTCTGCCTGCCTCTCTGCCTACTTGTGATCTCTCTGTCAAATTAATAAATAAAATCTTAAAAAAAAAAAATATTTCTCTTGTTATGTTTTTACCTAATTCATTTGTCACCTTTGCCATTCATTCTACTCATCAATAACCAAACTACATCTGCATTGAATATTAGTTTGCCCACAGGCTTTAATTATCTCATCTACACTTGAAACTATTGATATATAAGGCTATTTGACCTTTACTGTATTATCAGGAACTACTCATCTGTAACTTTCCTTTTTAAGAACAAGATATTCATTACTAAAGACAGGCATTTAATAACCATCTCTACAATGAATTTCTAAACACTCAATCTGGCATCTCAATTTTTGTTGAAATCTCCATATTCATTAAATATCCTTTCCTGACTATCCCTCAATTTTCAGATCATTTAAGAGCATCTAAATTGGATAGGAGAATATCCTTTCTCCTCAAGCATTGCCAAACATTTGATAGATATAATCTTGTTAGCAGAAGTCGTGGCAAGTTATACTTCTGCCACAAAAGGTAAAAATAAAAGATGTTTTATGTGAAAGTGAGTATACTGAAGGAGATAAAGAGACTTGTAAGTATTAAAATTCTAGTTGGGTGCCATATCTTCCAGCCTAAGTAGTCATAGCAAGCAAGTAATTCTTATTTCCAAAGGTCTAGTTCAACCAATCATGAAGCTGAAAATAACATCGTTCCTAGTTATGGGACCTTTTCAATTTGCTGTATTCCCTGTATCTGAAGCAAAATGCACATTAAACAGGGTTTGATGGCTGGGAAATTATTCTGGTTCTCTTTCATGGAGGAAGAGAAATCTAGATCCTTCTCCTTGACTTCTGCACTGCTACAACATCATAAGTACGTCTGCTTATGGGGTTATTTTCCCTCAGGCCAAAAGTCATTTAAGAACATGTTTTGGAAGCAACCACAAGTTGTTTTAAGATCAAAAGATTTGCCTTAATTTCAGGCTCTGCCACTAATCAACTATATGACTAAGGGCACATTTTTTTTATACTTATTTTTCTTTTTCAAATTTTTATTTAAATTCCATTTAAAGTTTTATTTAAATTCCAGCTAGTTAACAACAGTGTAATATTAGTCTCAGGTTTACTATTTAGTGATTCATCACTTCCATATAACACCCAGTGCTCATAACAATTAGTGCCCTCCTTCATGCCCATCACCCATTTAATCCACCCCTCTGCCCACCTTCCCTCCAGCAATCCGCAGTCTGTTGTATGGTTTGCCTCTCTTTTCCCCCCCATGTTCACCTGTTTTGTTTCTTAAGTTCCACATATGACTGAAATCGTACGGTAATGGTCTTTTTCTGACTGACTTTTTTCACTTAGCATAATACACTCTACTCCAATCACATCACTGCAAATGAGAGGATTTCATTCTTTTGATAGATAATATTATATATAAAGGCATAAAGAAGTTTTGAATATATGATATATATTATATACATATAAATATATAATATATATTATATATTATATATAATATATATTATATACATATAAATGCATAAATAAGTTTTGAATACACACACACACACACACATAAATACTGAGCTGCATGTATCCCTTCAAATCAGTATTTTTGTATCCTTTAGATAAATACCTAGCTGGCTTGTAGGGTAGTTCTATTCTTAACTTTTTGAGGAACTTCCACACTGTCTACAGTGGCTGCACCAATTTGCATTTCCACCAACAGTTTAGGAGGGCTCCCCTTCCTCTGCTCCTTACCAACATGTTATTTCCTATGTTGTTCGTTTTAGCCATTCTGACAGATGTAAGGTGGTATCTCATTGTAATTTTGATTTGGATTTCCCAGATGATGAGTGATGTTGAGCATCTTTTCATGTGTCTGTTAGCCATATGTATGTCTTCTTTAGAGAAAAGTCTACTCATGTCTTCTGTCCTTTTTTTAAACTGGATTATTTGGTTTTGGGTTACTGAGTTCTATAAGTTCTTATATATCTTGGATACTAACCCTTTATCAGATATGCCATTTGCAAATATCTTTTCCCATTCCAAAGGTTGCCTTTTAGTTTTGTTGATTGTTTCCTTTGCTGTGCAGAGCTTTTTATCTTAATGAAGTCCTAACAGTTTGTTGCTTTTGTTTCCCTTGCCTCAGAAGATGTATTTAGTAAGAAGCCACTTAGACCAAAGTCAAAGAGGTTAGTTACTGCCTTGGTTCTCCTCTATGATTTTGTTGGTTTCTTATCTCATATTTAGGTCTTTCATCCATTTTGAATTTATTTTTGTGTATGGTATAGGAAAGTGGTCCACTTTCATTCTTCTGCATGTGGCTGTCCAATTTCCCCAATACCATTTGTTGAAGAGACTTTTTTCCCATTGGATATTCTTTCCTGCTCTCTCAAAGATTAGCTGACCATTAGAAGGAAAGGAAAAGTGAAATGGGGCAGATTGGAGGGGGAGATGAACCATGAGAGACTGTGGACTCTGAGAAATAAACTGAGGGTTTCAGAGGGAAGGGAGGTAGGGGGATGGGTGAGTGTGGTAGTGGGCATTAAGGAGGGCTCGTAATACATGGAGCACTGGGTGTTGCACATAAACAATGAATCTTGGAACACTGCATCAAACACTAATTATGCATTTTATGGTGACTTAACACAATTTAAAAAAAAAAATCAGTTGACCATATAGTTGTGGGTCCATTTCTGGGATTTTCATTCTGTTCCATGGATCCATGTGTCTATTTTTGTGTCAGTACCATGCTGTCTTGATCACTACAGCTTTGTAACACAACTTGAAGTTCCAGAACTGTGATGCCTCAGCTTTGCTTTTCTTTTTCAAGGTTGCTTTGGCTTTTTGGCATCTTTCGTGATTTCATACAAATTTTAGGATTGTTTGTTCTAGTTCTGTGAAAAATGCTGTTGATGTTTTGACAGGGATTGCATTAAATGTGTAGATTGCTTTGGGTAGTATAGACATTTTAACAATATTTGTTCTTCCAATCCATGAACATGGAATATTTACCATTTCTTTGTGTCATCTTCAATTTCTTTCTAAAGTGTTTTATAGTTTTTAGAGTACAGATCCTTTACTTCCATGGTTAGGTTTTCTTCTTTTTTAAATAATTAGAGTCTTGATTTCATTTGTAAAATGCAAGTGATTCCTGCCTCAAAGTTTTTATGATGATTAAATAAGGCAGTGACTTTTTTTGCTGTAAACTATGTGAAAATATTTTGTATTAGAATACAGTATACATATATGAGTGTATAGTGTATAAATTTAAAACTGCAATGTTTCACATAATAATTACCTTTATTAGTTAAGATGCACTCTAATATTTTTCTATTTTATAGTATCCTCTTTGTTTTTGAAAAACACCTGGGGTATATGGGAGGGAGATTTGTTTACTAATCTCACAGCCTATGCTGGAGGGGCACAATTCATTAGGAAACTTCTCCAAGAACAAAAGATCCCGCAGACCAGGAACCAGCACTCTCTTTGGAGTGAAGAGAGGGAAAGATAACTATACATATCAGAGCAGCTCTCTTCCCAGCAGTGGGCTGGGAATAGACATCTGGTCTGAATCCAAGCTCTGTCCACCAACCAAAGCTTCTCAGGGGACAACAAAGGTAAAGCAAAGTGCAGTTCAGTGCTTCTGCAGCCCTGGTAAATACCTGCTCTAATTCAACTCAAGCCCTAGTGGCTCCAGATTGGCCCAGTAACAACACAGGGACCAAACCCTGCCAACAACAAGTAAAGAGAGGCATTGTAGACAGCTTGAAGACAAACATAATTCAGTCACAACAGCAGGGAGCATGCAACATACATAGGAGACCCCCCTCAAGTGCAGATTCTGGTGAACAGGGTATGATGTACTGCAGGGCACTACAGGACCTCTTCACCATAAGACCACTGCTTTCAAAAGCAAAAGAGACAAAAACAGACACAAAGAGTCAGACAAAATGAGGAGACAGAGGAATATATCCCAAATGAAAGAACAGGACAAAAATCATAAGAAGAGAGCTAAACAAAATGGAGATAAGTAATATATTTGATACACAGAATATAAAGTAAGGGTGACCGTCATAGAGTTACTCATTGGACTTGAGAAAACAGTGGAGAACCTTAGTGAAATGAATGAGACAGAACATAAAGAAGAACCAATCAGAGAAGAATTCAGGAACTGAAATAAAATACACGAGATGAAGTAAATAGACTAGAGGAAGCAGAAGAATGGATGAGCAACCTGAAGGACAGAGTGATGGAAAGCAATCAAGGTGAACAGCAAAGACAAAAAAATAATAAAAAATTAAAACACATTTCAGGAACTCAGTGACTCCATCAGGCGTAATAACATCCACATTATAGGGTCCTCTAGAGCTCTACAGAAAGCGTTCAGGGAACAAAAGTTCCAGAGAGCTAACCTGAGCAGAATACTTAGCCTGGCCCCTGGCAAGAGCAGCGCAATTCCACCCCAGGCAAAGACACTTGAGAATCACTACAACAGGCCCCTCCCCTAGAAGATCGGCAAGAACATCCAGCCTAGACCAAGCTCACTGATCAAGAATAGTGGAATTCCAGAGGAGGGACTGCAAGTTGGTTCAACATCTGCAAATCAATCAGTGTGATACAATACATTAAAAAAAGAAAGAACAGGAACCATATGATACTCTCAATAGATCCTGGAAAAGCATTTGACAAAGTACAGCATTCTTTCTAGATCAAAACTCTTCAGAGTGTCGGGATAAAGGATACATACCTCAATATCATCAAAGCCATCTATGAAAAACCCACAGCGAATATCATTCTCAATGGAGAAAAACTGAGAGCTTTTCCATCAGGAACACAACAGGGATGTCCATTGTCATCACTGCTATTCAATATAGTACTAGAAGTCCTAGCCTCAGCAATTGGACAACAAAAAGAAATTAAAGGCATCCAAATCGGCAAGAAGAAGTCAAACTATCACTCTTTGCAGATGGTATGATATTTTATGTGGAAAACCCAAAAGACTCCACTCCAAATCTGCTAGAACTTGTACAGGAATTCAGTAAAGTGTCAGAATACGAAATGAATGCACAGAAATCAGTTGCATTTCTTTTAAGATTTTATTTATTTATTTGACAGAAAGAGAGATCACAAGTAGGCAGAAAGGCAGGCAGAGAGAGAAAGGAGGAAGCAGGCTCCCTGCCGAGCAGACAGCCTGATGCGGGGCTCGATCCCAGGACCCTGGGATCATGAACTGAGCCAAAGGCAGAGGCTTTAACCCACTGAACCACCCAGGTGCCCCTCAGTTGCATTTCTATACACCAACAACAAGACAGAAGAAAGAGAAATTAAGGAGTTGATCCCATTTACATTTGCACCCCAAACCATAAGATACCTAGGAATAAACCTAACCAAAGAGGCAAGGAACCTGTACTCAGAAAACTATAAAGTACTCATGAAAGAAATTGAGGAGGACACAAAGAAATGGAAAAATGTTCCATGCTTATGAATTGGAAGAACAAATATTGTGAAAATGCCTATGCTACCTAAGGCAATCTACACGTTTAATGCAATCCCTATCAAAATACCATCCATTTTTTTTTTCAAAGAAATGGAACAAATAATCCTAGAATTTATATGGAACCAGAAAAGACCCCAAATAGCCAGAGGAATGGTGAAAAAGAAAACCAAAGTTGGCAGCATCACAATTCCAGACTTCAAGCTCTATGAGAAAGCTGTAATCATCAACACAGTACAGTACTGGCACAAAAACAGACACATAGATTAATGGAACAGAATACAGAGCCTCAACTCTATGGTCAACTAATCTTCCACAGAGCAGGAAAGAATGTCCAATGGAAAAAAGCCTCTTCAACAAATGGTGTTGGGAAAACTGTACAGCCACATGCAGAAAAATGAAACTAGACCATTTCCTTACACCGCACACAAAAATAGACTCCAAATGGATGGACTCCAAATGGACCTCAATGTGATAAAGGAATCCAGCAAAATCCTTGAGGAGAACACAGGCAGCAACCTCTTTGACCTCAGCCACAGCAACTTCTTCCTAGAAACATCACCAAAGGCAAGGGAAGCAAGGGCAAAAATGAACTACTGGGACTTCATCAAGATCAAAAGCTTTTGCACAACAACGGAAACAGTCAACAAAACCAAAAGACAACTGACAGAATGGGAGAAGATATTTGCAAATGACATAACATATAAAGGGCTAGTATCCAAAATCTATAAAGAACTTACCAACTCAACATTCAAAGAACAGCTTGAAGACAAACATAATTCAGAAAGAAATGGGCAGAGGACATGAAGAGACATTTCTGCAAAGAAGACATCCAGATGGACAACAGACACATGAAAAAGTGCTCCATATCACTCAGCATCAGGGAAATACAAATCAAAACCACAATGAGATACCACCTAACACCAGTCAGAATGGCTAAAATTAACAAGTCAGGAAATGACAGATGCTGGCGAGGATGCAGAGAAAGGGGAACCCTCCTATAACTGTTGTTGGGAATGCAAGCTGGTGCAGCCACTCAGGACAACAGCATGGAGGTTCCTCAAAATGTTGAAAATAGAGCTACCCTACGACCCAGCAATTGCACTAGTGGGTATTTACCCTAAAGATACAAATGGGGTGATCCAAAAGGGCATGTGCACCTGAATGTTTATAGCAGCAATGTCCACAATGGCCAAACTATGGAAAGAACCTAGATGTCCATCAACAGATGAATGGAGAAAGAAGATGTGGAATATATATATAATGGAATACTATGGAGCCATCAAAAGAAATGTAATCTTGCCATTGGCAATGACGTGGATGGAACTCGAGGGTATTATGCTGACTGAAATAAGTCAAATCAGAGAAAGACAATTATCATATGATCTCCCTGATATGAGGAATTTGAGAGGCAACGTGTGGGACTTGGGAGGTAGGGAAGTAAAAAAATGAAACAAGATGGGATTGGGAGGGAGACAAACCATAAGAGACTCTTAATCTCACAAAACAAACTGAGGGTTGCTGGGGGGAGGTGGGTAGGGAGAGGGTGGTTGGGTTATGGACATACCCAATGGGAAGGTATGTGCTATGGTGCTATGGTGAGTGCTGTCAAGTGTGTAAGCCTGATGATTCACAGACTTGTACCTCTGGGGCTAATAATACATTATATGTTAATTTTAAAAAATAAAAGAGAAAGGAATCCAAGTATATTACTAATATACTTGGATATTATCAATATTATCAAACAGAGAAGAGAACAAGAAAATAACAGAGAAGAACTATAAAAACAACTATAAACTGAGTAACAAAATGGCAATAACGATATACCTATCAATAATTACTGAGAATGTGGGGTGCCTGGGTGGCTCAGTGGGTTAAGCCTCTGCCTTTGGCTCAGGTCATGATCTCAGGGTCCTGGGATCGAGCCCCACATCTGGCTCTTTGCTCGGTGGGGAGCCTGCTTCCTCCTCTCTCTCTGCCTGCCTCTCTGCCTACTTGTGATCTCTCTGTCAAATAAATAAATAAAATCTTTAAAAAAAATTACTGAGAATGTAAATGAGCTATACTCCAATCAAGACACAGGGTGTAAAAAAATTAAAAAAAAAAGTTTAATTTTAAAAATTAAAAAAAAAATTTTTTTAAATTTAAAAAATTTTATGGGGCACCTGGGTGGCTCAGTGGGTTAAGCCGCTGCCTTTGGCTCAGGTTATGACCTCAGGGTCCTGGGATCAAGTCCCGCATCGGGCTCTCTGCTGAGTGGGGAGCCTGCTTCCCTCTCTCTGCCTGCCTCTCCGTCTACTTGTGATCTCTCTCTGTCAAATAAATAAATAAAATCTTTAAAAAAAATTTTTTTTTAAATTTTTAAAAAGACACAGGGTGACAGAATGGATAAAAAGGAAATACTCCTCTATATGCTGCCTACAAGAGACTTATTTCAGACCTAAAGACTCATACAAATGAAAAGTAAAGAGATGGAAAAACACTTATCATTCCAGTGGAAGTGAAAAGAAAGCCAGAATAGCAATACTTATATTGGACAAAATAGGCTTTAAAACAAAGCAAAGTGGTAATTATAAAAGGTGATGGAGGTGTTAACTAAATTTAATATGGTTATCATTTTGCAATATATACATCTGTTAAACCATCACACTGTACACCTTAAACTTACACAATGTTATATGTCAGTCATATTTCAATAAAACTGGAAAAAAATGAAAAAAGACTATAACAAATGACAAAGAAGGACACTATGTAATAAAAAAAGAAACAATCCAAGAAGACCTAACAATTGTAAATATTTATGCACCTAATGTGGGAGCATGCAAATACATAAAGCTGCTAATAACAAGCAAAAGGAAGTAATCGATAGTAATACAATAATAGTAGAGGACTTTAACATGCACTTACATCAATGGATAGATTATCCAAACAGAAAATCAACAAGGAACAGTAGCTTTGAATGGCACATTGGACCAGATGGATGTAACAGGTATATTCAGAACATTCCATCCTAAAAAAGCAGAATACACATTCTTTTCAAGTGCACATGGAACATTCTCCAGAATAGATAACTTATTCGGTCACAAAACAAGTCTAAATAAATTCACAAAGACTAAAGTCATATCATGCACCTTTTCTGACCACAAAGCTATGAAACTAGCAATGAACAGCAAGAAAAAATATGGAAAGAACATAAATACATGCAGGCTAGATCACATGCTACCTAACAATGAATGGGTCAGCCAAGAAATCAAAGAAGAAATAAAAAAGTACATGGAAACAAATGAAAATGCAAACACAACAATCCAAAATTAGGGGGAAGTACCTAAAGCTATTCTAAGAAGTAAGAATATAGCAATGCAGGCCTAGCTTAGGAAACAAGACAAATCTCAAATAAATAACCTAAACTTATATATAAAGGAGAAAAGGAGCTTGTAAAGGAAGAACAAAGAAACCCCAAAAGCAGTAGAAGGAAGGAAATAATAAAGACTGAAGCAAACAAATGAAATAGAATCTAAAAAATAAAATACAACAATGAAACCAGGAGCAAGTTCTTTGTAAAGATCAACAGAAATGATACACCTCTATCTAGACTCTTAAAAAAAGGGGGGGGGGACCTCAAACAAAGTAAGAAATGAAAGATGAGAAATAATAACCAACACCAAGATACAAAGGATTAGAAGAGTATTACAAGAGTATTACAAAAAATTACATCCCAACAAATTGGAAAACCTAGAAGAAATGGAGGAATTCTTAGAAACCTATAACCTCCCAAAACAGAATCAGGAAGAAATAGAACATTTAAATAGACCAATTACCAGTAATGAAATTGGATCAGTGATCAAAAAACTCCCAACGAACAGAAGTCCAGGACCAGACAACTTTGCAGGTGAATTCTACCAAACATTTAAAGCATTTCTTTCTTCTTAAAGTATTTCAAAAAATAGAAGAGAAAGGAAAGCTTCCAAATTCCTTCAATGAGGCCTACATTACCCTGATACCAAAACCAGATAAAGGCACTATGAAAAAAAGAGACTATAGACCCCTATCTTTGATGAACATAGATGCAAAAACAAACAAAACAGTAGCTAACTGAATCCAACAATAGGTTATAAAAATCATTCACCACGATCGAATGGGATTTATTTATGAGATTCAAGAGTGGTTTGATATTTGCAAGTCAGTCAACATCATACATCACATCAAGAAGACAATATGATCACTTCAATAGACATAGAAAAAGCATGTGATAAAGTACATGATAAAAACCCTCAGTCAAGGAGGTGTAGAGGGAACACACCTCCCCATAATAAAGGCCATATATGAAAAACCCACAGCTAACATCATACACAATGATGAGAAACTGAGAGTTTTTCCCCTTAAGATCAGGAGCAAGACAAGGATGTGCACTCTCACCACTTTTATTCAACACAGTACTGGAAGTCCTAGCCTCAGCAGTCAGATAAGGAAAAGAAATGAAACCATCCAATTTGAAGCGAAGAACTAAAACTGTCACAACTTGCCGATGACATGATACTGTACATAGAAAACCTTAAACACTGCACAAAAAAAACTACTAGAATTGGTAAGTGAATTCAGTAAGGTTGCACTATCCAAAATCAATATACAGAAATCTATTGCATTTCTATATACTAATAATGAAATATCAGAAAGAGAAATTAAGAAAACAATCTCATTTATAATTGCCCCCCTCAATTATAAAATACCTAGGAATAAACTTAACCAAGGAAGTCAAGGATCTATATTCTGAAAACTATAAAACACAGATGAAAGAAACTGAGGATGACACAAAGAAATGGAAAAACATTTTGCGTTCATGAACTGGAAGAACAAATATCATTAAAATGTCTGCACTAGGGGCACCTGGGTGGCTCAGTGGGTTAAAGCCTCTGCCTTCAGCTTGGGTCCTGATCCCAGGGTCCTGGGATCGAGCCCCATGTCTGGCTCTCTGCTCAGTGGGGATCCTGCTTCCTCCTCTCTCTGTCTGTCTGTCTCTCTCTCTCTCTGTCTACTTGTGATCTCTGTCAGATAAATAAATAAAATCTTTTAAAAAAAGTCTACACTACCCAAAGCAATCTACAGATTTAATTCAATCCTTATTAAAATACCAACAACATTTTTCATGTAACTAGAATAATCCTAAATCCTAAAAGTTGTACGGAACAATAAAAAACCTGAATGGACAAAGCAATCTTGAAAAAGAACAAAATTGAAGGCATTATAATTTCAGATTTCAAGATAAACTAAAAAGCTGTAGTAATCAAAACAGTATGATATTGGCACAAAAAGAGACACATATATCAATGGAACAGAACAGAGAGCCCAGAAATGAACCTAATTAGAGGGCCAATTATTCTTTGACTAAGGAGGCAAGAATATACAATGGGAAAAAGTCTCAACAAATGGTGTTGGGAAAACTGTAATAAAAAACAGTTTTTTATTAAAAACCAGTTTGGGAAAACTGTAATAAAAAACAGTTCTTTTGCATGCAAAAGAAAGTGGACCACTTCCTTACGCCATACACAATAATAAACTCAAAATAAATTAAGGATTTAAATGAGAGCTGAAGGCATAAAAATCCTTGAAGAGAGTACAGGCAGTTTCTCTGACGTTGGCTGTAACAACATTTTTCTAGGCCTGACCTTTGAGGCAAGGGAAACAAAAGCAGGAATAAACTATTGGGACTACATAAAAATAAAAAGCTTCTACAGAGCAAAGGAAACAAGTCAATGAAATGAGAGAAGATACTTGCTAGTAACATATCTGATTAAAGTTTGAATTCCAAAAATGCATGAAGAACTTATACAAATCAGGGCGCCTGGGTGGCTCAGGTGGTTAGGGATCTGCCTTCAGCTCAGGTCATGATCCCAGGGTCCTGGAATCAAGCCCTGCACTGGGCTCCCTGCTCGGCAGGGAACCTGCTTTTCCCCTTCTCCGATCCCCACTTGTGCTCTCTCTCAAAAAAAAAAAAAAAGTCTTTTTAAAAAAAATTTATTTTTTTTCCAGTGTTCCAACATTCATTGTTTACACACCACACCCAGTGCTCCATGCAATACATGCCCTCCTTAATACCCACCACCCTCCCCTTCAAAACTCTCAGTTTGTTTCTCAGTGTAAGGGCCTGTCCCTCCCAGAGGAACTGGCTTGTGGACCCCGGATGTAGGGGCGGGGCAGGCCGGGTGGAGACGTCCAATCAGTGGGGCGTGCGTATATCCACTGGGGTGAATTGGGATTCAATTGGCCGCCTGTGTAGGGGCGGGGCTCAACCACCCCCCATAAAGGTTGGTCTGCGAGGCTGCAGAGGAGGAGAAGGAGAGCTGTCAGAGGAAGGAGAAGGAAGAAGCAGCAGCAGAAGAAGAGGAGTCGGGGGGAGCAGCAGAAAAAGAAGAGTCCGAGGGAGAAGAAGAGCTGTAACAGCTCTTGTAAGAGCTATAAGTGCCACCGGCGGTCCGGCCGCTGGCAGCCCCGAGCCGCCGGCGGTCCTGACGTCTGCGGCCCCAAGCCGCCAGAAGTCCAGGTGCCAGCAGTTCCGACGCCTGCAGCCCCGAGCCGCCAGCGGGCCTGAGCTGCCAGGGGTCGAGTCGCCAGCGGTCCCGAGCCGCCAGCGGGTCCAGACGCCGGCGGTCCAGACACCGGCGGCCCTGAGCTGCCAGCGGTCCCGTGCCGCCAGCCACCCCGCGCCGCCAGCGGTCGAGACACCAGTGGTCCTGCGCCACCAGCGCCCTGACGCCTGCGGCCCCGAGACGCTTGTGGCACTGAGACGCCAGTGGCCCTGCCCACACACTGCGACCCTCCGCAGCAGCGCCACGGGGAACGGCCTAGACGGCAGCAACCTCACTGGGAACCCTGAGCTGCTGCCTCGCGGGAGCTGTGTCATTCCAGGGAGTGGCCTCACCAGAGCAGCTTTGTCAGAGTGGCGTCATGGGGAGCAGAATCTATGTCATCGGTGTTGTCCTCCTTGTCTTCGTCACTGTCATCACCTCTTCGTCATTGGGAGCAGCCTCGTCCTGGGAGCTGCTTCCTCCAGAGTGGCCCCTTCTTGGGAGCAGCCCCAACCAGGGAGTGGCCTCGTCGGTGAGCAGCCTCGTCCGGAATGGTGGCCTCCTCTGGGGAGCAGCCTTGTCAGAGTGGCGTCATGGGGAGCAGAGTCTGTGTCATCGGTGTTGTCGTCCTTGTCATCATCGCTGTCATCATCGCCTATTCGTCATTGGGAGCGGCCTCATCTGCGGAGCAGCCTCATCCGGAGCGGCCTTCTTGGGAGTGACCTTGTTGGAATCATCGTTGTCGTCTTTTTGTAAGAGACAGCCCTGACCAGTCAGTTTGATTTTTGATGCTTGGCATGAAATAAAGCTTTGTTTGATTTTTGCTTTATATCAGTCTCGTTCCTTTGATCACGGACCCTAACACTCAGAGTCCACAGTATCTCATGGTATAAATAAAGTCTTAAAAAGAAAAAAAAAAAACTTGTACAACTCAACACCAAAAAAAAAAAAAAAAATCCAACTGAAAAACAGGCAGAAGACATGAACAGACATTTCTCCAAAGAAGACATACAAGTGAAAAGATGCTCAACATTACTCATCATCACGAAAATGCAGTCGACCACAGTGAGGTAGCCCCTCAACCTCTGAGAATGGCTAAAATCAAAAACACAAGAAATAACAAATCTGTTAAGAATGTGGAGAAAAAGGAACCCTCTTGGACTACCGGTTGGAATGCAAACTGGTGCAGCTGCTGTGGAAAACAATACGGAGTCTCCTCAAAAAATTAAAAATAGAATTACCGTATGATCCAGCAATTCCACCACTGGGTATTTACCCAAAGAACAAAGAAATACTATTTTGAAAAGACATATGCACCCTGCATTTATTGCAGCTTTATATGCAATAGCCAAATTATGGAAGCAGCCCAAGGGTCTACTGATAGCGGAATGGATCAAGATGTGGGGGGGATAGATATAAACATATTTTTACACACATACACACACACACACACACACACACACACACACACACAATGGACTATTACTCAGCCATAAAAAAGACTGAAATCTTGCCATTTGCAACAATATAGATGGATCTAGAGAGTAAAATGCTAAGTGAAATCAGAGAAAGATAAATACTTTATGATTTCACTCATATGTGGAATTTAAGAAAGAAAACAAAAAAAATAAAAAACAAGCCAAGAAACAGACTCTTAACTATAGAGAACTGATGGTTACCAGAGAGGTGGTGGGGCGGGATGGATGAAACAGGTGAAGTGGCTTAAGAGTACACTTCTCTTGATGAGCACTGAGTAATACATAGAAATGTTCAATCACTATATTACACACCTGAAACGAATATAACACTGTATATTAACTCAGCTGAAATTAAAATTTAAAAAAAATAGTAAGTCAAGAGAGATCAATATTCTGAAGACAACAGAAGATGTAAAACTGCTGATTTTAATAACAGTCGGAAGACTACTCAGCGAATATAACAACAACAACAAAAAACCACAGATGCATGTGATAAAACTGATCAATCTCCAAAACATAAAAAAAAAAAATTCAGCTGAGCCCATACAGCCCAAATAATCATAAAGGATTACAAAATGGTTCTTTTTTAAGCCCCACCCCAAAAAAAGATGAAGGGAGGACATTTTATAATTATGTACATGTAAATCCACTAAGAAAACTTAAAAACTCTACAGATGTATTCATCTAATAAGTTTCAAAATACATGAAACCCAAACTGATAGAACTAAGAGGAAATAGACAAATCTACAACATTCCTTTCTCAGTATTCCATAGGACAAGTGAACAAAGTGTCAGGAAGAACCCAAGGGCCTGAAACAAGACTATCAATTGCATCAGGGTCCACCAGGAAGCAGATGCCATGGCAGGATTCAACATGATTACTTGTAGGAGGGAATATGAGAAAGGGAGATCTGTTCAGAACACGATACTTGAATGAGAGGGAAGAAAGGAAGTCCCAGACTACAATGCAGGCCCAGGAAAGTTCGTGCATGCCCATGGGGGTCTTCATGCCTCTTAGGAGTCTTGCATGTCGTAAGGCAGGAATGGGCTTTGCTCATTCATGAGCTGAAAGCAGAGCATGGGAAGCCTGGACTCAGGAGGAACATGATGGTTGATCCAGAGGGGTCAACCTGGAGTTGTCAACTACATCCCCTGCAAAGGGAGATCTCAGTGATAATTTTGCATGGCTATGACCATCTACTCTCTGCACCATACAGACTTCTAGGAGAAGCTCCCTGTGGCTTCCATGGATCTCACTTCCGAAGGAACATTCAGAAAAGGTGGGGTGGGGGGGTGGTTGGGTTAGTGGTATGAACTAAAACCCGCATTGTTCCAACTGGCATTTCTCTTTAGCCTCTTCCATTATCCTTTCTGTATTTCCCTAATTTTCAACTACCACCTTGGCTGACCTTGGTGCCTTATCTTCCACTGTGAGCAAAACCTTTAGTCCTAAGGCCTTGGCAATTACAACCTTCTTGGGTTAGGGCTGTTTTTACCTTGTTACAATAATACAAAGGAGTACCAGGAGGTGTCCAACTGGATCATCTGGGTTCCACACCTATTTCTCCCCATCCCATTGTGAAAAAAGCGGCTCTACACCTCCTTCTGCTGTCAGGATAGATTATCCCTTTTACAATGATGATTCCCCTTCTCACCTGCTGGTCCTCACACAAAATCTTATTCCTTTCTGTATGTCAAAAGTATTTCCTAACAGGGGCGCCTGGGGGGCTCAGTCAGCTAAGCATCTGCATTTGGCTCAGGTCATGATCCCAGTGTCCTGGGATCAAGTCCCGTGAGTCCTGTATCAGGCTCTCTGCTCTGCAGGGAGCCTCGTTCTCTCCCTGCCTGCTGCTTCCCCTGTTGTGTGCATGTTCTTGCTCTGATAAATAAATAAAATCTTAAAACAACAAAAAAAGTATTTCATAACAACTTTTTAAAAATTTAAATGGAATAAAGCCTAATTTTTAATGTGAGGAGCTATATAGCTATTAATTTTAAAGGAAGAAAACACTGGTATAAATAATGGAATATCTATCATATTTAATTCAATAATCAAGGTAGAAATGGGTGGCTCAGTCAGTTGAGTGTCTGCATTCGGCTCCAGTCATAATCCCTGGGTCCAGGGATCGAGCCCTGCAATAGGCTCCCTGCTCAGCGGGGAGTCTGCTTCTCTCTCTACCCCTCCCCCCAATTTGTGCTCTCTCTCACTTTCTCTTTCTTTCTCCCCCTCTCTCTCAATAAAATTTTTAAAAAATTTAAGGGAGAAATCAAATACTCACCATCTCTCAATATTAAAAATACAGTCAGTCCTAGCACAATGTGGGGGTTGGGGTACTGATCTCCCACACAAAAATCCACATATAACTTTTGATCCCCCAAAACGTAACTGATAGTATACTGTTAATCAGAAGCTTTACTGATAGCATAGTCAGTTAACACGTATTTGTATTTGTATTATACATACTGTGTTCTTACAATAAACTAAGCTAGAAAAAAGTCAAGAAAATCATTAAGGAAAATACATTTACAGTACTGTATAGAAAAAATCCACATATACGTGGATCCATGCGGTCCAAACCCATGCTGTTTGACAACCAACAATTTATTTTTCTTATATATGTAGAGACCCATACTTATACTTCTTTTGAGAAACAGAGCACATGAGGGATCCTCAAAACCCTCAAGAAAAAAAAAACTAAAATTGCCATCTGAGAATTAAACTAGAAAAATCAGCACATAATGAAGATTAGTCCTCTGGAAGACCAAACGAAGAACTGCCAAGTCTACAACCAAAAGATTCAGAAAAGAAAGCCAAATTAACTATCTTTTCTGTAAAGAACCCGTATGAAGAGAAGGCAAATGGTTATCATGGAACCTAGAAAAGGGGGAGGTCACATCTGATGTGTCATATCATTGAAGAAAGCCCTACCCAATTGCTACGAGTGTCTAAATGCTATTGTTTTGTTCTACGGTAGGGACAGGGTTAGACGGTTTCATATCTTGCTTTAGGCCCATATGTTCACTGAGTCACTTATCCTAGTGCTGTGAAAATACCCACACCAGATAAAAAATACCTCAGAGATTAAGGAGGTGTACCATAATTATCTATTCTTTCTGTAAGAATAAATTATATTTGACAATGAGTAAATCAGTTTGAGAGATGTAATTATGGAACTGTAAAAGCAGAATTTAAGAGAATGGGGTAGCTATATACAATGGAACATTACTCAGCCATAAAAAAGAATGAGATCTTGTCATTTGCAACATGGATGGATCTAGAGGGTATAATGCTACGTGAAATCATTCAGCAAGAGGAAGACAAATACCACATGTTTTCACTTCTAAGTGGAATTCAAGAAAAAGGGGGAAAAAAGAAGAAAGAAACAGACACTTAATATAGAGAATCGGTAGTAGCCAGAGGGGAGGTAGATGGGGTGGGAAGGGAAATGGGTGAAATATGTTAAGGGGATTAAGAGTACACTTATGATGAGCACTGAGTAATGGATAGACTCACTCAATCATTATATTAGACACCTGAAACTGTATGCTAATTATATCTGAATGAAAATTTTTTAATTAGTTCTATGAATCTTTGGGCTACAGTGGAAATACAGTGAACTGAGCCCGTCATTTACTTTTTAACGTATACACCAGACTCCTTACTTTTCAAAAATGCTTTTGACTTACATAGGTGCTCTGTATACTGAATCCAAAGATGGGGGAAGACAGGTTCTATTTTGGCATTTCTACGAAATCTGTTTGCACAGAACTTGCATAAAAGCAGCTCTGAAAATAGCAATCTCTTTTGCATAATATACGTGAGGTCACAAAGAAGACAGTGGGTTCTGGGATGTAAAAGCCATGCTGAAGACCTAGACAAACACGCATGGAGTCGAGGTACACAGACATGTGATTTGCCATCCTGGTTTGAATTACTGAGAACTCATCAGTGCTGATGAGGCACTGACTACATTCCGGTGCACTTCAATCAGAACCAGATTATACCACTAGAATTAATGAAGCACTAGAAGACTTTAATGAGAAAAAGAGGGTTGGTTTTAAAGCCTTTTATGCACTTTATTCATTTGACAACAATTTGGTTGACAGTGCTATCACCTCTCCTGTAAAACAGGTAAAAAGTTTACTAAAGGTTTTAAGTAACAAATTATATTCAACACACTCCCTGGCACAGTTCTTCAACATTCACTTAATGGTCTAATGCTTTAGCTTATTTAAGACGGATCAATTTGTCTTTTGCCATCCTGTGTGTGTGTGTGTGGGGGGCTAACAGACACGAAACAATTGTTCTCTCTCAGATCCCACATTCTCATTATACTGATGAGATTTTTTTTTTTCTCTTTTAAGCTGCTAGGAACTTTCAAGCCAATAAGGCTCCTATTTTTCATCTTTTCTAGAAATATATTCATCATGAGTATGTGTGGGGGGTTGGTGAGGGATGGGGAAGGGAGTCCAACCACCTCCAAACAGGAAGGCAGTAGGAGATTCAGAAGAATATTAAACTGGGAAGGGCAGATGAGTATTTTCCAGGTATCAACGTGTATTTTAGTATGAACCTGAAAAATAATAGAATGAATTATTAGGCAACCACAGGAGGGGACATGGCCATATCTCCGAGTACAGGAAAGGGACCAGACATTTTAGATCCTGGATCCAGTTTTGGCAGATTTAATGTTAGTTATGCTCTCCATATCTTACTTTTTCCCAAGTGTAAATGACTATTACTGTTCATGAGTACTAGTATGTAATGAGTACTACCATTCTTAACTTTTTGGGAAGCTTTAGAGCACAAAATGCTTAATACATAGTGGGTTTTTTAAAATGCTTTGTTCTTCACAAAGAGCGCCTTCTAAATTCAAAATGGTAACTGATTTTTTTATAAGAAAGGGAAATTATATGCAAATAACAACTCGATTCTTAAATTTAAGAACAGCTCCTTAAATAGTAAAATATGTAAAAATGAACTTCAAGAGAAGCAAGATGAAAGTACTACTGTTAAAGGTTAAATATCAGTTTTTCTTTTTTAAATTGTAGTAAAACATCCATACAATTTACCATTTTAAGTATAAAGTGGTACTAAGCACACTTACAGTGCTCTACAACCATCACCATCATCCTCAATATGGTTTTTAAGACAAAGACCCAATACAGGAAAAGTAGCAACACCTGCAGACTGAAGAGTGTACAATCTGGTTTAAAAGAAGTTCCACTATCTGGTTTGCTCTCCTGCTCCAAAACACATTGTGTAGGTATCTAAAAGCAACATATACTCAATGCAACTAATGTGCTATTTGAAAGCTTGCTAGTGATTTCCATATTGAGCTGCCTTGGGCACATATGCACACAATTCCAATAAATTCCATTTATTCTGTGGGGTATTACAGGCCTGTGTTTTTTTTGGGGGGGGGGTATGGACTATGCCCAAATTCATCTTCTTGGAGCTCTCCACCCTAGGTTCACATCTTCCAGAATATATATAATATCACTTTATACATTTTCCTGGTCCATATATATTTCCTAAAATATTTGTGGGACCTCTCTTCCCATGACCAGTTCTTTTCTTAGTATTCAAATTCCATTATCAAACAAAAGGTATATTTAGTTTCAGAGGCAGTGTTCAATTTATCAGTTGCACATAACACCCAGTACTCATCCCACTTATTTTTCTATACCAAACCTTTTGGAGGGCTAGCTTTGTGATTCTCTTAAATTAGTTCATCCTAAGTCATTTATTATTTTTTACCCAGAGAATCATAGGTAGATTTCTTATAGTAGTTACTAAATCTGTACTATATATTTTGGTTACTTGGTTCTGTTCACTTTCATCCTTTATGAAGTATTAAGTTCTTCTTCCTTCTGTGCACACACCTCATTTACACAAGGCATTTCAGTTTACTGGAAATCATGATTACATCGATTATTTCTTTTTCTATAGACGCCTCCCCATCACCTCCTTCATTCCTCTCTCCAGTTTCCTGCAACACAATCTATTGTGAAGTTTCCTAAAATCTCCCGGGAAGAATGAATTTATCTGTAATCTTTACTACCAATGTAATTCCTTCATTTACTTCTTTCCCAATGGTTTACCAGTCTGTGTATCTCACCCTCACAGGTTGTCGGTTGTTGACAGGCAAGGACTCTGTCATTTTTATATGTCTAGCATTTAAGAAGGTACTGGCATACAGGAGAGATCAAAAAATGGTTTTTCCTCACCTGCCTCATTTTATAGAATTCCATCTATAACTACAGACCTCCCACTGCTCCCTTTGAAGGGACTATCCGGGGCCCAAATCAGGTAGCATTTCCTCAGACATAAGAAGAGAAGCAGAAGTTAAGTACTCCTTTTCAGACAAGAGAGCCTGGAAATCTTACCACTTACATGTAATTTAGGTTTAAGTATTCATTTGAAGCACTTGTCGCTGCCACTAAATAGCATGATTAGGAGCTTGAACTTGAGAGATACACCAGAAGAGGGTTAGATTAGAGTCAGAGAGCCATATCACTTCTGTGATTAATATTCACAATGCTATTCTTACTCATATTTAAACAAAGAATATGAAAAAGATTTAAGCTTTTTCAGGGGAGAATACAAATGTCATAGTAT
The DNA here is from genome assembly GCF_010015895.1 of Lontra canadensis. Taxonomy (NCBI): domain Eukaryota; kingdom Metazoa; phylum Chordata; class Mammalia; order Carnivora; family Mustelidae; genus Lontra; species Lontra canadensis. The sequence continues at coordinate 31,785,843 of NW_022630998.1, read as the reverse complement.
TCCCATTCCCTATTGTTTAGTGACCTCAAGCAGCTGCCACTAATGGGTTTCTCCTGTTAAACACTTCAGATACTGTTTTTTTGTTTCACTTTGAAATAAAGCAGTACTCCTTATAACTTTGTTACTGAGAAAACCAACACAGCAAATGAAATAAAAACACAGGGCCATCTCCATGTGCATGTCAGGTAATAAAGCTGTCACTAGTAGTGTGGCAATCACTTAAGTTCTCTGACATTTAGTTTACTGACCTGGAAAACAAGAATGTAAGATTTTTAAAAGGTATGTACTTCTATAGATCTACATATAACTGGAAATTCTCATGTGCAGCCTCACAACTCTCAGGGATTAAGAAACTCTTTAGACCTCAGTGTGAGGCAGGAATCTATCAAAATTCTAGAGGAGAACATAGGCAGTAACCTCTTTGACATTGGCCAACTTCTTTCAAGACATGTCTCCAAAGGCAAAGGAAACAAAAATGAAAATGAACTTTTGGGACTTCATGAAGATCACAAGCTTCTGCACAGCAGAGGAAACAGTCAACAAAACCAAGAGGCAACCCACGGAATGGGAGAAGATATTCACGAATGACACTATAGACAAAGGGCTAGTATCCAAGATCTATAAAGAACTTCTCAAACTCAATGCCCCAAAATCAGATAATCACGTCAAAAAATGGGCAGAAGACATGAACAGACACTTCTCCAGAGAAGACATGCAAATGGCTAAAAGACACGTGAATAAATGTTCATCATCATTAGTAATCAGGGAGATTCAAATCAAAACCACATTGAAATATCATCTTACACCACTCAGAATGGCCAAAATTAATAAGACAGTAAATAACAAGTGTTGGAGAGGATGTGGAGAAAGGGGAGCCCTCCTACACTGTTGGTGGGAATGAAGTTGGTACAGCCACTTTGGAAAAGTATGGAGATTCCTCAAAAAATTAAAAATAGAGCTGCCCTATGACCCTGTAATTGCACTATTGGGTATTTACCCCAAAGACACAGATGTAGTGAAAAGAAGGGCCATCCGTACCCCAATGTTCATAGCAGCAATGGCCACAGTCACCAAACTGTGGAAAGAGCCAAGATGCCCTTCAATGGACAAATGGATAAAGAAGATAAGGTCCATATATACAATGGAATATTATGCCTCCATCAGAAAGGATGAATACCCAACTTTTGTGTCAACATGGATGGGACTGGAGGAGATTATGCTGAGTGAAATTAAGCCAAGCCGAGAGAGTCAAGTATCGTATGGTCTCATTTATTTGTGGAGCATAAGGAATAACAAAGAGGATATTGGAAGAAGGAGAGGAGAAGGGAGATGGGGGAAATCGGAGGGGGAGACGAACCATGAGAGACTGGACTCTGAGAAACAAACTGAGGGTCTTGGAAGGGAGGCGGGTGGGGGGCTGGGGGGTTGGGTGAGCCTGGCGGTGGGTATTAAGGAGGGCACGTATTGCATGGAGCACTGGGTATGGTGCATAAACAATGAATCTTGGAACACTGAAAAAATAAAAATTAAAAAAAATTTAAAATTAAAAAACACATCAATTGGCAAAATCTGGTCCCAGCTAACCTTTCTAGATTTGCTATCCTCCATTACAAATACTCTACAATTAAAGAGCTTGTTTTGAATCTGCTAATGTAAGACTCAGCTAGTGGGCTAGCTCCCTGAGGCTGGGCCTTGGACACCCCTACTCCTGTAGCACCTCGTGGTCACTCTAGCTAGTCTAGCCAATCACCTCTTAACTTGAAACAAGCTAGACAAGAGTAAGATTCAAAATTCTAATGGGAATGCTTCCAATTTCAGGTAAGAAGGAATAAGCACACTCTACCCTGTGTCTCCCACTGAATGCATCAATAAAACATAACACATAGATCAGCTATTGGAGAACTTGAAAAATAAAAAGCAGCAGGCAAATTATGGAAGAAGACCAGAATTCAAAGTACCACTGAACCAGTGTAAGTTTACATCCTGGTTTTTATCCTGGGCATTGTGGATGTTATTTTGTATATACTCTCAATTCTAAACCTTACAGAAAAAAAAAAAGTTTTTAGAAGGCAATTAACTTTTTTAGACTTGTGTTACAGGCTTTGTCTCATTTTTTATAGGTGTCCATTCCAATCTCAGTTCATTTCTTTAAGCCTCTGAGTTTGTCTTGTGCATGTGGGGTCAGGAGTTAGCACACGGGTTCACATACAGAAGTAGAAGAATCCTTTTTATGGCTCTCTCCCTTCCAGGATTCCCCCTCACTTTAGAGGTGTGGCTGTTACATGCTTTTTCACTCTGGTTCTTCCAGGCAGTAAAATGATGGCAGGATTTCAGTTATAGTTTTAGCTGCTCATGCATTTTGTGACTATGACCCACTCTCAGGGCCAAGACACACACACACACACTCACCCATGTGCTGGTTGCTTCTATGGATTTTGACTCCCCTCCACAAGGGTCTGCGTTTACTTACTCTTCAGAGTCCTCACATAGTTGTTTTTTCTATTTTGCTCAAAATTTCTAATTATCAGGATGAGAGACAGTTTATAGAAATCTACTATTGTAACTATTTTGTTGGAAACATAAAAATGTGTTGCCTGGGTAAAAAACTACGGTAATATAATTTAAATCTATATCTGGCAAGAGGCAGTTTCTTAAACTGGGTAGTGTTCACATGAATGTGTTTTATAATTACTTTGTGTATTTTTTATCCTTTTTTGATGTACAATACACTTGAGAATTTTCTAAAAATGAGGTACTTTGATCCTTCATAACCAAAACTTAAGCTCCTCACTTAACATTCACCCTGAGGAGGGGCGCCTGGGCGGGTCAGTTGGTTAAGTATCGGACACTCAATTTCGGTTCAGGTCATGATCTCAGCGTTGTAAGATTGAGAGCCACACTGGGCTTTGGGCTGAGCGTGGCATCTGCTTGAGATTCTCCTTCTCCCTTTGCCCATCCCCGTCCCCGTCCCGCTATCCCTCTTGCGTGTGCATGCTCTCTTTAAAAAAAAAAAAATTTTACCCCGTGGATAATACTGTTATGAAAATAGCATACCTATAATATTTCAATAATATATGAATGGCTCAAATTTAATAAAAAGATAACTCCATAAACTGTAAAAGTGAGTACATTCTAAGAAAATAAAGTCTTCATTTCAAAGAAGGTTCAAACAGGCAAATAATCTCCTATAGTATTTCAATGTAGCAGAGCCCACACCTTTGAATCGATATCTTCATTCAAATCATAACTCTACCTCTTACTAGATGTGTGAACTTGGGTAAGTTACTTCAGCTTTCTGAGCTTGTTTCCTCATTGTAAAATGGACAAAATATAGTACCTACCTCTCAGGATGAAGTGAAGAGTGAAGTAAGCAATTATGAAGAACATTCAGCACACAGTGCTAGGTACTTATAAAATGTTCAATGAAAGTTAGCTGTTATTAGTAGTGATATTTTCTTCTGAATCCCAAAGGACCTCCATTTATTTACTCAATTACTAATCTTCACTTGATATACTTACACAAAAACAATTTGATATTATGTTCCTTCACTACCAGGAAATGAACAACTTTGTACAGTTTAAAATTCAACATAATACTAAAAAGACAAGTTTTAGTTGAATGCACCCTCTAGTGGTTTCCATTATGTGCAAGTACTTGCTTCTACAAAAGAAAACCTCTTTATGAAATGTCCCTAGTTTGCTTAGAACCTGAAGCCAGCTGGTTGAGAACATGCTATGAAGTGGATAATCATACAACTAGAAAGCTCCCCCTCTTCAAGAGCTGGAGGAATACTTTCTTTTACAACCTCCCCCCCCGCCACCATAAAACCTAGAATATTTGTGATATTCACCATACCAAATTCCATTATTTCTACAGCACTGACTTTAATCTTTACTCCTAAAGAAAATCAGGCCACTTCCTAGTTTGCTTTAACAAGCATTGCAGCATACTTATTCTTTGTCTAACAAAAACATACTGAGTTCCAACTATGTATACCAGGCAATGGGAATACAATAAACAACTTATTACACAATTATTATGTAATTACTAATTTGAGAAGTGTTTTAAGTAAAGACTGCCACGAGTGTACAAGAGGGGATTGGTTTAATTTGGGTCGCAGGGGAGCAGAATAGGAAAGCTTACTTAAAAATAAAATGTAAAAAGACTTTAAGGGTAAATACTTTAGCTGAAAGAAGAAAAAGTGCTGTGCAAAGACAACAGCATATGTAAAGGCCTGAAGACTGCAAGGTACGCACAGCATTTGAGAAATTGAGGAAAGTCCCCCGTTTCAAAGAAGGGGAGATTGTACAGGGAGAGACTAGTGAAGTAACTCCAACTTAAGGAGTTTGAAGTTCATCTTAAAAACAGTGGGAGGGGGGCACCTGGGTGGCTCAGTGGTTGAAGCCTCTGCCTTCAGCTCAGGTCATGATCCCAGTGTCCTAGGATCGAGCCCCGCATCGGGCTCTCTGCTCAGCAGGGAGCCTGCTTCCTCCTCTCTCTCTCTGCCTTCCTCTCTGCCTACTTGTGATCTCTGTCAAATAAATAAATAAAAATCTTAAAAAAAAAAAACAACAATGGGAGTGGCAGTTGTGTGGCTGAGTGCATTAATCGTCTGACTCTCGATTTCCACGGAGGCCATGATCTCAGGATCATGAGATTGAGCCCTGCCTGGGGTTCTGCGCTGGGCATGGAGCCTGCTGAAGATCATCTCTCCCTGTTTCTCCCCCCAAGCCCTCTAAAATAAATAAGATCTCTTAAAAGAGAGAGAGACAGAGACAGAGAGAGAGAGAAGAAAAAGAGTAATGGGAAACTACGGAAGGGATTAAGGCAGAAAAGTAAAAAAAAAATTTTTTTTAAAGATTTACTTATTGACCTGAGAGACAGAGTGAGGGAAAGAGTGAGAGCAGGAGCTGAAGGGGCAGAGAGACAGACAGGGCTCAGGACTGGATCCCAGGACTCTGAGATCTTGACCTGAGCAGAAACCAAGAGTCGGCACTTAACAATGGCACCTACCCAGGCACCCTGATTCACACTTCCAAAAATTCACTTTGCTAAGAAATGGAAATGGGTGAGGGAGTGGCGTAAAAAGTAGATGCCCAGACCATCTGCCAGTAATCCGGGTGAGATGGGATGAAACCTGGGACAAGGGAAGTAGCAGTAGAGATGAAGTGGAAAGACAGTTAAGGGGCAAGATGGATCGACCATGATGATAGGTATGGAAGTAGCGAACTTGGTGAACGAAGTGCTGTGACAATGCCATTGTCCCCACTAAGTACAACTGGTGGGGGTAGCTGTTTGAAAAAGATTTGAGATAATAAATTAACAAACTAGGGTTTTCCTCTTAAAAAGAGAACTTCTTTGGCCACAAAGTATAATTTTTTCAGTTGAAGGCTTAACTAGCATTAGGCAGGAGGATCACAAGGGACCACTCTCCTCTCAATTGGGCCCTAAATGTCTTTTTTTTTTTTTTTTTCTAGGAGAATGACCCACTACTACTGCGCTAAGACTTTTACCTTACATCTACCTGGAAAGCCCTTCACTCATTCCCACCCCAAATGATTGTAAAAAAAGTACAGTTCAAAGGTCACCTTCTCCAGTCTTTACCACACCTCCATGCTGCCGTGCAGCTCTTCTACTGAGCTGTGGGTTCCGGACAGCACGGACTAAGCACTCTTCATCTTTGTGTCCCCGTTGTGCAGCGCTGCACCCCTCAAACCCTCGGCGCTCCACAAATTTTCACTCAACCGCACACCCCCGCCCATGAGAGCAACTCTAACTAGCACACGTGCTCCGCCCCACCTTAGCCTGCCGGAAGTGACGCACTCTCGGGGACGTATTTCCGGTCCCGAGTGCCGACTCAGTCGCCGGGGACGGGCTTCTCTGGCTGGCTAACTCAGCTGCCCTGGAGGATTCGTGCGCGGTAAGTAGTTGCGTGCGGCTCAGCGGGATAGGACCCTGGGACACGCCCCTGCCCCGGCAGGTGCAGTGTTTCTCCCATTCGCTCCCAGGGACCTGGCGGGAAGGCGCAGAGACTGACTGCTGGGCCCCCAACAGCTCTCAACGGCAGATGGGGCTGGAGTGCCGGGATCCGAGGCCCGCCGAGGGTGCCGTCGCGGGGACGGCTCTCAGCGGTCGGGTGCTAGCCGCCTGGGCTGGCGCATCCAGCCCTACCGGGACCCGGTGTCCAGTGGGCTCCCCCAACTACATCTTGATACTTAGAGCTTCCCCCTTTCCTTGTCCTCATAGGAAGGATAATGCACCTCTTGGACAGCTCCAGTCCCTACTGTGACAGTCGCGGGATGTGCAGTGAGCCGTGTGCGCGCGGGGTATAGAAGTGTGTAGCGTCTCAGTGACTCGTTGGCTCCGCCCTTCAGCGTGTGTTTCCGGGAGGTTTCTAACCACGAGACTTGAGAGGTTTTAACCCTGTTGGGTACACGGGATGCCGCCCCCAAAGGGGCGCGGCTCAGTAATTGAAAATGATTGGAAACCACCGGGCTCGAAGTGGTTTATAGTCTGATGAGCTAGAAGACCCAGTATCCTTACGTGACCATAAACAAACCCTTTTGTTTATGTTACGTATCAATCTGCGGGAAGGGTTGTAATGACAAACTTTGCGCCAAAGGACAGGATTTCTGTGTACTTAATTTGCTATGCAGATTGTTTGCACTGAACTGACTCAGCGAGAAGGTGGGATGAAAGTAGCCTTGGGACTTAACAGATAGGAAACAGCCAGGAAAACTGCAGAATTTGGGAAGAGTAACTTCATTCACTGTATTACTTTGTGATTCAAATTTTACAAAGTAACTTGGTTACTTCATCAAATGTTTTACAGTTTTAAGCATTTATATATGTGTTGGGTTTTTTGTTTGTTTTACTGGTGTGGTAGCTCTTTTGGTAAGGGTCGATTTATTTTACAGGCATATCTGTGCCGCATATTATAAAATTAAATATACAGATATCTAAATGAAGTGTTTAAATAATTAAGGCTTTAACTTATGGGCATAATGTGATACAGTGTGGATCTTTAGTGGTTTTTGTTTTTTTTTAATGGTTACTAACATCCATGCTTGTCTTAAAGCTTGATAAAGTACCGCTGATGAAATCATGACCAGGTGGGCCCGAGTTACTACCACTCATAACAAGAGACCTTTGGCTGCAACATCATGGGAGGACATGAAGAAGGGATCCTTTGAGGGAGAAAGCCAAAATCTACCAAAGAGTAAACAACTTGAAGCCAAAAGGCTCTCCGTTAAAAATGATGCTCCCCAAGCAAAACACAAAAAGAACAAAAAGAAAAAGGAGTACTTAAATGAAGATGTAAATGGATTCATGGAATACCTAAGACAAAACTCACAGAGAGTTCATAATGGAGAGATGATAGCAGCAGACAGTGAGGAGGTAAGGGAAGAAATTACAGTTGCTTTAAAGAAGGATAGTCGACGGGAAGGAAGAAGACTAAAAAGACAAGCAGCAAAGAAAAATGCAATGGTAAGATCATTACTTTAACTGAAATATTACTTTATATAGGTCAGAACTATTATTCATATACTCACACATGTATATTCTAACAGAATTTGATGCTCTTACATACTAGATTTATAAAGCATCTTTTTGAGGGCTAGTAATAACATTACGACTTTTTTAGCACTTCCTGTATGCTGGGCACTTGATGTGATTAATTATCACAACAACACTATAAAGATAGTAGCATTAGTCTCATATGTGGAGAAAACACTGATGTATAGACAGATGTAAAAAAGTGCTGACAGCCACATAGCTAGTATAGTAGCGGAGATGAAATTCAAACAAGAGCTTGTCAGACTTCAAAACCTATGTTCTTATTCCTGCTTTCCAGTAGCTTCTTTTTAAACAGGCATTTAAAAAAAAAAAAAGTAAGGTGTAGGGTTAAGTGCAACAGGTTAAATATGTGTGGTTCCCTTTACTTGGAAAGGATGTTTTTTGTCTTTATGCATGAAAAACAGGCACAGGAATGAAGTCTAATAAGACTCACACTAGTTAGTAACAGAGCAGAGTAATAGAGTTAAGATCCCTTGAGTTTGTTCCTATTCATTGCTCCATCCCTTCTCCGTACTATTCAGAGGAATGTTGGGGGCTGCACATTGATTTCTTTTGCCCACCCCTGGATTTTTAAACTGTCAGACGTAGGAAATGAAATACTTCATATAATTCTTTCCCTTCTCTAAGTGAATTTTCCAAGTCTTCTAGTAAGATACTACATAAAAATCAGTATTTGTTATCAGTTTACACCTTCATTTTTATTTGCAGGATTAGTTTTGTACATAGTTGCAGATAATCATTTAGAGATAATGCTAATCAAACATTCCTTGTGAATAAATATGGATAGAAAATGTAATCATTTTTATTTGGATCAGGATAGCTTTATTTAAATTGTACCATTATTTAAAAATATTTTAATTGGGACGCCTGGGTCGCTCAGTTGGTTAAACAACTGACCTGATTTGGGCTCAGGTCACAATCTCAAGGTCATGAGATCAAGCCCTATGTCAGGCTCTACACTCACTGAGGAGTCTGTCCCTCTCCCTCTGTTTCTCCCCCTGTTCGCGTGTGTTCTCTCTCTCTAAAGTAAATAAATAAAATAAAAAAAAATTTTTTATCAAGCTAATTTAACTTAAAGGTAATGTAACTTAAAGATAATTTCATTGACATAGGCACTATGATGAATTGCATAGTATTCGAAACATTTATATTGACTTTTTTTTTTTTAAAGATTTTATTTATTTATTTGACAGAGATCACAATTAGGCAGAGATGCAGGCAGAGAGAGGACAGAAAGTAGGCTTCCTGCTGAGCAGAGAGCCCGATGCAGGGCTAGATCCCAGGACCCTAGGATCATGACCTGAGCCGAAGGCAGAGGCTTTAACCCACTGAGCCACCCAGGCACCCCCATACTGTGACCTTTTAAGAGAAGTTTTATATTTGTAATTAAGGGAGAAAGACATGGGTTTTCAAGAAAAAAATAAATGCTTTCTATTAAAGCATATATTTTAAAAGTATATAGTTTGTTCAGTCTGAGCATCAATTCTTAATTGCTAATAAATTAAGATAATTTATGATGTTCACTGTCCATAGTCCCATCTACGTTAAATTTAGGATCATTCAAGAAATTTGCATTTGAAAAAAAATTAAAAAAAAAAGAAATTTGCATTTGGTGGCAATTGGGTTTTAAAGGTGAAAACCTGGAGTGCCTGGGTGGCTCAGCTGGTTAAGCATCTGACCCACTCAGGTCATGATCACAGGGTGCTGGGATGGAGCCCTGCTTCTAGCTCCGTGTAGGGTGCCATGCTCAGCAGAGAGTCTCTTTGCCCCTCTCCCTCTGCACCACCCCCACCTCGTGCTCTCTCTCTCTCTCTAATAAATAAATAAATAAAATCTAAAAAAAAAAAAAGGTAAAAACCTAATCAGTGAACTGTCATGTTACTAGAGACCATGTTGACTTCACCAGGACTTCCGGTCTTCTTATGGTGATCTAGTTTTTAGCCATTAGCTTTTCCTGAACCTGTATAAAACTGCATTTTCTTTGTTTGGACCACCTCATTCTAAACGTAAAAGTTAGTGAAGATTTAAAGGGGTTCATTCTTTTCCAGTATGTTATGAAATGGAAAAAATGAGGACACAGTTGCAATATATTATATGTTTTATCTGCCTGTTTAATTTGCTTTTTAAAAATCCTGTGCTTATTTAAAAAAATTGTTTTAAAAAAAGTTTTTTTAAGATTTTATTTACTTATTTGACAAAAGAAGGAGAGAGAGCATGAGTAGGCAGAGTGGCAGGCAGAGGGAGAGGGAGAAGCAGGTTCCCCACTGAGCAGGGAGCCCAATGCAGGATCAGTGAGGGGGAGCCCAGGATCCCAGGCCCCCGGGATCATGACCTGAGCCAAAGGCAGACACTTAAGTGACTGAGCCACCCAGGCGCCCCTTTTTTCAAAAAAATTTTTGAAAAAATAAACCATTTGTTGTCCAAGAAATATATATATATACCTTTTTTCAGTTTATATAAAAGAGTTTACATATCTTTGAGTATCCACCATATTTGATTATGATTACTGTTTTTATTCATTACAACAAAAACTATTCTCCACATCAGTAGGTAGTATGTAAAGTGACCAAATGATTATTTAGTGTTATGTTGGAGCCAGATATTTCATGTTATAATTATTCTTTTAAAATGTATTGTGTAGGGGTGCCTGGGTGGCTGTCGTTAAGTGTCTGCTTTCAACTCAGGTCATGATCCCCAGGGTCCTGGGATTGAGCCCCACACTGGGCTACCTGCTCAGAGGGAAGCCTGCATCTCTCTCTCCCACTCCCCCTGCTTGTGTTCCTGCTCTCGCTGTCTCTTTCTCTGTAAAATAAATATCTTTAAAAAATGTATTGTGTACATACTCTAAAAATGAAACACCTAATTCTGAGTATTAAAGAATATGCATTAAAGTTATGAAAACTATAAGATACATTTTTTGGTATGAAATATAATTTGAATCATAATTTAAATGGCATCATTTGACTCAAATGTATTCAATTATATGAACTTTGTAAGTACTAGTATGAATTATGCCTGATAATTTTTATGGTCATTTTCTATTTTTCATAGAAAACTCAGTTTTTCTAGAAAAGACATCCCCTTAATGAAATTAATAGCCCATATTTGCTTAATTCATTTAAGCAGTTTCTATGAAACCATTTTTAACTTTGTGTCTGAGATTGATGGATTTATGGATTGACGGTTTTCAAAAGTGCTGAGACCCTCTCCTGGAAATGACGTTTATTGTTTAGGAATGTATGGAACAACCTTTTTTACAGATAAAACATTGAGATTTTTTTAAAAAGAGCTAGATAACAAATGAAAGACATTTTAAAGATATTTTTGAATTCAAGAATTAATAAAGCCAGTGTAGTTTTGTAATGTGGAAACTCACATTTTGTTTTCCCAGGTATGTTTCCATTGTAGAAAACCTGGCCATGGGATTGCAGATTGCCCAGCTGCCCTTGAGAATCAAGATATGGGAACTGGAATATGTTATCGGTGTGGGTCCACAGAGCATGAAATAACCAAGTGCAAAGCCAAAGTAGACCCAGCTCTTGGTATGTTTTCTTTCTATTGATTTTTAGTGTGGTAAATGTCAGAAGTGGGATTTTTGGGACAGAGTTTGTCATGAGCGTGCCACTTATTATTTTGAAATTGAGATTAAATTTTAAGTTGTATAAAAAAAAGGGTTTTTTTCCAGGTTATTTAAAATAATATTATATGACTTGTTCTGTAGTTAGCCAACTTAACAGAAAATGTTGATCCTTACAGGTGAATTTCCTTTTGCAAAATGTTTTGTTTGTGGGGAAATGGGGCATCTATCCAGATCCTGTCCTGATAATCCCAAAGGACTCTATGCTGATGGTGAGTACCGTTACCCTTATATGTCAGAAAAGGTGAGTTAGAATGCAGAGTTGTGATTTAACGTAGTCTTAATTAGCTCTTGAATCAATTCTTGGACAAAAAACAAAACCTTAAGAATTTCAGTTTTTATCAAACTCTATGTACTGGACTTTATGTGTAATATGACGTATTAATCAAGACAAAAAGCTAAAGTATATATTTTAAGCTTTTTGCTTGTTTCAGCATCATTTGTGAGAGTATGTTATAAATACCTACTTTTAAACACAACAGAAGCAAAGGGGGTGTATCTCAAGCTAATATAAGATTTAAAAAAATAGTGTTGTGGATTTAATCACAGGTTAGCATACCATTTTGGATAGATGGGCTGGTAGACACTCTTCAATATGTATTGTAATCTTTGTTTCTGAACGTTTTCCTTGGGTAATCGTCTAGCGTGGGATCATGTACCTCTCTTATCTTTAGCTCAACTAACATCTTAAGCTTCTTAGAGTCTGTGATGTCCGAAGCTTTAAGGAGGAAATTTTCTATTACTATGAGTAAGGTGCTTATGTGCTAACTGATGCCATCAGGTTCCAGATACCTCTTGTATGTCATGTCCTGGGTCGCATGGGAGAAGTCCAGTGAAAAGGCACAGCATTCAAATCAAGCTGATGGGTTATAGTTCTAGTACCATCATTCACTAGTGGGACTTTGGTTGAGTTGTTATTTCTCTCAGTTCAGTTTCCTTGCTTGTTAAATGGAGATGAAAAACTGTATTTCCTTGATTCTAAGATGTACATTTTCTCACATTTTAATGTCTCTGAACTCAGAATATATCTTACCAGTGGTGGGTGCCATGTAATTGGCAGGGATTTTTTTTTTTTTTTTCCCTGAGAGGTTTGTAAAATAATGATATAGCTTATATTCAGTGTCTTAGATTTGATGAATTATGGTATTGATTTAATTATGGTACTGAAGAGCTACTGTTCAGTGTCCCTCTCCCATTTCACTCTGGCATCTATAACAGTAAAGAAGCTGGCCCTGGAAAAGGCCCACAGGTGCCTTTCTGTTTTAAACTTACGACACAGGTCAGATGACATGACTGATGATAAAGATGGCTTTGGATAGTTATACAAAATGATTAGATGTTTTTTAAAAGTGCAGCAAAGGAAAGAAGAGATCACAGAGAAGTGAGAATTCAGCCAGGTTTACATCCTATAATGTCATATTTCTGGGTAAGTCACTTCACAATATAAGCATGTCCTGATAATGCTTGACCATTAAGTAATAGTGTTTGACCATTAAGGGAAAGATTGATTTTAGAAACTACATGTGTGGTAATTCACAGTCCTGGAATGTTGTTTAAAGTAGGCAGACAGGCACTTTTATTAGCGTTAGGGTGCCTGGCAGATAGAAGGCACTAAAACAAAAGTGAATTTGGTTCCTTTTGTAACTGATCACGCCCATCTGACCTGTACAGATGAGCAATGGCTCCTAATCTTTTTTGGGGTCACTGATCATTTGATAAGAAATATGGACATCCTCTTCGAAAAAATGCATCAGGACACGACTTTTGCTTACAGGTTCAACAGTTCACAAATCTTTGCCTACGTAACCACAGTTACGATCTTCTATGCAGTGGCTCTTGGACACTCGAGAGCACAAGTACCTTCTTCCATTATCTCCCTCCTCTCTGTCCCTCTTCTCCCCTGAAGGCCAGATGCAAGAACTAGTGGACAGGTACAGTTTAGGGCTCTGTGGGATCAAAAGGACAGAGAGTGGACTTATTAACAGGAATGGTGGCACCTACCTGTGTTCCTGTTTCCACCTCCCTGTGCACTGACAAGGCTGTGAGGACCAAATAAGATATGAAAAATGCTTTGAGACATTACAGTCCCTTGTAAGTATGAGAGGTTTTCAGTGACTTTGTTCTTTTAATAGGTGGTTGCTGCAGACTCTGTGGCTCTGTGGACCATTTTAAGAAAGATTGCCCTGAGAGCCAGAATTCAGGTGAGATCTCTGGGCCTCTATTTAGAAGGCCCGAGGTTATTATTCTGTGTTTTTGCTGAATTTTGTTAATACTGAGATGCCACTAATTTTAAGACAACCTGGTTTCTTGCTGCAGTGACAATCTAGTCATTTCTCTGTCAGGAGTAGATGCAGTCGTAACTGAGCACTAGTAGCTGGTACTGTCAGGTGGGGAAAAGGTGACCACTAAGCCCTAGAGGACCCTAATCTTACAAAGCATCTTACTTATACACATTTTTAACTTCCAACTAATGAATTTAGTAATGAAGCCAATTCTGTCACCAACAGAAAAATACTGATTCACTAAGAGGAAATAAAAAATATGAAAATAACTCTATTTTTATGATTGAGCATTCTCACAAATGGTTTGCTTCATCTATATCTGAAGGATTCAGAGCTGATTGCAAAAACAGCCAAAAATACTAAAATTTTGTTAGGTACACATCATCAGGCCAGTTGTATTTTCTTTCTAATGAAATACTACTGTTGGTCATCAAAACTTCAAAAATGTTCACTATATGTATGTGAGGGAAGTGGAAATGATTATCATATTAGTTTACCTGGATTGGAATGATGATAATCTTGAGTGGAAGAAAGACAGGAGGGCAAAAGTAGTACTTCTTAGGGAAAAAGCACATTTCTTTTTATCTCAAATAGTGACAGTACTACACAAAATCTGCTCATTCTTACTTCCTACCTGAACATTTACCTTTGAAAACCCAGAGTTCTTATTTACGGTCTTGTATAGAAGAAGACAGTCTTTACTACATTGTAGGCAGGAGGACTGAAATGATGGAAGTGGAATTTGAATTCTCCCTCCTGGGAGGGTTGCCATTTCCCGAATGACAAGACTGACAAGCAGATGTTGTATAATTTCACAGGTGGAATCTTGTGCATTTAAAACCGATGCTTCATAAGTCATACTGTTTACAGATTCTTGGAATTCATTGACTCTATAATGATGAACTCTGGGAAAGAATGAAAGCGCTTTCTCATCAATTTGTGCATTGCAAAGCAGTTGCTGCATTTCCCTAATTGGGATGAGAAATTGCCTGCGGTACTCTGAAATCAAGGGTTATAATCAATTACAGAATGCTCACTCTCCTTTAGTGATGGAGTCTTCCCTCCTTGTGATTATTCATGTCAAAACTAGTTTCTTTGCTCAGCCAGTTCCAAACTACAGGGATGTACTTGATTACCATTTTTCTTACATTCTAACTTCCATTCCTTAACAGATCGAATGGTCACGGTTGGTCGCTTGGCAAAGGGAATGAGCGCCGACTATGAAGAAATTTTGGATGTACCTAAACCACAAAAACCCAAGACAAAGATACCTAAAGTTGTTAATTTCTGATAATGATTAGTACTGTCATTAGTTACCACCTCATTGTTAAATATTCTGAACTGGGCCTACTTGGCAAATTGGAGCTGGGCTCCCTTGGAGACCTGTGTTGTAGATACCAGTATGATCAGGGAATGGTCGCATAGTTTCCTGAGTGCTGTCCATTAAAGAGTGCTTTTATCACTGGAGAAAATCACTGGAGAAGTAGAAGACGTTAGAATTGGATTCTCTAAAAGAACATTTTTAACAGAACTTAGGTATAACTAAGTGGTTATATGCTTGATTGTAACAATCATCTTTTTCTTAAAAACTATGTATTAATGTGAACCACCCCTACATAAAGTTTTACTGCTTGGCATTCGGAATTGAATTTTTAGTTAGATTGTTTTTTTTGTTCAAAATACCACCTTATTATTATGAATTTATTAATTGCCACAAAATCCACTATATTTTTAAAATGATAAAAATTCATTTGCTATTTACTTATTTTTCTGAATACCTGATTCTGGATTGTACTAGCCATTCTCTCTTTATGTCCAGGTACAAACCCTTTGGAAATACCATCTTTTGTGAAGTCTAGATAAGATTAATTTTGGTTAATATTTATTTTAGTTTTGACATAAAGAAGTACAAATTATTGAGGTAAAATAGAAGAATACCTTAACAGCAGCTCTTCTTTGTTCTTGATTTTCAAGAGAGAAATTCTAGCCGAAATTTAGTTTCAGATATTCTTCCAGAATGATGTCACTTAACAGATTGTATATTACACTTAACAGCATTTTGTTCACATGTTTTAGATGCGTCCAGGTGAGAATGCAACTATCACCGTAATAGAGTTAGAACACTAATCAGAGACCCATTAGCTTCTTTGATTTGATGAATACATGCATACTTAATACATATATTTCACAAGGCTTAGGGCTCCCATTGTACTGTTTAATGGAATGACTCTAGTGGATTGTGTGTTTCATTTGGAATTTTACCTGATTGGATACATTTGTAACTAACGGAAACAGCTGTGATTAGCCACTGATGCTTCAAAAGCAAAATATTTACCAAATAAGAAAAGAAACACTTTTCTCTGTTTTAATGTCTGCATACCTCAACAGTTCTAGTTTTAATAGGAGCTGTTGTTTTATTTTTGATATGAGAGGAAAACAGGAGAGAATATAGCTCAGCCTCCCAGAACTTAAAGAAAGGAGTGCCATTTAAAAGAAATCACACAAGTCGTGCAGCTGGAAGAGGGCAGCAGTACTGTCTTAGACATTTAGTCCAAACACACCCAGATTTATTTCACCTGTCCTATGAGGTGCCAAAGACTCTGGAGACTCAAAAGCCTCCTCAAGTGAGGAAGGCAAACATTAACTTTATTTATGCACTGCATCTTTCTCCAGTTCCTGCTGTGTTTCTGGTACTCTTTTAGGTACTTGGGATTGTGGTTGTGATGAAGACAAACAAGGTCACACGCATTCTAATGCAGCTTTAGGATGGAGAGGAGACTTGAGGGGAAAATACATATTTGACATATCAGTGTATCAGAAAAATAATATCTGAAATATTTTATTACATTTTAAAAATATTCTGTTGAGGGGCACCTTAGTGGCTCAGTCGGTTAAGTGTCTACCTTCGGCTCAGGTCATGATCTCAGGGTCCTGGGATTCAGCCCCACATAGGGCTCTTTGCTCAGCAGGGAGCCTGCTTCCCCCTCTCACTCTCCCTGCCTGCCTGCCACTACCCCTGCTTGTGCTTTCTCACTATCTCTCTCTGTGTGTCAAATAAATAAATTAAATCTTTAAAAAATATATTCTGTTGCATCCCCTAGGATTTCGTCATTAGCATTCTTCCATCAATCCTCTGGAAATGCCACCTCTTACAAGCTTATCTTTCACTTTTCCGAGGCTGAGTCCTAAATCCATCTGCTCTAATATCCCTGATTTCAGTTCCTCCTTGGATGTTTCACCAACACCTCAAGTCATTACTGCAGTAATTTTCAAAACAAATATAAATTCAAAGACCTCTGATAGGCAGAAGTTAGAAGCATCTCAGTTACAGGAGAGGTTTGAAATTTTACCATACAAAATTTTAGTGTGATGCAACCCCTTTATTGCTAATTTTTTTTACCTTTTTTAAAATCTAAAAATATTCTCAAAAATCTACTTCTGATCTGTATAGTCATTTAAACCTGCATACCCACTCTCTTACTGTATATCAATGTTAATTCATAAAATTGGAGCACAGTCCAAAGTCCGTGTAAATGAAAGCCTGCTGACACAGAATAAAAATAACCACCAGACCTAGGCTCGGGGAGTAGATGGGCTGGGGGACGGGTAGGCAGAGGAAGCAGGTAGAGATTTGACCTACAGATGGCAGGATGTACCTAACTTCTTAATGCTCTAAACTCTCATGAAGTCCTTCAACTCTTAAATGTTGTTCTGTAGAGGAGGCCAACTTGACATGTGCTGGTTCGTCCTAGGAGTTAAGACAAATCACAGAGTAGAATAATGAATCTTGAAGTCTGGGGAATAAAGTGCTAGTATAATGGTTATGAAAGAAAAGCTCAGTTAATATCCTCTTTCTCTGTGATATCACATTTTGCAGGTACTTTTTGTATGTATATATAGCAATAGATACTAAATTGGTCAGCCACCTTCAATATATGTGAAATGACACTAGTAAAGTAGCTCCTATTACTGAAATTGATTGAATTCCATTATGTTTTAATGTCTTCCTAATTTAAAGCTCTAAAACATGTAATACATCTTGTCAGATGCTCGTGACATACAGATATCTGCCATATATAGAATATTCCCACACTATTAATCAACTAGCCAACTTACCATTTTTGATTTTTAAAATTTTATAAAATTTTAACCAGAACACATGTTTCACTTCTGTAATGTAAAAATGCTTATGATCATTTTAAACCGTATTTGTACCATTATATGGTCCATACAAAATTGCATATGGGCCATTTCCACTGCCCATGCCCCCAGAAGGGAGGAGAGCCACAGATGATCTAAAACAGTGTTAAAACTCTTCTAATAATACAATCCAAATCACTGGTATTTGACCTGAGACCAATTTTATTTTTTAACCCCTTACTGCCTTTTGCTTAAGCCAAAATTAAATTATTTTGTGGCCCAAAATCTTGCCAGTTGTCAGGGCTAAGTGTACTTGGAATTAAAGGTGGGAAATAAAATTACAGGTAATTGAAAGTTTACCATTTAAAATATGTTTATCAATCCATCCTCAGTAGCATTCTCTAAGAATTGTATACAAGAGGCTGCTGTTTCTTCGATGGATTTTGACCAGCCACCAAGATTTCCAGCAAAGTAAGGAGAGATGCTAGCAGAAATCTGGTTGAAGTATGATACCTGTCTCAAAAAGAAAATACATTATTTTAATTGTTTATTGACTGAGACTTTTCCAAAAAAGTTTTTTTTTTAAGGTTTTATTTATTTGATAGTGCACAAGCAGTGGGAGTGACAGGCAGAGGGAGAAGGAAAAGCAGTCTCTCTGCTGAACAAGGAGCCTGATGCGGGACTCCATCCTAGGGCCCTAGGATCATGACCTGAGCAGAAGGCAGATGCTTAACCCACGGAGTCACCCAGGCACTCCCAAGAAAGGGAGTCAAGCAGGGATCTGAATTCAGTTGGGATAGGGGAGGCTATGGTCCTGATCTTCTGGGGATGTTCTGGAATGGAACTAAAAGGATGACCTCAGGATTCTCCTGATGTGGACACACATTACAGATTACACTTAACTAGCAAATGTGGGTAAAAGGTTTCTCTGTATCTGTAGGAGCAAATTAACGTGCAGATGTTTCATCAAACTTACGGTACAGGAAATGCTGTCGATCGCATGGATGAGAAATCCAGCACGGATGATTTCACTTCTGATGTACTGTGGAGAAGGTGGGACTGATGGTAGAATAACGGATTTCACTGCCACCACGTAACTGTCACTGAAAAATGAAAGGACATTCTCTAAGTTATTGTGAGAAATGAAGGACAGTTGTTCGAAAACAAATTCCTGCAGTAAATTCCACTTATTTATATAAGTAGAAGTGCAACTATAGAGACCTCTCTCCTAGATGAGGGCCCCACACATACATTCTCTATGGCTACCTTCAAGTGTAGGGAAGGGTAATAAGGGCCATAGGTGTTGTCTGCCTAAGAATTAGTTACACTTTGCATAACTCCACAAGGCTGGAGTCAAGTTCTAAGCATGTTTTGTTATGCCCTAATGGGTTGTAAGGACCACCCTTAACAAATGTTAACATTTTGCTTTGTATCCCTTCACACCTTTTTATAAATATATAACACTGACGTAAGCAAATGCATGTACAGATTTTTGCATAAATGCATTTTATAAATATTGGCCTATAATTTGATTTTTTGCCTACCAGTAAATCTTTGGAGATATTTCTGAATCAGTGCCTCTACAGCTGCTTCATCCTTTTTAATGATGGCATAGTACTCTGCAGTATGGCTCTACCATAATTTATAAGACGGACCTTCAGTTTATTTCTCTACCTTTTGTCAAATAAATAAATACAGTGATATTATAATGAATGTCCATGTGCGTTCCTATATACACGTGTGTGATTTATTTCCACAGGCCAGCTTTGACATTGGAAATTATGCCGGCCAGTTCCAGGTGTAGCCCTTAAATGTCCGAGAAGCTTCTACTGCTTATTTCTTTGAATTCTTAGGACACTTCTTAGAACGCAGACACCATGCCCGGAGAAGTCCAATGCCCACAGAGAAGTCAGGAACAAGCACTCGCGTGAACAGCCCTAGCTGGCAGCCAGGCCTTTTAAATGTCTAGCATAATTGAGCCTTTGTAAATTCTAAACCGCTCCTGATGTTTTATTTGGCAGTCACTGCATTTTTACTGATAATGGAATATTCTAAAGGTTTGCTAACTATCAATGTGACGTGTGCATAGGAAAAGGAAAAAGGCAAAAGGAAAAGGAACTGCTTCAGGAATCGTGCATGGTGCTTTGCACACGGGTGGCATTTAATAGATGACTTTTAAAAATAACTAAAGGTCCATCTAGAAGAAATTCAGATGAACCTCATTCAAGACCAGAAATGCCAAAATTGCCTTCCTTATTTTCATATCAACTTTTTCATTCTACTCTCTTCTACAAAACATTACTACAGCACTTAGTTGCTCATACTCACCCATCTTTGAGAGGCCTTCTCCGTGATACAAGCACTACCAAGTCTTTGGGCTTGTCACCATTCACTACAGGACAAGTGATATGATATATCTGATCAGCTTTGCTCACCCAGTCTATGACTTCACAGGACCTGTGTAAATACAACAGTGAAAGAAAGGCTACACTTTCCCACCTGCTATGAATAAGGCATTCACTTCTTCTGTTTGCAGAACTACGTTACTGAGGCCTACAGTCACTCTTCCGTTCACATAACCATCCTGCCAAAGCCAGCATTATTTCTCAAAGTCTGTCTTTAGAAAGCTGTTTGGTCTGCAGGAATAATTATGCATGTGATGGAGAATGGTGGCCCTGTGATTCTAAGGTCACTGCCCTCCACACTTTGGAGAAAGGCATTTATAGTTGTTTTCCACAAAATTATTTCTGAATAATAATAACATCTGAAGAGTAGCGAATTATATGGACAGTCATCAAAGAAGGACTGTTAGATAAAGGAATATGGTCTCCTGGAAAGAGCACCAAGTTCAGAGTCAAACAACCCGTCTTTGAATCCCAAATGTACACTTCCTATCTACGTTATGTTGGGCAAGTCACTTTATTTTTGTTTTCATTTGTAAAATATACATAATAACTATGGGGTTGTGGTGAGGATTAAATAAAAACACCTGGCACAGTAATGAATTAAGGCAGGTACAAAAGACAAGTAAGTTGAATTAGAATTCATTCATTCACTCATCCATTCATTCAAGTTCACTTTGGAAAGTCGGGTGACCTACAAAACAGTGCAAGAAACATTTGAAATGAATTAATACCAAAGTTTAACCATTGTTCCTGACAAAAGCTTTGTACTTGTAGAGTACCTGCAAATATTGATGGAAGAAAACTGCAAAGTGTTTCCTCTTCTTTCAGAGTCTTTTATTATGATAGCACCAACCATGATGTATTATTTTGGCATCTATGCAAATGTAACCCATGACCCCAGAGGTATTTCACTTTAGTGATATTAAATTGTCTATTGCGGGGGCACCTGGGCGGCTCAGTGGGTTAAAGCCTCTACCTTCAGCTCAGATCATGATCCCAGGGTCCTGGGATCGAGCCCCACATCAGGCTCTCTGCTCAGCAGGGAGCCTGCCCCCACCTCCCTCTGCCTGCCTCTCTGTCTACTTGTGATCTCTGTCTGTCAAATAAATAAATAAAATCTTTTAAAAAATTGTCTAATGCAGGGTATCAATCATAATCAAGTTTAGCCATTTTATTTTTTTTTAAAGATTTTATTTGTTTATCTGTGAGAGAGAGAGACGAGAGGGAAGAGGGTCAGAGGGAGAAGCAGACTTCCCACCGAACAGGGAGCCTGATGGGGGACTCCACCCTGGGACTCCAAGATCATGACCCGAACCTCAAAGGCTGACATTCAAACAACTGAGCCACCTGGGCACCCAAGTTTAGCCATTTTAAAGATGAGCCCCCATCTCATCAAGATTAGGAAGTAAATCGTAATGCATGATATAACAGGAAGCCCATCTCACCGATCCCCTCCTTTCAGCAAGATGCCCAGTGAGGGCCCAGGAGCTGGGGCTCCATGGCCCCAGAGCTGGGACTCCTCGGAGGAGGAAGGGGCATGGCTTGAGCGCAATCAGACCCAGCCGGTGCAGGTGGCAAGGTGCACAGCCTGTACTCCAGGAAAGAGGTGAAAAAGGCCGAGACTGGATTGGGTTGCAGGAGTCAGGAAGTAACAGCAGAAAGAGATGTAGGCTGATAGGACCGGGCCCTGATCAGACAGGAAAAGCAGGAAAGAATGCCTCTGACTTCAGTATCATCCAGCTGTCCCTCAGCTTCTCACCAGGGAACGCTACTTCACAGAAAGAAGGAGGAACCCCTCATCAAATACCAAGAGAGGGAGGTGGGAAGGACAATTTTGACAAACACTTCCTCAAGAGCAACAAAACTGTATATTAAAGTACAAGGGTGTGCAATTCAGAGCCTGATGGATCTGGGTTCCAATTCAGGTTCCGTTGCTTAGGAAAGCAATCTTGGCAAGCCCCAGAACCTCTCTCTTGTTAAGTGGAAATAATACCAAGTGTGGCGTTGTTGGTAGGATGACACCAGATGTGGGTAAAGCATGTCAACTTGATAGAAATGATAAATAAATGACTAAAATAATTTTTGCTTTTTCTCAGTAGCATGGGATGCAGTTTTCAGTGCAGTGCAAGTTTTAAAATATACTCTTTAACTTATAAACAATGGGTCCTATGTTGGGCAATGGAGATGGATTGCAATATGGAGGCTGCCCTTTACATGATGTCATTGAAGAAAATATTTTAAATAATTCTTACACATAATGGGGGTCCCACAAAGGTCTCTTGGTAAAGTCAGACAAGAGATGATAAGCCACATGTGCTGGTCTTTCCACGTGCTTTTCAACCCAAACAGATAAAATGTCATGCTCTTCCAGGGTATATATTTTTATCTAAAAGATAATAACAAGCAAAAAAACAAATTACAAGAGAAAAATGGATATTTCGACTTTAAAAACCACACAGAGTCATACGTTGATTGTACCATCTAAGGCATCTTGACACCTGCCTGAATAACTAATGAAGCCAGACACTGGCAATGTTACTTCAAATGCTTGGGTGTCTAGAACTTGGACCAGGACATTATCCTCTGCGTCCTCTAAATAATATGGGACTTCGGTTATTTAATTATTGTGCAACAAGGTTTCTCTTGAAAAATGAAAAAATGTAAGCCTTTCTCTTTTTATCTCTTTGTGATGTTTCCCTGCCTCTACCCAGCAACACCAGAGAAACAGCATTGGGCTGATAGGCAAGTCAGTGCTTCACCTCCCTCCAGGACCTCAGACACTTTCCTAGGATGTCAAGCATGCCAAGGGGACCCAGGAAGCAAGCCACCCACCTCCAGAACCAACTCAACCCTCCAAAAGTGTTGCTGAAGCACCACGCTTCTTCAGCACAAAGCCTTCTTTCATTTGCGAATCACAAGGGCCCATCCTCCTGAGAGGCCAGTTCCTGGGTTTCTAATGTTGTTATTCCTTAGATAAAGGACGCCTGTCTTGGGAGCCATTTGACATAAACAGTAACATATCCCCTATTACTCCAAAATCTCCTGCTGTTGCACTTTTGCTAATAATCAGAGCTATGTGCTCAGCTAGGAACACATTTCTATCCTGCCCATTTTCTCCATCTCTTTCAGGGTGCTTTGAAGTTCGTGTTGAAATGTGCCATCTTATAATCATCCCCATGGCAACAAGCTGTGAGAAGACAAACAAACAGAGGGTTAAGACTTCACTGCAGGAATCAAGCAGATGGACAAGTCAGGCTGTGAGGAAGAAAACCTTTATTTAAACATAAACATCTTCAAGAGGAGAATGAAGAAATAAGAAATTGACTAAAGGCAGCCTAGAAAGAAAAGGAGTGGCTATCTTTTTACACCATTCTACCTTCCCAATTGACCTCCGTGCCAAGACTGTCTTTAAACTAAGCACACAAAGGAGGACATGTCCTGGGCTGTGGACATGTATCAAACAGAAAGCCATGAATGGGGCTCAACTGGTGGCAGACACTCACCCCCGGCACAGCCATGCCTACCTTTACTCCCTGTACGGCAGGAGTAAAAGGAGGCTCCCTGGTGTAAATCCTGAAGGAAGTTGTCTTCTCAGAACTCCGAGGCCGTGTGGCCCTAAGTCTAGAGCTCTGTAGTCTCAGAGGAGGTAAGCGCAGGTGGCCTGGGTGAATTCCTTACCTTCTGTCCAATTTAGGCCTTGGGGCGGCCATGATCTACACTAATGGAGTCAGGGTGGAGAGGGATGGAATCTAGGGCTGAGCACTCACTAAGGGCTGAAGTGGGTCTCCTCAAATTCCTATGTTTCAGGTCTCTGTGTACTTCAGAATGTGACCTTATTTGGAAAGAGGGTCACTGCAGGTGTGATTAGTTAAGATGAGGTTAAAGTGTAGGAGGGTGGGCCCCAATCCAGTAATGATTAATATTCTGACGAAAAGGAAATCTGGAGGCAGACATGCACCCTGGGAGGACCCCATAGGAAGATGAAGGCAGAAATCAGGTGACACATTGACAAGCCAAGGTCTGCCAGAGATTGCCTGCAAAGCAGCAGCAGCGAGAGGAGAGGCCTAGCACAGCCTTTCCCACTTCAAGAAGAATCAAGCCGACCGACACCTTGATCTCAGACATCCAGCTTCCGGGACTACAAATAATACCTCTCTGTGGTTTAAGCCACTTGGT
The DNA here is from genome assembly GCF_010015895.1 of Lontra canadensis. Classification (NCBI taxonomy): domain Eukaryota; kingdom Metazoa; phylum Chordata; class Mammalia; order Carnivora; family Mustelidae; genus Lontra; species Lontra canadensis. The sequence continues at coordinate 31,761,624 of NW_022630998.1, read as the reverse complement.
TTGTGGTACTGTTACAGCAGCCCAAGGAAACTGTCACAGCATTGTCCCGGGAAGCTGCTCTCTGGGTTGTAGACACAACATTTCCTGCTTCCTGAAGCCACAGTGAACCCCAAGCTGAGCAGCCACCATTAACCTCTGTCCTCACAGGAGCTCACTAAACCTATCCACCACCAAGAACGTCATTGGACAAGTGAACGGGATCTCAATCCTTCCCCCAGAAGGTGAACGTAGCAGAAAGTCCTCCTCATCGCTGTGCCATGAGAATCAGCAGCACCGATGTGGACAAAGCTGACAAGGAGGGTGGCAGTAGGTGCTGATCTCTTTAAACCCTAGTATTTTAGAAAAGCCAACTTCCGCTGAGTGAAAAAAAATTCTCCAAGACCAACTCTTCAAGAGAACATGTTCTCTTTCACGCTCAGAAGAACACAGGTTAAATTCCGTCTGTAACCAACTCAAACATTTTTATCACTTGATGCCTGCCGAATTTTATTCTAGGAAATGAAGCTTAAAATGAGTAAGCTTGCAATTTCTAACAATTCATAATGATACTGTTTTTTCATTCTAATTTTAATAAGATTCTGTTTAATGGATTTGGATATCTTCTACAAACAGCTGAAGAGAAAAGGATCTAATCTTGGAATTTTATACTATCTGTTTTACACTCTCTCTTGCTATTGAGACAATATTATGGGAAGGAGGACAAAATCATTTTATACAGAGACCTCGGTGGGGAGGGGAGGCTAACCTTCCTCGGAGGTGCCCGGGGAATGACCCCAAGGGCTCAGGGGAAAAGAACTGGACAGCTGGGGCTCTGGGACCAGCTCCTCCCCAGCTTCAGTGAGAATAGTGTCCTCTGGTCTGTTTCCTGTGCTGGGTTTTGTTCTGTGGAAAAGTTTTCAAGCAGTCCTTGCCATTCTGGCTTTCATCATCATCACTCTGTCAAGTCAATCTTCTACCCATGCTGATTCCTACCCTGAGGATTTGGCCGGAGCTGCTCACTTCCCGGACAGCCTCTTCCACCCTCCAGATATCTACATAAGCTATCTGCAAGGAGGAAAGAATGAGCCCCTCTCCAAAATTCTCTCTAAATATCTGTCTTGATTTACTTTGGGCTGCCTAAGAGCTGATCTTAATGATTTAAATACTACAAATGCTCACTTGTTCATAAGCTACCTGAAAATCATTTTTCTGCTGTTGTGTAGGTATGTGTGATGTTGCCAAAATAGTCCACAAGCTCCTTTAGGGTGAGGGTGCTGCCTGTATTACTTTTGTCCCTTGCATTATTACTATTAATTCCATCACTATACATAGAAATATGAGTCACAAGAATAAGTATTATCCAATTTAATTACAAATGCCAGAAATCATACACTTTTGACATTTAACTAATTTGTATCAAAAACAAGTATAGATTTTTTTTCTTTTTTCTTTTCTTTTTTTTTTTTTTTTTTTTTTTTGGTGGGCAGCAAAGCAAGATGTATTAAGCGATAGCAAAGTGATAGTACAAAGTTCCGCAGAAGAGAGGGGACCTGAGAGAGTTGCCCAACAATAAGTGTGGATTTCAAAACCTAGAATAAGTATGATTCACAACAGACAGTGTAAGAATTATTCAATGAAAAGATGATAGAAAAAAGAGAGCTGTATTTTAAAATCAAAACAATGTAAAAGTTTTAAAAAGTAAGAGAGAAGAGGATAGCCTAGAATTGGAAAAAATCCAAGTTTTATCATAAATATAATCTAAAGAACTGGAGGGCTTCAAATTCAACAGAAATGATGTAAGAATGTTGCTTTGATTATATCATACCTCCTAATAAGTATCTGTCCAAAAATTAAGAATTAAATATTAATGGCTCTTTTTAGACACTAACAAATGCAGCATTTTTTTTTTTGTTTAGGTTTATTTTGGCCCCAAACTCCCAAAGAACTGAAGTTTTTATATATTATATGGCTTCACAAAACATGCTGTCTTCCTTCATTCCAGATGCATGTTTGCCCTTTCCAATGCTGCTTAGAAGCCAGCAAGAAGAAGATTAGAATTCTTAGAAGCAAGAAGCAGATTTCATACTAGTAAAAGAAAACAAAGTCTTGAAGCATCTTTTATGTGGGATAAAGAGAAAAAGAGCATTTTATAACACGAAGTCTATGTTTTTGCATCACTGAATTAGGCATGCATGGAAACAGAAGTGGATCCAGAGAGGGTAAAGGGAGATCTTGAAATGACTCACAAGTGAAGACAAAGACATAATAAAAGCCAACAACCCAGAACAAAACAGTGGCAAGAGGTCAGAGTTGAAAAGAATCAGTGAAGTCGTATCTGAGTTTGCTTCAATTTTAAGGTAAGTGACCATGTCATTTATTGTCCAGACTGGGGCATGGAGGTTTTATTAGTAACTATGATAAGACAACTGATGATGGACCAATCACTAATTAAGATGGGACAACCAGGGCTGTCCCAGGAAATTAGGACCTATGGACACCCCATTGTAGAGGCTGTTGCTTCACTGAAAAAAACAGTACACACTGGATGTGAGCATAGAGAGCTGGCATGACTGAGCCCCTCCCAGGTGTGATCTGGACTGCTGCAATCTGGGACTATCTATGCTGGTGACCTTACAGTCTAGTTAGTGTGGGCACCACTTGCCACTGTCTCCTAACATACCTCTGAAATTTGATAAAATCAGAACCAAAATAATATGTGTGCATTTAGGTTTGATGATCCGCAAAGCAATGTAAAAAAGTGCTAATAAGTCAAGACGAGGCTTCTTTCTTATGAAATTGATCATCTAGGTAGGGGGAAAGACCATGAGTAGAAAGTTAAATTACTATGTAAACCTCGACATCAATTCAGCATAGCTGTGGATGCAATGCCACAAGACGGTGCATAATTAATTGACAGATTCACTCTGAAGAAGTAAGTGCTAAGAGGGTTCCTACCAGGGGAGTTCTGCAGTCAGGGGTGACAGAAGAGGCTTCATGCAGAAGAATTCTGTCCTGGGGCTTAAAGACCAGTTCGTATGGGGGCTGATGGCAAGGAGAAGGAGAGAGAAGTGGAGTATGAGAACTAAGATCAGAGGTAGGAATATGCAGGGTGCACCAAAGGACCCCAAATCCACAAGCATGGAGGACTAGAGACAGAGCTGGAAAAATATTTGGCTTTTCGAAAAAGTCTCCCAGGAAAGTTTTTTACCTTCTTAGAAGCAGCAGCAGGAGCAGCAGAAACACACCACCGTGACCACTCTCATTTGTGAGGGACAGTGGGCTGTGTGTATACCCGGATGCCTCCTACCTTTTCTACCACACTGGTAACCTCCCAACCGCTTCTGGCTGCCAGATTCTTGAGAGCCTCCACATTGGCATTACTCAGGGTTCCCTAAAATACAAATATTGTAAAAGCTGAGAGTTCAACCCACAGATATGGGATCAAATAGTTTCTTTTTTTTTTTTTTTTATAATTTTATTTATTTATTTGTCAGAGAGAGATGGCACAAGCAGGGGGAGCAGCAGGCAGAGGGAGGAGCAGACTTCCCTGCTGAGCAAGGAGCCCGATGCAGGACTTGATCCCAGGACCTTGGGATCATGACCTGAGCAGAAGGCTGACACTTAACTGACTGAGCCATCCAGGCATCAGGTGATCAAATAGCTTCTGCTTTGAAAATAGGAAATGTTAGAGCCAAAGTGGTAATGTTGAGCTTAGAACTAAGCTATAGGTAACATAATTTCTGTCTCCCAACTCTTAATTCAGAATTCAGACAAAATAACACGAGGCCTGCATGCTTTACAAATTAGTGTCCGTCACATCAATGGGTATCCGGAGGAAAGACAACATTACCTTTCAATAGGACTTGGAATCAACATGTTGTAAGGGCCTATTTAGCCAGAGCGATTCCATCCGATTCCATCCGGTTAAACAATGACTTTGTTGTTTAGAAAGTAAAACTTAAACTGACCCTGCCCGCCCCCCCACGCCCCCACCCGGGGAACTTACTTAAAAGCAAGTCCGGGAAACCAGTCCCAGGTAACAACACCCAAATACAAGGGTGGGTCAGGCCAGGTGGAGGTAGCCAATCAGTGGGGGCCCGTACTGTCCCCCTAGCTACTAAGGAGTATGGGCCCAGCCCTTTGGGTGCCTTTTGGGTGCCAGTTCTGACCAAGGTGATAGGCTAGTTCAAATATCTACTATAGTGTAAATTGTGATTCAATTGGTCACTTATGTGTGACATAGCATGGCTGTGTAGCTTTCTCTGTGTGTTACAATCTCATTGACCACCTGTGCGTGGCCAGGCCCAACCACATGGCCTTTGCCCTTAAAAGCTAGTCTGTAAGGCAGAGAGAAGTCGCCTCTTTGCAAGCGATGCCCTGGCCAGTCAGTTTGATTCTCAATGCTTGGCGCAATATAAAGCTTTGCTTGACCTTCGCTTTGTATCAGTCTCGCTCCTATGATTATGGACCCAACAATGTCATCAGTAAATTTGTATTTCCCTTTCTATTTTATGGTCAAAAACCTTAAAAATGCCCAATACTTTTGTTGTTGTATCATAAAAATGCAAGCTGGAAGGCATGTCATTCAGCACAAATCACTGAGAAGTCAAATCCCAGGGTCACACTGCCTGAATGCATCCCATGACAGAGCCTTCAGGGTCTGTGCTTTGGAAACTGCTTACTGATTGGTTTTGTTTCCTTTTGAAAGGACTGGTTGATATAATGCTCCTTTTCCTCTAACCTGTGCAGGCACAACCTGAATCAGTTAAACATGGGATCTGTCATTTTTATAATGATGCCATCTTCCGTTTTATAATGACTTGATTCTTACACAAAGAGCTCCCAATAATAACACCGTTACCTGGTTGCTTATGTCCCAGTGTACAGAGAGTGACACCTCTTCTTTGTGGGAAATAACATATTTTCTGGAAAAAAAAAAAAAAGAAAATGTTAAGTAACATGTTATAATAATAATGTTTAATAATAAATAAGTTTTCTTCCCTGCATGCAGCACACAGTAGTAACCATGACACTTTCTTGGGCTGGTATCAGCAGTTTTAAAAGCTGCTTTTAGTAGTGGAACAATCAGGAAAAACAATTTCCGTCACAGTTAGCCTCCAGCCAGGAAACATCAGACCTTCTCATTTGACATTATGTGGGAACACAGACCCAGAGAGGAGCCCTTTGTTATATAATTTGTTAGATAAGAGATGATAGCATAAAATCCTTACATCCACATCCTTACCTGCCGAGGCGAATTCTCTTGCGTGCAATAGCTCCACGATACCGTCTAAAATCTTCCTTTTATAAAAGACAAAGGAAAATCAATAAATTTCTAATATTTTAGTGCTATAGTCCTTAAGTCTCTCTCTCCTAATTCTGTTGCAAGGGCTAGCTGGGACACACACAGTCTCTGTGTGAACCATCCTCATCACCCACAAAGGGCAGGGGCATGGATAAAAACATAATCTTGACAGCCCTGTTCTCTCCTTTTTTAAAGTGGTGGTGGTTATCATTTCTGTTCCCAAAATGACACCTATGTCTCACTGCAGAGTTTGTAGAAAAGGTGAGAGTTGGCACCAAGGGGAAGATAGAGTTCCACTGGGCGCGGGACAGCAGAGAGAATCGGATGTAAAGCGGTGGGAGAAGACAATCAGAAGTACGACCCAGAAGATGATACACTGCCCACAGCAGCACGTGGCTGAGCAGAGGTGAGGTCTCCGGGGCCTCTGTCATTCCAACAAATGATCAGAGTGACTTGGGGAAGAAAAAGAAGAAGAAAGAAAAGAAAAAGTCCATTTTACTTTGTGATGTAGAAAAAAAAAATATCCAAAGAGGAATAGCCTTGAAAAGCGTTACTGGTGTGAGGGGATTCTGGGTGGAGCTCTGTACCCACCACTTCCCCCCCAGGAAGTGATCCGATTACTGAAACTCACGTGCTAATAACTGACCTCTGACATGGGTTTGATTCTGGGAAATGTGACCAGTTCTTCCTTATCATCGACAGCATTGTAAATGAGAAAAGCACTGTTGATGTGCCGGCCTTGGCCCTCAGACCACTCCTGACAGTCAAAGGCTTCCACACGCACTCCCACTTCCACACTGCAGAGGGCGACACAGGGCAGTGGGCAGAGAACCCGAGAAAGCCAGGCCTCCTCTGCCCGAGGCCACCACCACTACTCTCTTCCAAGTGAGAAAAAGAATGACGGCCTTGGGCTTTCTGTCTCCTCTGATGCAAATCTATGCAACTGTTAAAATCCTCTACATCAGGCTGACGGATCTGATGCTGTAGCCCCTGGTAGCATTTCTGCTTTACTTTCCCACCATCAAGTGGGAAAAAGGCCGGTTAGGACTTTATACACATTCATGAATATATTTTGGTAAAGTGATGTGGCAGGGAGTTAACTGGACCACAGTCAAGTTTTCTCCCCTAGAAACAACTATTCTACATTAAAAAGCATCAGACACTAAAACTGGATAGGAAACATAGATACTCTTTTCCACACTTTAAAAGAAAGAATACCAAATTAAATATTTTCCTTGTGTATCAAGAATAATAAAAATAACTGCGAAGTGGTTTGGACTTCTTGGTGATAAACAACAGGTCCATTATGAGTCAGTTGACTATGAAGTCACTGGGACTCTTTCGAGAGTGAATTGAAGAGTTAATAATGACAGGGACATACCAAGACCATACTGGGCCGGCTGGGAGTCACCCTTATTAAGAGACAAAAACCAAACCATCACAATTTATCAAGTACAAAGAGGCTTCAAGCAGCAAAGAGGGTGAAAATGAGTGTGTACAGATGTTGACGACTAACTGAAGTTTCAAAAAAACAATGAGAAGGAACGTGGTTACTTTGCAGGAGTCCCTACACTCACCTCCAGATAGAAAGAAAAATAAAAAATTATTCCTGTGCAAGTCTGAATTCATTCACAGCCACCTAAGAACACTAGACGGACTTTACCAGGTCTGAAATGTATTGTTGACAATGGCATTGAAAACAAGCCGATCTCCAACAGTAGACGGTCCCCGGAACTTAAACATGTCCACAGACTTCAGAAGGGGGTGTGCCCGACAGAGGCGTCTGAGGAAAGAAAGGGGAGACACAGAGGAGACAGCGCTCACTCTCGATGTAGTTTCATGAGCTGTTGATTTGCTTAACACATGCAATCGATGAATATTCAATGTGCTTTCTAAGTAAATGTCTCTTTTAACTCTTTTAAGAAATGACTAGATGATGTATGTGGAGAGTGAGTCCCTACACAGCCCGCAAATATTTTGGGAAAGACCATGTCCCCGAGCTGTGGGATCTTTACCGAGGTGCTTTGCGCTTCTACTCTTGTGGTGACAGCCCTGCTCTTGTTGTCTTCCCTCTAACAGTCCCCCTGAAAAACAAACCAGTGTCTTGGTTCTCATCTGAGGGTTCTGTTCATGTAGATAGCTTGTGATCACAATCACGGGAAGTTGTGACCCCCAGGTTAGAAGGGGGACACAGGGAAGGAAATGCCAGCTCGTATGGTTCACACTAGTTCCTTAGCTTCATAGTTAACTGAATTTACTCATATAGCAAAAGACCCCCCCCCCCTTTTTTTTTCCCTACAGGAAAATTACCTGGATTGCTACACAAAGCCTGAAGGGCTACCAGGTACACATTTTACAATGAGTATGTGTGTGTGTGTGTATGTGTGTGTGTGTGTGAAATTTTGAAATATTTATAAAGTATATTTGATCTCAGAGTTACTTTGATAATTTTCTACATTTTAGATTCCCACTGTAGTCATTCAGTTACTTAAAGGAATTGTGCCAACACCAAGTGAACACTCTGCCATACTTAATTATACTGTAAGCCTTTACAATAGAACAGGCTCAAATACTTTATTGTCATTGAGAATGACAATCTCATTTTTAAAACGAGCTCTCTTATTTGTGCATAATTTATAAAAAGGATTTCTACAGGTTTCTAACTATTGTCACAATTATAGACATAGTCACAATAAAATTCTTTTAACTTTGGGAAAATAAGATCTTCACAATCTTCAACAGTTACAAAAATTGTTGGTAGGACAGTTCCTGTTCAAATGCATTTTCAGACAACACAATGTTCCTTAAAGCTGCTCAGTTGCCTACATGGCTCTATTAAGAATAAAATGCCTTTTGGGACACCTGGATGGCTCAGTCAGTTAAATGTCTGCCTGAGGGTCATGATCCCAGGGTCCTGGGATCAAGCGCTCTATAAGGCTCCTGGCTCAGCTGGGGAGTCTGCTTCTCTCTCTCCCTCTCCCTCTGCCCCCCCCCTCCTGCTTGTGCTTGCTCTCCCTCTCTCTGTCAAATAAATAAATAAAATCTTTAAAAAAGAGAGAGAATAAAATGCCTTTTTTTTGAAACTGAAGAGTACTTAAAAGTTTTCTTCCAAATTTCTCTTTCTCATCTTATTTTTCAGTTAATCCTCTGGCCATAATGATTGTAACCAGGGATGTGAGAGGTCAATCCTATTTGTAAACTGCCTTTAGAAAAGTTTGCAACTTGACTATTTTTAAATGTAAAGGCTGTCCTCTCTTTCTATTCTGCATCGGCTGTACCATAACTATCATTACAGGGAGTTTCAGGATTATGTGACCAAAATCTACAATTCAGAATAAAGTATCAGAACGGTCATTTCATTTTTATTTTTGAACCAAGAACATAAACATTCACTTTCAAACAAAAGGACAAATTAATCGTAGGGTAAATGGGTAAATGACTTACTTTTTCTCTTTGACAAAAGGCAACACTCTTCTCTCCCTCCTTGACTATCTCCATAACCAGGACTCAGACCCTTTCTAATCTCTTCCCACTGGAACCCAACCTCATACGCCAAAGGTCAAAACCAAGAACCTTGCAGAAATAGTAGCCACGGTCTCCATCCAAGCCATAATTTGGCCACCAAATGTATTTCCATGATGGTTTGCGTGGGGTGGGAGGACAAGTTCAATGCTCTGAACAGATGTGCCACTTGTGGGAACCATTCCTTCCTCTTCGTCACAGATGGGGTCTGAAAGGTAGATGTAACACGCATACTGGTGGAGTGAACCGCACAACCTGGGACCATGGCTGTTCCTTCCTAGCAGCACACTGAACCCGGGGGATTGTTAGAAAAATTAAATTATTCCCAAAGACTTAAATCTCCTGAGGAAATAAATGGATTTCATTCTACAGAGTGACTTTCTCCTGAATGGTGGGTACTTAAAGGGAACTGGATAAGATAACGGATCAGAAAGGCCCGTTTAGAGATTGTATTCCAACCTATCCTTCCAGTTCACAGGAATTTTGATTAAAAGAATAGTCACATTTAAACTTCAAGTTGTTTGGAGTGGAGGAGGGGTGGGGAGAGGCAAAAAATCTGGGGCTTGATGGAGACGTTATTATCTTCATTGTGGTGATAGTTTTATGGGGTACACATGCCTCAAAACTTACCAAGCTGTACACTTCAAATACGAGCACATGAATTTATGGTATGTCATAATTATTACTATTCATAATTATTTATTAAATTATGTATAATAATTATCGTTTGTGGTACATCGATTATACCTCCATAAGGTTGTTAAAATTAAAGGAATCAGAGCTATAAAGGGCCACCAACGCTGAGAATCCGGAATAGTTTGCTCCAGTATAAACTTCAGAATAGGCACGTGGCCTCCCACAGTTACTGTTTTGCAATGAATGCAGTCACAAACAGAAAAGACACAATGAGTACTTCACCTGTCCTTCTGCTTCCTTTGAATTGTGTCTGCTCCGTTTACTGACAAATTGGTTTTTACGCTCAACAATGGAGAAGTCATTCACTCTGGCTGCAAAGTAGTAAAATGTATTCAATTATGCTTCCTGTGTCATCTAGTGACTCATCAGCTAGGCTTAAATCTGAGGTGCCATTGCTGAGGAGGATGGGGGAGGATTTACAAATCAGAGGTGCCATCCTAGTTGTGCTGCAGAAGGAGAGCCGGGCTGGCAGCCCAAAGGCACAGACTGGCCAGCTGTTGGGAACTGCGAACAGGGCCATTCTCGGCACAGCCACATATAACTCAGAAGCCTGATTACAATGACGAGCTACATTTTCTCACGAAATTTTTAGATTTATAATTAATTGATCTTCTTTTCATTATCCCCCCTTCATTCCACTGATCATTTCAGTCGTTTACTTATAAACATGTCAGAAAGATCCTATAACATCCTAGTATAAACGCCCGAATCCTTCTGATGAGGGAACAGAAGGCAAGCTGAGGACAAAGCAGAAGCTGACATCACACAACCACCCCACAACCCACCCAAACCCCTTCAACCCTCCAACCCCCCCACTCCCCCTCCCCCGCCATGGGATATATGTGACATTCCTCAGGCACTCCTGGCTGTCTGAAAGGAAAAACAAATAGTCAACTTGTAGAGATCACAATCCTGTAAGACCTGAGTCTACCTCAGTTTACAAATTTTCTAGTGATTTACCAGGAAGAGGCTTTAGTATCAATAGCCTAACTTCCAAAGACCCATAACTCCAGTTCCTGAAGCCGTAACATCATCTTCCCCTCCATAAAATTGAGGGAGGCTGAGACAGAGGGAAATGCAAATAAAGTTAAATTTCTTCTAAAACTAAAGCTCATTGATAAGGATGTGTGATAGCAGGAATGAGACATTCCTCCAGGAAGCTCTCAACTGTCTTACTCTTAGTGCCTTACTAAAAGGAAAAACAACCTTAACCTGTCAATGGCAAGGCCTTTGGCATCCTGTAGGTCCTCTTTAGCATATGAAAGTTCTTTCAAACTCTCCCTTTTCCTTACCTCCCCAACCCCATAGTATATAATCAGCTACCCCTAACAACCCGGGGACAGTAGCTCTTTCTGCAGAAGGGTCCCATCCCTGAGCTTTAATAAACCACCATTTTGCACATGGCTCAAGAATTCTTTCTTGGTCATTGGCTCTGGACCTCACCCCACCCAACCTCACTTATTTTCTAAAACTTCATCATATCCTTTGGCCCTAAGCCCTTCCTTTCTCGTCTGGCCTAGGCCTACCACTCCATCTCCAGTGAGCTCCATGGCCACTCCTACCACCTTACCCCCATCATATTCTCTTTCAATCTCTCTCTTTGCTTCAGCTATGAGACCTTTTTTCAGTCCTATAACTAAGTATTGTCTTCAACACCAGGGCATTTACATATGCTGTTCCATCTGTCAGTTGCAATTCCCCTGGCCAAGACCACCTTCTTCCCTTTACCTCCTATTCTCTTATAGGGAAGCAAATTTTATCATCCCAATATGTACCTCTTCAGGCTCATTGTTTTTAGGAAACTACAGATACAAGAGAAGCTCTGAAAACCCAGTAGAAGTTAGCGGGTGATAAGATACATTTAGGTGTATAAGATAAATCTCCATTTGTAAGGATGTTTCCCTTGCTGTACCAGAAAGAGGGGGATGACTCGAAATCTAGAAACTTATCAGTGGAGAAGACAATGGCTTATATCTGTGAAATAACCTTATTCTTGTTTCCTGTGCTTTTCTTGGTAACCTCCCATAACTGACCCACCACCCCCAATATCATCTTTTGTCTTTGGCTGAAGATAGTATTTAAGGTGATGGCTTCAGCCTTTCCAGTGAGTTACTGTTTTTCTGGGTCTCTCCCACGTATATATGGAATTTAACTTTTGTTTGATTTTCTCCTATTAATCTGTCTCATGACCATTTAATTCTTAAACCAGCTAGAAGTAATTTATAGGATAGAGGAAAATTTTTCCTCCTCAGTACTCTGTTGGCCAATCCCAGGCATCTTTTCTTCAAGAAAGCCTTCCCAGACCTAACAGCTAATTCCCACTGTTAGGAGCCTGCACACGTATCATCTTTCTTTCACAGTTATAGTTTTGTTTTGTTTTGTTTTGTTTTTAAGATTTATTTATTTATTTGACAGAGATCACAAGGAGGCAGAGAGACCAGCAGAGAGAGAGGAAGAGAAGCAGGCTGCCCGCTGAGTAGAGAGCCCATGCGGAGCTCAATCCCAGGACCCTGGGATCATGACCTGAGCCGAAGACAGAAGCTTAACCTACTGAGCCACCCAGGCGCCCCTCACAGTTATAGTTTTATGTTTGTGTGATCTTTGACTATGTGACCCACTAGATCCTAAGCTCTTTTGTTCAGGAACTGATTTTCTTTTAAAATTCTAATAATTTCTGAATATGGGCATTTGGTAAATATTTATTGAATGCATGTGCTGATTTATTCCACATTCATAGTTCTTGCTCTCAACAGAAACTTTTTAGGTAACAAAATGATTGTACTGATTTACATTTCTGTATGTTATTTTTTAGCGTTCCCACTGCTCCACATTTTCACTTAGACCATACTGTAGTTGGCTCAAGTTTTTCTAATTTTGTGGGTGTGAAATATCTAGTGTTGGTTATAATTTGCATTTCCCTGATTAAGGAGGTCCAACATATTTTCACATGTATATTAAACTTTGTTACCTCTGAATGAAATGTCTGTATCATTTGCTTTAAATGTTACTTCTCTCCCTTTTTTTTATTCTTTCTGGAGCTTTGATCAGATGCATGTTAGACTTCTTATTCCTTTCTCTATGTCTCCAAATCTTTCATACATTTCTCATTTCTTTGCCAATCCATCTGCATTCTGGTAACTCCCTCAGATCTGTCTTCCAGTTACTGTCTTATCTGCAGTTTATCCATTCACCGAGTTTTATATTTAAATTATTATATATTTTTATTATATATAATTATATATTTTTGTTATTATTATATATATTTTTGTATAGAAATTCTCTTTGTTTCTTTGTCAAACCTTCTAGGTAATTTTTTATTCCTGATTAATACTTTTGATTCTTTTATTTTTTAAAATACATTAACATTCTTACTTAGTATTCTTTATATGATAAATGCAGTTAATTATAGTCTTTCTGGGCCCCCTTCTATTGCCTAATTCTTCTCTGGATTTTGGTGACGCATTTATTATTATCCTTTATGATGTTTGTCTAAGAGTTCATATTCCTTGGACCTATGTGTGTGGGGATTCCTGAGAGCTGGGCTTAAAGTCGTTTCTCCAGGGGTTTGCATTTTTGGCTACGGATCAGCTGGGGGAACTATATAACATGCTGCCACTTCCCACTTCCCCCTAAATTTGACATGGGTCTGTTTTAGTCCAAACAAGTCAGTGAATTCTGAAACCAAGTCTACATGAGAATGTGCTTGTGATTGAATTCTCAAAGGGAATCAGTTTTTTTTTTGGGGGGGGGGGGGGTTGCTCTGTATATTTTTCCCATTCTGCCTAGGGCTATTGCTGAGATAGGAAAAAATCCCTACAAGAGCTCTCTGTGAATTGGGATTTTTCCACTTGACTCACCAAAAATATCATTTTTTTAGGTTTGCAGCTATATATAAGGTTTTCTGATCCAACCTTCCATGTAACATGGGCTGCTGGCTTTGTGTCCTGATTCTGTGCAGGCCCATTAACACACAAGTTCTAGGTCTTCTAGCACCAACGGAGTCCTGAACAAATGCCAGCTCTTCTATCTCCTCACATTGCTGCATTTGTGTTTTCTAATATTTTCTGGACTTCGAGGATTTCTCTTATTTTTCTGCCTGCTGAGATGTGTTTGCAAACATGTTTGTAAATATTTTATCCAGAAATTTAAGCTTGTTCTAGATACAAGTCCACCATATTGCTGTCATCAGGACTGGGATGACTCCTGAAGTGGTCTTCAAAAGGTACGTGAAACCTTCAATCCCTTTCAACTTCTTTGTTTCTCTTTTTTGCTATTACTGACTTTGTCAGATGATGTCCTACTATTATCTCAAACTAGTATTGATTGAGTTTTTTTAGGTCAGTATCTCTTACTTTTTTGTTCAAGATAAGTATAAACAATCTCTAAAATACAATGTTAAATGACAAAAAGAAAGGTGCATAGCTGTTTGAATACTGCCTCTAAGTAAGGGCATGTATGTGTGTGTGTGTGTGTGTGTGTCTAATACTCGTTGTCTTTGAGATGGGAACTGATTAACTGGGAGATACTGATCGTAGGAAGTCTTAACCTTTTAACCGAATGCCATCTCATACCTTTTGAACTTTTCACCCTGTGCATGTGTAGTACCTATGTTTAAATTATTTAAAATATTTATAAAATTAAAACTGAGTAGGCCTTATATTATGAGAGACACTGTAAAGTCTCAAATATAAGGTGATTCCTTCTTTCCTAAGGGATAACCTTAAAGAAAAAGCTACTCAATTCTTATGAAGACATCCACGGCATCCACGGGGATATACAGAGGTAGGTACTAAGGCAGGTCATGTGTACATAAGCACCAGCAATGACATGTATGCAGAAATAGACGGAGTACAGGTGACTTTGGTGCTGAATGAAGCCTGTTTGCAGGAAATTGCCAATCAATGGAAAAATATGGCTCTGCCAGGCTCAGAGACCAAGTCAGGCTCACAGCTCTGGCTGTGTACTCAGGTTAAGTATGGTAAACAGACTTCACCCTTTCTGCAGGATTCCAAATTAGAGCATACTTGTCCAGAGGTCAATTTCAATACTTGGACTTTGTATGTTCATTAAGAACTGTGTCATCATTCTGCTTGGACAACTTTTGCCTTTATCGTACAATTTTGCGTCAGGAACTTTGACCTGAATTGAGGATATTCCAGTTTTCCTTCTCATAACCAGAAAGGATCAACACAGGATAATGCTCATAAAAATTAGATTTCTTGATAAAAAATAATTAAAATGCTCCAAATACGAAGTCTTTTCCTACAAGCCAAGCTTCCAAACAATGACCCAGGGGTATAAGAGCACATTCCAAAGAAGTCCTGCTTTTACATAATCTAATCTCATTTGTTTCCCTTTTCTTCTGAAAGTATATGATTTTGACTCAAATTTCTTTCTAACAATATGCATTTCAACCACATAGAATCTTGAAAGAGATTCCAACTAGTTGTGGTATTACTATCAATGTAGAACCCTGGGTTTTCTAAAACCATGGTTCAATAACAAAGATGATCTAGCTATCTTCCTTTAGAAGGTGTTGTCCAGTTCAAAACAAACTCCATCCAGATACACCAGGTAGCATGTAGACAAACCATGCCCTCATGGCAACTTAAAGTTCCAGGGTCTGGCTCTGATGCTAAGAGAAATTGCTTTTAGGTTCTACGCTACCTTGATGGCATGAAAGCTAGTAAATTTTCTAAAAAGATCAAATCAATGAAGTTAGGTTCAAAGTTGCTTTGTGCAAAGGAATGTGGAATAATCCATTTTAGGGTAGATCAGAGGAAACATGATAAAAACAGACTTCTAAAAATCTCTAATCTAAACTGAACTAGACCTCTAGGGTGATCTGCCCAGCTTCCTAATGAACTGAAACTGAAATCGAGTACAGTCATTTTACCTCTATATGTGAATGGCTGTAGCACGTGAGAATGACTTCCGTATTCATAGTTCAATGGATAGTTTTTATTCGTAACTTTCTGGAACAAAGTTCACCTCTCATTTCTTCATGCAACTCTAATCCCCTGACTTCTGATGCTAGTCTCTCTGGTTCTCCCTGCACCCCTCCCACTGGTCCCTCTAGGTCTCCTTTGTAGATCGATCCTCCTCCTCTGATCACCTCTTAAATGGCCATGTGCTCCAAGTTTCACTCTTGGTCCCCCAACCTCGTGCCACTGTGAGCCCTCCCTAGGTGACTGTAGGTACTATTTCATCTGAATGACCATATGTCAGCTGTTGTGTCTCAAACTAAATCTCCCCACCCTGGTTTTGTCCTTTTGGTTGTTCCACAGGCACGTCAGACTAAACTCAACTCATCATCCACGTCTTCAAAACTGCCCCTCCCCTCGCCCTCATATGCATTAGCTCAGTTCATGAAACCACTATTAGCTGACCAGGTGGTCAGACCAGAAACCTGAGAGTTGGGGTGCCTGGGTGGCTCAGTGGTTAAAGCCTCTGCCTTCGGCTCAGGTCATGATCCCAGGGTCCTGGGATGGAGCCCCGCATCGGGCTCTCTGCTCAGTGCAGAGCCTGCTTCTCTCTCTCTCTCTCTCTGCGTGCTTCTCTGCCTACTTGTGTTCTCTGTCTGTCAAATAAATAAATAAAATCTTTTAAAAAAAAAAAAAAAAAGAAAGAAACCTGAGAGTTACCCTGAACAGCTTCTTCTTGCTCACCCATCTCCCCACATGAGCGACCCTACTCTGATTTGTTATCCCTTACATATTTTTGTCCTTTCCCCTCTCCCCTTTCTACTGTCATTGCCTAGAATAGCCGCTCCTCACCCCTTGCCTGGTCTCCTTCCCTCTAGTCTCCCCTCCTCTATGCAGAGTGACCATATTCAGTGCCAGCCTAATCATGCGACCCTGCCCAGATCTTCATCGGCTTCCCTCAAGGAGAGAAGAAACGTCAAGCCTCTTTGCCTGGCCTATCTTTTCATGTCCTGCCTCCTTCCACCTTGAATTTTCTCTCTGGTATGCCTTTGCTTTCATGGTTCAGCCATTTCATTACTTTAGCAAAATGCATTTTAAGTATAGTTTGGTGCCGATACCATCTTTACAAAAGGATGGACTCTTCTCAGCATGGTAATTTAATGATAATGTCTTCATTTCTTTAAAAAGCTATCTTGGGGGGCACCTGGGTAGCTCAGTGGGTTAAAGCAAATGATATGTTAAAGCCTCTGCCTTTGGCTCAGGTCATGATCCCAGGGTCTTGGGATCGAGCCCCGCATCGGGCTCTGTGCTCAGCAGGGAGCCTGCTTGCCTGCCTCTCTCCCTACTTGTGATCTCTGTCTGTCAAATAAATAAATAAAATCTTTAAAAAAAAGTTATCTTGGTAATGGGCATTGTCTTTTTAAAGGTCTGCAAGAATAGAAACCTTTGAAAAACCTTTTTTCCAACCCAGAGTTCATCTGTGAGGTGGTCCCAGGACCATGATGGTGTCATGCAGGGCAGAATGCAGGGCAGACCCACCCAGGTCGCCCCTGCCTCGGCCGTTGCTCTCTCCTCTGGCCTCTGTGTGTCCTCTTCTTCCTTCCTCTCTTTCAATATTCTCACTCTGATACTTTCTCATCTCCTTTCCTTCCTCCTCCTCTTCTTTTTTTTTCTTTTTAAACAGATTTATCCCATTCCTATTTTATTATTTTATTTAAATTCAATTATTTAACATATAAAGCATCATTAGTTTTTGATGTAATGTTCAATGATTCATTATTTGTGGTTAACACCCAGTGCTCATCACATCGCGTGCCCTCCCTAATGCCCATCACCCAGTTACCCCCTCTCCCCACCCACCTCCCTTTCCACAACCTTCAGTTTATTTCCCAGAGTCAAGAGTCTCTCATGGTTTGTCTCTCTCTCTCTCTGATTTCTTCCCATTCAGTTTTCCCTCCCTGTCCCTGTGATCCTCTGTGCAATTCTTTATATTCCACATATGAGTGAAACCATATGATAATTATCTTTTTCTGATGGACTTATTTCACTTAGCATAATCCCCTCCAGTTCCATTAATGTTGATGTAAATGGTTTTAAGTATTCAGCCTTTCCTTCTTCTTCTACAGGGATCTGCTTTCGGAGCTCAGGGGGAGTTGGACCTTCTGTGAACTTCCTGGCCCCTCTGGCAGTGGTGAGCAGGGCGACTGGAGCCGGACCACTCCACTTCCAACCTCACCGTTTTGCTCTCCCTAGCAGGTCATCTCCCCTAGGGCTGCGGGAGATAGGGTCAGAAGAAAAGGAAGGGCAGGGGAGAGGCAATGCAGGCCTCTTTTCCTTGCCATTCTGGCCCCACAAAGCCTAAGAGAGCCTGAGAGACCACAGCCAGAGAACTAAGACACTCTGGCTCATCAAACCCAGGGTTACCAGGGAAGAGCCAGGAAACAGGAATAGAAACTTAGCGCTTCTGTTCATAGCAAGCATAGAATCAGAGTGCTTCCTGTGACCTTTAGCAAGGGTGTGTACGGCTCGGTTTCCATTTCCTCCTTTGTTGATATTATAACCAGCTCATCTGAAGTAATGAATGAGAGACTGCTTAGTAAACTGTGAAGCACCAGATAGAAATAGCGTGTTGTCATTCTTCACTGGTTGATCACTACTGAACGCATTCTTACCGACAAGGACTGCCTGGTCCCTGTCACCCTTCTTTCCTATCTCTTCCTCTGGAGAACCCCCATTTAAAGAGGTCTTCGGTGTCGGTGGTTACATATTGAATTGGCCAGGCCCTTCCTTCTCCAGCTACTGGGTTTGTTGGGGGAAGATACCAAGCATCGCCAGGGCCGAATTGTAATAATAAGTTGAAAAGAAGTGTGTTCAAAGAAAGGACCCTTTACTTGTCACAGTCATATAATTAAAGTTCCTGTAATAGGCTTACTGACCTTCAAACTTGCTATTTTCCTTCATCAAGTTCTTAAAGGTATCTTCATGATGTAATCGAACTTTCCTTCTCTCAGAAGCCAGATTATGTTCCATGTGATCTTGCTCAGTTAGAAGTGTGACTGGTTTTAAATCAATCTCGAAAAAGATAAACATGTCTCTTTCATTACCTTGTTATCAGAGGACAACACGAGTTTTGTAAAACAAATGATATGTTACATTGTTTTCTAACTCAAAGTAAATAGAGCATTTCTGGGTATTTTTACACATATTATTTGACTAAATTTATTTTTTACAATATTTTGAAACTAAAAAAACCATTATAGGCTTAATTATTTCTACATACAATAAGATATGTGCTTTAAAGAGTTTTCTAAATATTTTTCCCTGATTTTAAAATTTTCAAAAAAGCTACAAAATAAAAGAAGTTCTTCAAATTAATGAACGAGGTGGGGACTTTGAGGTCATTGAATTCCTACCAAGAAATATTTTCTGCTCCTTGCAAAATTAAGATCTCAAAGGGAGGGAATAAACATGTTCTAGAGAAAGCTCTCAAGTACTAAGAGCTAGTTCTAATTTGGAAATTTCATCACATGGTGAAAGCATTATCTAATAAGCAAACTAAAAGAATCAAAAGGTCAGAACAAAGCTTTAACTGACCTCTAGAAACCTAAAATTCTGAAGCAACACAACCAAGGACTCAAGCTCTCCCATAAATACATGTCTGTTGACCTGTATGCATAGGGAAGTCACCTTGAGGCTGGATGGGGATAATTCCATGCTCATTTCCAGGACACCTGAAGGCTGGTACTGACCCTTCACCAAGAAGGCGAAGCAGCCAGTGATTTATAATATGCTGCTTTCAAGTCTAAAACTCCCGTAGACTGCCTTGTCTAATTTGTTTAGGGATATACGGATGTGATAACTTATACTGGCTTAACTCCATAGCCTTGTTTTAGTTGTGTGACCAGGGGGGTAAAAAAGTCTACCTGGTGAACTTGTGTCTTGGCTCTCTCCAATCTATAGATGGAGCCTATTTTGTGTAACTGAAAAGGACTCTGAGAGTGAAAAACTGAGAGCTTCTCCCCAAAGGTTAGGAACAAGACAAGGATGTCTACCTTCACCACTTTTATTCAACATAAAAGTGGAATCTGGAAAGTCCTAGCCACAACAATTATACAACAGAAGGGAAAAAGGGGCATTTGAATTGGTAAGGAAGAAGTAAAATTTTCACTGTCTGAAGATGACATGATATAGAAAAGTAACTCCACCAAAAAAGAAATGATAAATAAATTCACTTAAGTCACAGGATACAAAATCAATGTACAGAAATCTCTTCCATTTCTATACACTAATAATGAAGCAGCAGAGAATGAAATTAAGAAAATAACCCTATTTACAAATACACCAAAAACAATATCTATGAATAAACCCAACCAAAGACATGAAAGACCTGTACTCTGAAAACTGTAAAATACTGATAAAAGAAATTCAAGACAATGCAAAGAAATGGAAAGACATTCCATGCTCATGGGTTGGAAGAACAAATATTGTTAAAATGTCTATAACATCCAAAATGATCTACACATTTAATGTAATTCTTATCAAAATACCAACAGCATTTTTTACAGAGCTAAAACAAACAATCCTAAGATTTGTGTGGAATCACAAAAGACCTCGAATATCCAAAGCAATCTTGAAAAAGAAAAACAAGGGGTCTGGCCTTGGCTCAGGTCATGATCCTGGGGTCTTGGGATAGAGCCCCGAGTCGGCTCCCTGCTTAGCAGGGAGCCTGCTTCTCCCTCTCCCTTTGTCCCTGCTTGTGTTCCCTCCCTAGCTGAATCTCTGCCAAATAAATAAATAAAATTTAAAAAGAAATAAGAAAAGAAAAACAAAACTGGGAGTATCACAAATCTGGATGGCAAGTTATATTACAAAGTGCTAGTAATTAACAGTATGGTACTGGCATAAAAACAGACACATAGATGAATGGAACGAAACAGTAAACCAAGATATAAACCCACAATTACATGGTCAATTAATTTTGGACAAAGGAGGAATAAATATACTATAAGAAAAAGACAGTCTCTTCAACAAACAGTGGTGGGAAAATTGGACCATCACATGCAAAAAAATGAAATTGGACCCCTTTCTTTCACCATACAAAAAAATAAACTCAAAATGGATTAAAGACCTAAATGTGAGACCTGAAACCATAAAAGTTCTTAAGGAAAGCACAAGCAGTAATTTCTCTGACATTGGCCATAGCAACATTTTTCTAGATATGTCTCCTGGGGCAAGGAAATTAAAAAAAAAAAAAAAACTATTAAGAGTACAAGAAAATAAAAAGTTTCTGCAGAGCAACGAAAATAACTGTCAAAACTAAAAGACAACCCTGAATGGCAGGAGATATTTGCAAATGCCATATCTGATACAGGTTTAGTATCCAAAATATAAGAACTGATACAACTCAACACCCAAAGCCCAAACAATCCAATTTAAAAATGGGCAAAAAACATGAACAGATGTTTCTTCAAAGAAGACATAGAGATGGCCAACAGACACGTGAAAAGATGTTCAATATCACTAACTATGGAAATACAAATCAAAACTATAACGAGATACCACCTCGCACCTGTCAGAATGGCTAAAACCAACACCATAAGAAACAAGAGGTGCTGGCGAGGCTATGGAGAAAGGGGACCCCTGCTGCATTGCTGGTAGGAATGCAAACTGGTACAGTCACTCTGGAAGACAGTGTGGAGGTTCCTCAGAAAGTTAAATAGGGAACTACCCTATGATCCAGTAATAGCACTATGAGGTATTTACCCCAAAAGTACAAAAAGACTAATTTAGAGGGATACAGACATACATACACACATAGCCAAACTATGGAAACAGTCCCAGTGTCCACTGACAGAGGAATGGATAAAGAAGATGTGGATGTGGTACCCACACATACAATGGAATATTACTCAGCCATAAAGAATGCTCTCTTGTCATTGGCAACTATAGGCACAGGGCAGAGATTATAATGCCAAGCAAAACAAGTCAGAGAAAGACAAATATCATAGGATCTCACTCATATGTGGAATTTAAAAAACAAAACAAATGAGAAAGCAAAAAAGAGAGACAAACCAAGAAACGCGCTTAAATATGGAGAACACATTGATGGTCACCAGAAGGGAGGTGGGTGGGGGGGATGGGTGAAACAGGGGATGGGGATTAAAAAGATCCTGTATCATGATGAAAATATAAATAGTTAAAAAAAAAAAAAGGGAAAAGGACCCTGAGAACTATGCCTGGAAGCCTTGAACTTCTCTGCTGTTTGTGCTTTCTTTCTCCTGCTATCCTATTTCTCTCTCTTTTTTTTTTAAGATTTTATTTATTTATTTGACAGACAGAAGTCACAAGTAGGCAGAGAGGCAGGCAGAGAGAGAGGAGGAAGCAAGCTCCCTGCTGAGCAGAGAGCCCGATGTGGGGCTCGATCCCAGGACCCTGGGATCATGACCTGAGCTGAAGGCAGAGGCTTTAACCCGCTGAGCCACCCAGGAGCCCCCTCTCCTGCTATCCTATTTCTTTTAGTTTTAGTGAAGCCCTGCATAAGCATCCACTATGGATTTTGTCAGTCCTTCAGTGATCCAGTCTGGGCAACTGACCAACTAAGCCTCATCACAATCTCATCCTGGAATAAACTCACTTTGGACAGTGATGCAGCTCGGCCTGCTGTTTTAGACTGAACCACTGATTTTTCATGGCTTTCTTCGTGATGTGCCACTGAACAATTATGGTACTAGCTGGAAAGTCTGGGAAAGGTGCTTTGCAATAAAGGTTACCTGAGCCAACCTACTATGGCAGTACCGCAAGACATCAACCTTCCAGAACCACTTTCGGAAAACAGTTCTTCAGGCTCAGCAGAGACTAGACTGAAGTGAGACTATTATATTCTTAGTCCATGAGTCCCTGAGGTCAGAATGAGAACATGGAACAGGATGGAGAGGCAGGATCTTTTCTGTCACTTGCACTCACCCCCATGTCCTCTCTTTCTCAAGGGTTTGGAGATTTTGGAAAGAAAGGATGGTTTGCAAGACCTATCTCAATGTCCTAGATTTTAATGAACATAGGATACCTGGGATGCTTTGTCAAAGTTCAGATCCCAAGTTCCTGTACTCGTGATTCTCATTCAGTAGAGCTGAGACACAGCCCAGAAAGCTGCATTTTAAATAATAGCTGATATGAACTTCAGTTTGAAAAAGAATGTCCTTGGGCACTGTGAATATGGCTTGTGGCATATCTCATATGGGACAGGGACTGGGAGACGTGTCCTGGGGCACAAAAGTCTGTAGGGACACCTACCAACCCAGGCATAGGGCGGAGTAACGCACACCCATCCATCTCTTTGCCTGCTGGCCCAGGTGAGAAGTAGCTTGGGAGTGAGTGCTGCTCTGCTGGGAACACAGAAAACATGGCTTTGTCCCAGCTCTAGAGTAGGAGGCAGTCTGAGGAAGAATGCTTTTGTAGAGTGAGAAGACCTCCTTGTCCCTTCGAAGTAGAACCAGGAGAAAGAAGCCACTGTACCCACCTCTGGAGTGGTCCTTGCATTGAAAGATTTAAATTCCAAATTGGATGACTGCATTTAAAATTGCTTAGACTTGGGGCGCCTGGGTGGCTCAGTGGATTGGGCCTCTGCCTTCGGCTCAGGTCATGATCTTGGGGTCCTGGGATAGAGCCCTGCATCGGGCTCTCTGTTCAGCGGGGAGCCTGTTTCCTCCTCTCTCTCTGTCTGCCTCTCTGCCTACTTGTGATCTCTGTCTGTCAAATAAATAAATAAAATCTTAAAAAATAAATAAATAAAATAAAATTGCTTAGACTAAATGTGAATCCTCTCCCGGATACCCTGATCCCAAAAAGGAAAGCCAAGAAACCATAATGAGTAAATTCCCAGGAGACTACAGACAAGCTGCTCTTGGCCAATGGCCAGGCAAGCCCGCAGGGCACACGTATCAGAACACGGTATTTATTCAAAGGCTGTTTTTACTCCACACGCCCTGAAGCTTAGTTCAGCCTCTTTGACATTCTTCCTTCAGGTAGAAACAGACAATTGGTCCACAACATGCAACGGCTTACGACATCGCTCTTGCTTTTAAGAAAAAATTATTTTAACTCAATTTTGAGTTATATAACCACAAAAGAAAAGAACAAAACCAGTATACACTATTTTTGAGAAACGACAGACCCTTCAGATCATTTAAAATGGTATTTTTTTCCTTTTTCACCGACTGGCTATATCTATCTCCCTTTATCTAAGGTCCGTTAATACTCTATTACCACACAATGACAACTTTTACAGAAATAGGGGTGGATGACAAATCTTGGGAAAGCATATGTCACAGTAAGAAGAAAGGTCTTTTTGTCCATAATAATTCTGATGCAACTGTTAACATGTCCCCGAGTAACAAACTAGACATTCCTTCACAGAGAAAATTTACCTTTTCTTCTCCAACTGGTTTGGCTACAAAGGTAGAGAAAGCCACACTGACAAGTTTCTCAATACCAGTCAACATGTCCTGGACTATGACCTTGATGCTGATCTAAAACGAAAAGAAAAATAAATCAGTAAACGTTCAGCCATCCAGATAACACACGAGATTGCAGCAATCAAGATTCCATGATGTAATTCATCATTCTTTTGTTTTTGAATAAAATCAGCATTTTAATTTATTTTTAAGCAACACTGTTCATTCAGTGATGTTCCATAAAATTAAAAAATAACTTTTTTTCTGATTATAGAAAAATACGTATTTACCATGGAGAGTTTGGTAAACATAAAAATAGATAAAAATGGAATCTCATTATCCAGAGCAAATATTATTAGCAATCCTACCACCCAGACCAATAATTACTAATGTTTAGGTGAATTTTCTTCTAGTTTTATGTATATGTATATAAAGACACACATAAAGTCACATACTGCATTTATAGTTTCATACTGTAATTTTAGAAACCGGCATTATCTGACAAGCATTTTCTAATCCCGTTGTTACTGAATATGCTTTGGAAACAAGATACTCATGAATGCCTTGTAGAATGTTGGAGAGATGGGCCACAACTTTTTAAAATCTTTAGTCTCTCGGTTTCATAACCAAGTTAATGTGGACAAAATGGCATCGTGTTATCTGTAGCTTTTTCCTGTGGAAACTTTAGCTTGTGTCCGAGAATAGAAGGAAGAGGACAGAGGAAAAGGAGCTGTTATCCATGTTTGGGTTGAAAATAAAGAAGAGCACTAGCCCTCAGGAGAGAGGCCAAGCCCAGTGGCTACCATGAGGCAAACATCAGGGCTCACAGCTGAAAAAGCGCCGTCCTAACTGGTGCTGAGAGCGCTGGTTTTTGGTTTTTTTGTTTTTTAAGATTATTTATTTATTTATTTGACAGAGATCACAAGTAGGCAGAGAGACAAGCAGAGAGAGAGGAGGAAGCAGGCTCCCCCCTGAGCAGAGAGCCCAATGTGGGGCTCGATCCCAGGACCCTGGGATCATGACCTGAGCTGAAGGCAGAGGCCTTAACCCACTGGGCCACCCAGGAGCCCTGAGAGAGCTGGTTTTTAACACAAACATTTCTCTTCTGATTTCAAGTGTTTTGTGTCCTGTTCATATGGATACTGGGGTAAAGCCATCACCGTAGGGAGGGTTACTGCCAAACAGTTCTATTGAAGAGCAGTATGGGTTGAATGGTGTCCCCCACCAAATCCAGCACCTTATAACGTGACCTTACTTTGGAAGCAGGGTGGTTCAGATGTAACTGGTTATGATGAGCCAGAGTAGAGGGGCTCCTGATCCCATGTGCTGATGTCCTTATAAAAAGGGGGAATTTGGACACAGACACACATACCATGAGAACACCATGCGAAGAGGAAGGCAGAGATGGGGCTGATGGAGCAGAAGCCAAGGGCTCCAAAGGCATCAGCAAATCACCAGAAGCCAGTGGAGAGCCCTGAGCACATTCTCTTACATAGTCCTCAGAAAGAGTCAACCCTACTGATGCCTTTGTTTAGGACTTCAAGCTTCTAGAGTTGTGACATGATACATTTCTGTTGGTTAAGCCACCTAGTCTGTGGGGACTCTGTTACTGTGGGCCTAACCAACAAATGTAATCCCTTCCTGTCTTCTGTGTCCAGAGATCAAAGGGACTGGTACTAACCGACCTAGAAGTTGCAATATCAGATCCAGTAACTCCTTTCCTGCTAGTTTCACCTGGACAGCGATTCCAAAAGCCTCTGAAAATGTTGCTATCACAACTATAGTAAAGAAATCAAAACCAAATGGATGTAGAAGAGAAATCCTCTAAACTTCCCTTCTCACTTCAGTTACTCTGCCTTTCAAAAACTAGCTAATTATGGGGCTGGTTTCCAGGAGCAGGTGATGAGACGGAGCACAAGGAGAGTCAGAATAATTAAGAAATAAAACCCATACTTTGCAAAGAACCAGGAGAGTGCCCTTCTCCCTTGTATGTTTACTTTCCGTGTACCCTTCTCTGTGGAAATAGTGCATGGCGTCACACTGAATTTTGGTAGCAGAGTCGGCTGGGAAACACAAGGCCCTTATAACTTACCTATAAGCCTGACCACAGATTCAAGGACCTTCTGAAATTCAGAATCTCACTCCAAATTATTCCAGAACTCCTCCTCTGTCTTCTGAAGAGATGGGCACCCATAGTCAGGAGAAATGAGGTCACTTACCTCCATGCTTGTGCTGAATGCTCTGGTAACTTTTGCTTTGATGGTTATAACTTGTCCAACTCTAGTTAAAAAGAGAGGGAGGGACTTTAGTAATCCTAGCACAGCTCATCTCAGACTTAAAAAGTTTCACCTAAATGGACGTGCCACAGAGCAGTCCCCCCGTGTCATGCTGATAATGTTCATACATGAAACCTCGGGTTAATGATAACCGAAAAAGGCAGCTGTAAAAACAGACGCCAGTCACTGTAAGCCACCTGTGTGTTCGCTGACTACTTCTATTCAAACAGAAAAGAGCCTTTGCAAAAATGGTTTGCAAAATGACTTCCAATATCTGCAACAGATACTTGGATTACATCACAGCTGTTTCCTTGAGAGAAGTTAAAACAAACACACAAGCCAACCTATACAACTGATACTTATTTTTAAATGTTTGTTCACAAATAAATGGGATACAAATGAGCAAGCGTCAAACAGATCAACTTCACCAGGTTTACACGGACCCTCAGGACAGCCGGAGGATCCATTCACTCTCCACGATCATAGGACTCCTGGTCATACCATTTGAAATTGTTTCAGACCTTTTGGGTTCTGGTCCCCCAGTTACCTCCTGTCCCCTTTACCTTAAGGGTCTACCCACTGTAAGCCTGCTCAATTTTTCTCCCTTGCTTTCAAACTTAAACTACACTCTCCCTTTTCTTCTTCTTCCCCTTCTGTTTCAGATGAAGAAAGACGGGTCTCTTCCAGACCTCTTTCTGTACCCGTGCCCTTGACCCACCCCCTCATTATCCGTCCTCCCTCCCACCACCTGCTTAGCTCTTTTCTCTTTTTCTCAATCTCTGCCCCTTCCCTGACTTCTTAACAGTCTATGAAAATGCTCAAGGCTGCTTCTTTCTAAAGATCTTTCTCTCAACCCTATTTTATCTCAAAATCTTTTCTCTTCTCCTAAAATACTACTTTCTTTTTCTAACTCATGCATTTAGGAAATGTTTACTGAGTTACAACTAGTCCTGGCACTGAGCTTAGACCTCAAGATACAGTGATGAGCAAGATAAGGTTGCTGACTCCAAGGAGACCAGTCTTCACCTGGGACACAGTCTATAGACAGATGAAGGGCAATGCTATGAAATTTCTTGAAAAAGAAAGGCTCGAGTAATACAAAAGCATCTATAAGAAGAGGCTAATGAATTAGCCTCTTCTTATAGATGCTTTTGTATCTTGGGATACAAAACTTGGGAAAGGAGTCACAGGAGAGGTGACATTTGAGATGGACCTTCAAAGAAGATGATTTTTCCAGGGGCCAAAGTTTGAGGGCTTCATTTCCCATTCACTTCTCAGACCCTCAAATCTGGCTATTGCCTCCACATCTCACTTCTGATCCTTCCACAGTCACTTCCTAACAGCTAAATCCAATGTTTCACCTCATTTAATACTTTTCTTCAGGAAGCTTTATCTTCCCTTACATTCCAAAACAGTGTTCTCTTTTCTATCTCGGTTTCCTTCACTGATTTCTCTTCTTTAATCCATCCCTTCAGTGTAGACATCTCCTAAATTTCTGTCCTTTGTCCTATTCTCACTTCACTTTCTTTCTAGAAGACCTTGTTCTTGTCCATGATCCTGTCATCTTTATAGAAATGATTCTCAAACCTACATCTTTAGCCGGGACCTCATTCTTGAAACTCAGAGCCCTATTTCCAAATTTTTCTCAACAGATTCTACTAATAGTCATGGAGGCTCTACTAGTCTCAGTGTTAGCTACCTCCACACACAGCACCCAATTTATCTTAATCTTCACATGCAGCACACACAAACCCAAATCAATTTTGTTCTTTCCCTTGTATATCTTCCTTATAAACTTCCTAGCTCTGTTCAGTCAACTTTCTAGGATAGATTCACAATAATAGTGCCAGGCAGAGTTAAAGTCCCTCTCCAAAGCTACAACAGTACTTTGTACTCACCAACTACTAAAATCTTATGCCTGTCAGTCACAGTTGAAGAGGGGAAGCACAGGCCACTTTTGTCTCTTCTGTGAGCACTGTCCTGCCTTTAAAAGCAGGGGAATTCCAGGGGCACTTGGGTGGCTCAGTCGGTTGAGTGTCTGACTCTTGGTTTCAGCTCAGGTCATGAACTCAAGGTCATGGGGTCGAACCCTTTTTTGAGCCCCATGTGGAGCCCCATGCTCAGTGGGGAGTTTGCTTGGGATTCTCTCTCTCCTTCTCCCTCTGCCCTTCCCTCGTGTGGTATCTCTGTCTCTGTCTCTCTCTCTCTCTCACAAATAACTCTTTTTTAAAAAATAAAAATAAATAAATAAAAGTAAGGGAATTCCAAAGAATCTGGTTGTCCACCAAATGAAACTCTCAACGCTGAATGTCAGATGAATGGAATGACCAGAATTTCAACTCAAGAAAACCAGTTTCACAGCATGGCATTCAAGGTCTTCTGTTATCCGGCCCCAGTCTCTTGCTGGAACCTCACCTCTCTGCAGACCAGGCTCTTCCTGAGCACTTTCTGCTCCTTCTCAGCCTCATGCTTGGATTCTTGCACATACCTCATTATGTGAAGACCTTCTCCTACTCACCAGATGAAAATCTATACCTTGTTTGAGGCACACAATAAATGTCACCCCTCTCATTGATTCTCCAGTCAAAACATGCACCTTTTAAAACTACCCCAGAAAATGGAGTTTATATTTCACTCTAGGCCTGCATCCTGTCATGCTTTCTATTCTGATGATTATGTATCTGTCTGCTCTCACTAGACTTAGTGACTGCTACACTCCAAAATTGTACCATAATCATTCGTATATCCTAGGGAGTACAGAGTAGTACTTTTTGTATAGGCAATAAATATCTGAGAATTTTAAAAATATCCAATATGGCTTATAACCAAATTATATGGTTTTCTATATGTAGCTTTCACTTCTCTCTTTTTATGGTTCAGGTCCCATGTTAAAAAAAAAAAAAAAGAAGGCCCCTTTCCATGATGTTAGTGGTCACAAATCTTTTCTGATTACAGAAACACAAAATGGTGCAAAATGGAGCAAAATGGCAACACACATTTCACTGATGAGGTCATTAGTTAAGTCTATTTTATAGAATTTAAGTTTGGAAAATATATAATAGGTATTTTATTACAATACACCATTGGCATTCCTAAATTTAATAATGGTGCTTCTATCTAGTCTTAAACAAGTTTGGATTCGTAGTAATTTGTAATTTTATTGAGATACAAACCCATGTAATTTTTTTCTCCTTCAGGGAAAAATCCCATTGCTAGTATGTGAGCTTAGTCATTGGAACTTTATCTGCTTTTATAAGACTCTAGAATGTCCAGAGCTCTATCAGTGACACTCCAGCTGCCTATGAGAACCACTGGGAAGTGTTCAATAAAAATTTAAAAAGTGTTCCAAAAAACCCCACAGAAGTGGGTCAGGGAAAGCCCTGGATTAAGCTTAAGAAGATCCAGGCTCAAAGCACCCTCAGTCCCCTGGTTTGCTCAGGCATTAGGCCTCAGTTTCTCCTTGGTACAAAAAAGAAGGTCGGGCTGATCTATAAAGGTCTTGCCCTGTCTGTGATTCTAATTCCTGCCAAAAATTTCTTCTGTGTCAGTTTTGAAGAAGTAATTTCTTCATCCACGTGGTTTTATTAAACTTAATTTTGTTTGTATCTAAATAAATAAATAAATGTCAAACAGATAAATGTAAGAGTAAGCCTGGAGAGACAGACTGAGCATCTCACTGGACAAGACTACTCAGGGCTTGAATACCGTGGCAACTACCCCCACGGTCTTTGAGAACCATCCAAGACGAGAAACAGATGGCCTTCTCTCTTCTTTTTCCTTGTTAGTTATGTTCATGCCTTCAAGGATCAAGATATTCAGGGAAAAACAAAAACAAAAAACAGAGATACAAACATAAAATCAAAGAAATTAAGTAAAGCCATACAATCCAATTTATTACAGCTATTAGAATAAACTCTTTAAAAAACAAATCATTCTTAATTCTGTCCCCTGGAAAAAACCTAGAAATACTGACCAACCCTTTATAAATGAGTATATTTTCTGCCCACATTGTGATCTCTACTTACTATTTTTTTTTTTTACTATTTCTTTTGAAGAAATTTATGACTCTAAGTTTTGTAAAAGGTGAGCCCACCCTGTCAAACCAGAAAGTAAAGGAGTTATTGAAGACTTCTAACTTTGGGGTTATGTCCAGAGAACTTAGGAACCAGATTGAAGAAGCTCCCACTCTTCAAAGACAAGGCAGTTTGAGTATCCATAAGAATACACCCAAACTGAAATGTATCAACTATGTTAAAGTCCATGGGCTTATGATGATATTAAATAAAGGAAAAGAATTAAGCCTGTCTTTCCTGGACAAACTTTGCTTAAGGATAACCAAGTAATTAATGAGACAAATGATCTCTCTATACAAATATTTGAGAAAATAAATGAAGAAGAAATGATAGGATTGGTATATCACCATTTTATCAGTAACTAATGAAATAATGTTCTAGGTAATGGTCATCAGACATTATGTGCTCTTGATAAGAACTGGCTATACCAAAACATCAAAACTTCATCAAATCAAATTTTAGACGTCTATCATTTTACAAGAAATACAAAGAATGGGTGAACATCTTAAACGGGGATACAATGAACAAATACAAAATGTGGTAAACTCTCTAGGACAAATGACCAGGTTTCTTTAATAAATAAACTAAGGGAAATGAAAGAAGAGAAAATGATATGTGAAAAGGCTTATCAACCATACTGAATCGTGATTCAAGAAATCAATTGTTTAATTAAAAAAAACCCATTTTTGGAGACCACTGGGAATAACGATTTCTGTTAATGGTGCTGTGATTACGTTATTACGTTTCCTAAAAGAGCTCTTATCATATAGAAATATATAATGAAATATTCACAGATGATGCCTGAGATTTCCTTCAAAGTCATCCAGGTGCGTGGGGGGGCAGTGCTAATAAAACAAGAGTGTCCATCAGTTGGTCATTGTTGTAGTTGGGTGATGGTCCATGGGGATTCACTATATCTATATACATATATAGATATTCACTATATCTCTCTACTTCTGTGTATGTTTGAAATCTTCGTTGATCTTGAAATTTTCTGCAGTAAGAGATGGTAAAGCACATACAAACTCCCTCACATAATATGTTCTTCCTAATTTAACGTCTGTACTCAAGATGAATTAATGTTTACCAACAACCTAATGATGAAATTCACCATCACAGACCTGTTTATTATCATTAATTATTCTTCTAGTCGAGGAAAAAGCCATTACGAGGCAGCTTTCAGAAATCCTGCTCTGTCTCAAACCAGAATGCATTTTTTTAGAGAGCTATTTCTTCACGAAATCAGGACTGTGAATTTATACTTAAAAGTCCTTACTAAAAGTAGGTCCTGCAATTACTATTCTACTGATTTACATGAGGTCAACTGTTAGTGATTTTATTAACAAACTGGATCACTGATGACAAATAAATGAGCACAGGTGCCACAAATACATTTTGTAAACGAACCAATAAGCGTGGGAGACAGGTGTGGTAGAGCTATGCCACCTACCTTGCCATCTCCTCAAATTGTATGTCATCCACTGAGGCTGTAACACAGGAAACCCCGGCATGTTTTTCAGCTTCAAAAAACAGATGAAAATGGGCTGCATCAATAGTTACGTTTAAACATTTCAGCACAAGGGAAAAGAAATAAAAACTAAATGGACTTATTCTAGTAGCTCATCCTCTGGTTCAGGTAAGTACCACTCTGGGTACTTGGGGGAGTACACACTTGGGGGAGACCTGGGTCAGTAACAATTCTTCAGCTCTGTAAGTTGTGTTTCTATTGCATTGAAATGACTGTACTTTCTTCTAAGTTTTAACTTACACTGTCTTTGATTTGAAATTCAATACCAATACCTAGTATATCTAGTGACTGAAATAGTAATTTTAGTTCATTGGTGCCAACTTCAAATATTTTGACAGATACTACCCTCCTTTTGTTCTAAAAACAATGCATTAAAGCTGTATCCATTATCCCACATAACCAGAAGCTGCATATATTTTGACCGGTTAACATGTATAAGCACTGAACAGTATGGAGATCCTGAGATGATACTCCAAATCAGACAGCAGCTTTTCTGGGTGTCAGAGAAATACTCGGCACATACTAGGTATTTAGTCAATATTTATTGTTCATTATTATCAAATTCAGTATGTATTAATTATGTTAGAGAGGACAGTATTAAATAGGGCAGAAAGAGATTAAGGAACAAACCCTAGCTATGTCCATATTCCATGTCTGCATTTAATCTGTTAAAGTGGGTTTTTTTTTTTTGGATTATTGATTTTGTTTTGTTTTTTTAAAGATTTTATTATTTATTTGTCAGAGAGAGAGAGAGAGAGCAAGTGAGCAAGCACACAAGCAGGCAGAGTGACAGGCAGAGGCAGAGAGAGAAGCAGGCTCCTTGCCAAGCAAGGAGCCTGATGCGGGACTCAATCCCAGGACCCTGGGATCATGACCTGAGCCGAAGGCAGCGGCTTAACCATCTGAGCCACCCAGGCATCCCAATTTTGTTTTTTTGTTTTATATTAAAAAATGTCAGAACTTATTCTCTTCAGGAAAAATGTGAACATGTGCTTCTGCCAGAATATGATTTTGATGAACAGTTAAAATCCAAACAGATTGTGCTGGCTTTTTAGGAACTTCTAACCACATTTTAATTTTGGAGACATCGCTCCTGCTTCCACATGATGGAAGAGATGGTAAATTACATGGACATTGTATTCTTCATGTGGATACTTTAACTGCAGTAATAACTGACCATGCGAGATAAAAAGAGGCAAGAAAATACTCCAGAAAGCAGGTTATTTAGGACACTCTGTCATATAATGTCATTTGCAGAAAACTGGAATTTTGGTTTTACCATTTGGAAATAATGAACTGTTTTTCCAAACATGCACATAATGCAAACTGAGTTACCAAAAGGTAACCACAGCACCACTCTGTGTATGAGGGATGGAGAGCAGAAGATTGGATTCCCAGCTATTAAGTTCAGTGAGAGGAAGGGAATGTAAAAGTATCAGACTCTAGAAATACTCAAGTTGGGCTCAACTGAATTCAGTGTGTCAAACACCTGTTAAATTCCTGATTTAACAGGAATTAAGTCCTTAGTGATTAAATCCTTACTGATTTCCAGACACTGAGCTGAGTCGGTCCCATCTCTTACCAAGTCTATTCGGGGGCAATTAGAGAGCCAGCCATAGTTGGTGCCCTTTTGGAGCTTAAGATTTTCAGAGAACTACTGGATCCTTGCAAATATGTGCTATAAAACATTAACTAAGGAGTACCTAAAGGACATTCATCCCACTTACCTGACATGAAGGAACAGGATGTTGAGTTTATTAAACTATTCTTGTTAAGAAACCATTACCATATATGTCAACCTAAGTGACCAATTTTGAAAGATTTAAATGATAACTAAAGGGCAATAATCAGCAAGGCTAAATTTTTATTGTATATATCAAGCATCTATTATATATATGTATAAATATATATAATTTTGTCACTATATATAGCACTATATATAATTTATATGACATATATATAATTTATATGTTATATATATAATATATAGCATTATAGTAGATTGGGATCATGAACAAACATTATCATAATAATAGTTACCATTTATCAAACACGTATTATTGACCAGGCACTGAGCTGTGTATTTATGCATGTCAGTTACACGAGGTTGGTACCATTTTTAGTTTAACTTTACAAATGGGGAAATTTAGGCTTAGAAAGATCAACTGTATTGTTCTACATAGTGGATTTGACTACAGAAACAATAAGAACTCTCAGAAAAGAGCAGTCAAGGAACACTCTTCAGAGAATTGCTACACTAGATATGGGCTTCAGAGGCTCAATTTACGGTTTACACTATAGACTTTTAAGGGTCATTAAATTAAAAACAAAAAACAAAACTATGGGGAACCAACATAGGACCACAATTTTTATGTGTGTTTCTATGCAGTTCTTTTATTTTGTTTACAAGTGTGTCATCTATGAGTTCAATAGGACGAACTTGCTCTTGATTTTTTATTTTGACTGTCCTTCATACAATGACTATCCTTCTTCACCAATAAAAGTGGAGAAACTCTAAAGCTATTACTGATTTTGTGGAGAAACTGAGACAAGCTGGGAATAGTAGCAGACTAGCTAAGTGGTTGTAATCCAGATATGAGATGATGATTGATTAAAGTGGTGGTATCTCCATTCATTCATTCCTTTAACAACTGTTGACTAAAACCCGTGATATGCTAGCATCTATGTAAGGGGCTGGCAATATATAACAGCCATGATCTCTGCTCTCAGAGTCTAGTGGAGAAGCAAGGGATTAATAAAATGAATAAATAATAACAAAATGAATTAAGCGCCCTGAGGAAAACATGGTTTTTATGGGAGTCGTAACAGAGAA
Organism: Lontra canadensis; assembly: GCF_010015895.1. Taxonomy (NCBI): domain Eukaryota; kingdom Metazoa; phylum Chordata; class Mammalia; order Carnivora; family Mustelidae; genus Lontra; species Lontra canadensis. Next base: position 31,727,038 of record NW_022630998.1, on the reverse strand, counting down.
ACCAGGCATAGATGGGATGTCAGGAAGATGCACGTGGAGGGGATGCTTCAGCAGAGATCTGAAAGAGGATTAAAACTGAAATAGATGTGTTGGGGAGGAAGAACAGAAAAAACGTGAACACAATGAGCAGAGGAAACACCATATACAAAGATCCTGATCAAAGTCTTTGAAGATAAAACGCAGAAAGCAAGAGGGCTGCCTGGGTGGCTCAGTTGGTTAAGCACCTGACTCTTGATTTCAACGCAGGTCCTAATCTCAGGACCATGAGATCAAGCTCTGACTTGGGCTCCACACTCATCGTGGAGTCTCTTGAGATTCTCTCTTTCCCTCTCCCTCTGTCCTTCTCCCCACTTGAGCATGCACGCTAATAAATAATAAAATCTTTGGGGAAAAAATGCAGAAAGCAAGAAGGAGAGCTGAAGGGTTGGTTGAGAATGGACTATGCATAGGGCCTTGAAGTTCTTGGTTGACACTTTTATAATTATTATTAAAGATACCGTGCCACCGTCTTCTGGACTCCAATGTTTCTGATAATGTCAGAAGTAATTCTAAGCATCATTTTCCTAGGTATAGCATAGTGTTTTTCTCTGCCTGCTTTCAAGATTTTCTTTTCATCATAGTTTGCCTGTGATGTACTCAGATGTGAGTTTTTTAGTATTCATCTTGCTTGGTATCCTGTGATCTTCTTCAATCTGTAAACATATGTCTTTCAACACATGTGGGAAAATTTCAGCTACTATTTCTTTAAATATTTGTTTTATGCTTCATATTTTTCTCCTCTCTTTTGGGGCCCCAATGACAAGTATGTTACACACTTGGAAGTATTTTTAAGTATTTTTTCATAAATCTGTTTGTTCATTTTTGAAATTCATCTTTTCTCTTTTCTTCAGACTATATAATTTCTATTGTCCACTTTTATGTTTACTCACTCTTAGTCCCCTGCAGTCTGTTGTTAAGCCTATCCAGTGAATTTTTTTTTTTTAATTTCAGATATTATAATTTTAAGTTTAGGAATTTCCACTTGGTTTTTTAATTTTTTTTTAAGATTTTATTTATTTATTTGACAGAGATCACAGGGAGGCAGGGAGGCAGAGAGGCAGAGGCAGACAGAGAGAGAGGAAGGGAAGCAGGCTCCTTGCTGAGCAGAGAGTCCGATGCGGGCCTCGATCCCAGGACCCTGGGATCACGACCTGAGCCAAAGGCAGAGACTTTAACCCACTGAGCCACCCAGGTGCCCCTTGGTTCTTTTTTTAGTTTCTATTTCTCTACTACTATCTTTTCATTCTTTAGATCATAGTTTTTATTACATCTTCAAGGACAGTTATAATAGCTGCTACATAACCCCAAAAGCTTAATTCTAGCGTGTGGGTCATCTAGAGATTGATCTCCATTATCTTTTCACTTAAGAATGCATCATATTGGGGCGCCTGGGTGACTCAGTGGGTTAAGCTTCACTTAAAAGTGAAGTCACTTCAAGATTCACATAATATATTCGGTTGCCTTGGCAATAGGCATCGTTATTATTAGCAACCTCAATGACTTTTACACTTCTCTTAGATGTGATTAATTTTATATTCATGCTTCCATTATTTATGTTATTATAATCGACCTCAAATACTGATAAAAACTGTTAAGACAGAAACCAAACAGACCTATCAACAAACAGAAAACAAACAAGCAGATTGGCATAAATATGTGACTGAATTTTGTGGGTGGTTTACACACGGGGGATTACAAACCCTATTGACGCTCGGTGAGAAAGCAGGGTTCTGTAATCATCTGTGCTTTACTTTTGTCCTCTGTAAAATAAGAGTCCCAAGATAATGATTTTAAGCTCCTTCCAGCTCTAGTAGTTTATCCTAACATATTTTCCTTCAAAATGTACATTTGCTGAGTCTGTAAAGTGCCATATGCAAAGTCTGACTTCATTTTAGAAATGAGATTCCAAGGTATGGACCTATCCGTCACCGACCTATCCATCCATAAAAGCAGGTTTTTATTTAGAGCTTACTAAGCACTGGAGAACTAGCTTCAGTTCACATGCTAATTAGCCAGGCAAGAAATAAAGAGGTGAACAACAGATCCATACACAAAATAATTACAGATTTTGCTAAGTGGCATGAAGGGAAAAAAGGGGGTGTTGTGAACAAACTGCTTAAAGGGTACAAATGTAAGCAGGTGGCCAAAAAAAGACTTCTCTGGGGAAAGGATATTTAAGCTGAGATATAACGACAGAAAAGGGCCAAGAGAAGAGCATAATAGTGAAATGAGAAGCAGGTGCAAATGTCCTGAGACGAGACTTAAATAAAGGTGTGGTAGCCACAAACTGAATGCAAGAAGCCGGTATGAGAAGTGAGTAGTCTCCTCTCAAACCAGACATTAAAGAGAGGTTCAGAAACGTAAACCAGTACCATGCCTCTAAGTATATTTTTATCATTGTTGAAAATGTAGTGTTTTTTTTTTTTTTCAACAAAACTATGTCATGGGCTTATTCTTGTTCTTTTTACATGAATTAACTTTTAAAGATTTTGAATATAGTCAACATCAAAAAAATAACCCACATAAAAGCTCTCGGGGTCCTCACTTAAATAATGGAGTAAAGTAGTCCTAAGGCTAAAACATTTGAGAATCACTGGTCTGGGTCATTCTCGTGTTGGATGCACTAGCTCCGTCCTTAAAGTTCCCCGCGGCCCCGGGCTCACAACTGTAAAGACCTTCTCCTTCCTTCTCTCTCCTCACGAATCCCGGCTCCACCAACTGTGCGGGCTGGGGCTCGAGCGTCGGCTCCCTTACTGGGGTGGGTCGACCCGCACCTGGGCCTCGGGATCCCCCTCCACCACATATCCCCACAGCCAAGCCTGCGCTCCAGTTCCCGGACACCCCCTACCACATCGAGCCCCCTCGCCCCCACCACCGCAGGGGCGCCGGGCACCCCCGCCCCCCGGGCCTCCCGCGCTCCCCTTCCAGCCCCCACAGCACCCATCCCCGGCAGCCCCCTACCCGCCAGGCAGGCGGTGGCGTCGATCCACTTGAGCAGCTGCCCCGCGCTCAGCTCGCCGCGCGAGTTGGCGTGCGCGGGCTGGATGGCCTGGCTCATGCGCACCTCCCCCGGCGCCGGGCGCTCCATGGCCCAGCCCTCAGCGAAGCCCCCCAGGCCGCAGGCGTCCGGCCGGGTCTGCACGCGCTGAGCCCGCCCCCGCCCCGCAGGGCACCCGCGCCGCCTGCTCCGCCGGCCCCGAATCCCGCTCCCTGCTGGCCGCCAGGTGCACGGGGAGGTGAGATCTGGGGTGCCAGGAATATCAGCCAAATCCGGGGTCACCGAGGTTGGCAAAGCTGGGAACGGTCCGAGTTTCTTACTGTGAGGGGAGGAGAGCAGTGGTTATGACAGAGGACTGTGGAAAGAATTAAATGAGGTCACGGACGCAGCTCTTAGCACGTGCCTGGCTGAGCGGATCCAGGTGTTTGGTAAGTAAGCTGTGAGGTTAACACCGGTCCGAAGACGGCGGCGGGAGGTTTAGGATTGATTAGTTAAAAGCTGTCCAGAGAATGTGGACTTTGGCTTTAGAAGCTGGTTTTGAGTATTGGACTACCCTTTCCTCCCCTGGCTGTAGACGGACAGGTAGAGTGGGCGCTCACTTCTCAAGCCCTAGTTCAAAATACACCTTCTGTTTTTTTTTTTTTTCTTTTTAAGATTTTTATTTATGTATTTGACATACAGAGATCACAAGTTGTCAGAGAGGCAGGCAGGGGGGTGGTGGGGTGGGGTGGGGTGAGCCGGCTCCCTGCTGAGCAGAGAGCCTGGTGTGGGGCTGGATCCCAGGGCCCCAGCATCATGACCTGAGCTGAAGGCAGAGGCTTTAACCCACTGAGCCACCCAGGCACCCCCAAAATACACCTTCTGGTTCTTAGGATGTTATCACTGCTCCCCCAAATCCTTTGTTATTGATCGTTTTGTTACGAAATTACCCCCTCTGCCAAACACACACACGCTAAGTTTTGTGGGCGGTTTACACACACACACACACACACACACACACACACACGCACTGCTTTTTGCCAGCACATTATAGTCACTCGACAGAGAAAGGCAATCTTTTGGTTTTAATCTAGAGAATTTAAGATTAGAAACTGTCACCTCACTATTAATGATCCCAACAAATCCCAAGACACTCTCATTTTTACAGAAGACAAAATCTAGACTATTAAATGAGAATTTTCATTCTTAGCTGCTAACACATAAAAGCTGTTACGCTTACTAGAGCTGAAATCAGTGACTTTACAAAGCAGTTCTCATTAAGGAAATGGTGACAGCAGAAAACCTCCAGCATGTAATACATTCCTAGTTCCTGTATTGTTAGGGCCGGCTGCCCCTGGGAGAGCATTTACAGGTGAAGGGAGGGAAGCCTGGAGAGACAACTCTATGTGGCAGACGTGCCGCTGACATCATAGCGGCAGCTAAGGGAGTAGGAGCATCTGGGTTGAACTCAGGGATCATGACTGCCCAGAGTAGCTTACAACAAAACCTAATTGACTCCAGCAAACTGGTGATGCTTTCTCCTCTCTGCAGCCTGCCAAGCCCCAGCCTAGAGATATCAGAATGGAGATTCTTCTCATTTTGTGTCTCCTTTAAAAAAAAATTTTTTTTTTTAGATTTTGTTGTTGTTGTTTATTTATTTGACAGACAGAGATCACAAGTAGGCAGAGAGAGGCAGGCAGAGAGAGCAGGGGGGGGAAGCAGGCTCCCCGCTGAGCAGAGAGCCCGATGTGGGGCTCCATCCCAGGACCCTGAAATCACAACTTGAGCCGAAAGCAGACGCTTAACCCACTGAGCCACCCAGACGCCCCTGGCTTCTTCTTTTGAAGGTTATATGAAAGAGAACGACGGCAACATGGACTTAGCAACTTTTAGAATCCTCTGTGGGTAGATTTCGGTCCCATACAAGCATAAATCAAACTTGGATGCTCTGTTAGGTAAACACTAAGTTCGTTTTTTTATAAAAAGCATAAAAGCATAAAAAGGATTTTTCAAAACGAAGTAAAACTCCTGCCTCTCATACAGTCCTTACATGCAATTATAGCCTTATTTCAGTAACAGCAATAGTATTTATATCACCCTTCTTTGGAAAACACCTCTAGGATTCTTAATACCATTTTTTGGCAGATTGGAGTATTGTTGAACACGTATTCATTCTCTCCACAGATAACTTAATGGGAGGCATTCATTAATGTTGGGCTAGGCCACATGACTTGCTTTGGAATGGAACATGGGGAGGTAAGAGGGTAACACTTCCAACCCTAGTCCTTCGAAGCAACACGTGACCCCAGCCACAGTAGGATGATACTCCTGAATAGCTTTCTCCGGCAGCATCTGGGTACTATACTGAATTCACCTATTCCAGAACTACCCAGCCAACCTGCAGATTTGCAGCCAGAAGCTAAGCTACCCAGCAGGCGTGCAAACTCACGCATGAGACAGAGCCACTCGTTGAATGCCCTGTGATTTGAAGATTACGTGTTACACAGCAATAACTGACGGTTACGTGTCTGAACTTCATTTATGAATATTTTAGAAAATTTATTGTTACCAGAAATAGGGGTTGCATTATGTTGGTTTTCTCATTTTGGATTTAAAAAAAAAAATGGTGACTAAAATGGTAATATTACGTATATATTCTTTAACTTGGTTTCTTTTAAACTAGAGGAATTTCAAAATGTTTTAAGCCCAGGTATGAGAAGGCAGCTTTCCAGAGTGACTATCTGGAAGCGGACAGCTTGTATTTGCGCATGTATGTGTAGGGATGTTTGATCCAAAAGCAGACAAGTTCACAAACTCACTATTGTGTTTTCTTATGTGTGTTTTCTCCTCTTTAGATGTCCTTTGATTATGGTTTCATATCTTTTGTTGGTTTCTCACTGATTTTCATTTTCAGCCTCTGCCTGAAACTACTGTTCTTATGTTTTTGTGAATGGTCTCTTTTTCTCCCACACAATGAAAATGTCATCTACATGTGTGAACATTGGCTATATCCTTTATCTGTCAAGGATTTTTGCTATTCTGTTTAAAGAAAAGGCTTCTATTTTCCATTTCTGTTTAGAGACATCTTTTGAAGATGAGCAGAATGTGAAGCCAGCTTGATTTTTTAAAGGTCATGCACAAGAGCAGGAAAGCAGATCGGGAGGAGTATGGAAAGTATGATAATCACTAGAATAATGAGAACTTCTTTAGGATGTTGGAGTGGGAAGGAAACTAGACAGTCTAACCCTCTCATTCTGGAGATGAGGAAATGAAATGTTTGCCCTGGGTCACATTGCAAGGTAGTGGTCAGGCTTATAGAAGACTGAAAACAAAGAACACAAAACGCCAAGAAGGGAGATGGAAAAAGGTATTTTTCCCAGAGCACACCCTCCAAAAAGAAATGTGAAAACAGTTTGTTTGGGGGAAAAGTGCAGAGAGCACTGGTAGGGGAATCCAAGTATGGTCCCCAGATCAACCGCATAGGCACTGACTGAGAGCTTGTTAGAAATGTAGACTCGGGGTGCCTGGGTGGCTCAGTGGGTTAAAGCCTCTGCCTTCAGCTCAGGTCATGATCCCAGGGTCCTGGGATCGAGCCCTGCGTCGAGCTCTCTGCTCGGCAGGGAGCCTGCTACCCTTCCTCTCTCTCTCTGCCTGCCTCTCTGCCTACTTGTGATCTCTGTCAAATAAATAAAATCTGTCAAATCTGTCAAATAAATAAATAAAATCTTAAAAAAATAAATTAATTTTAAAAAATAAAATATTCTTTAAAAAAATGCAGACTCTCTGGCCCCACCCTACAGCTGCTGAATCGAAATCTGCATTTTATTCAGTCTTCCATGGGAGTCATAAGCACATGAAAGTTTGTGAAGAACAGCTGGAGTTGCCCTTCCTAGAGACATGGGAGCTGGAGTCTTTATCTTCCACCTTCCCCCCTCCCCAGCCCGACCCCCATCCTTCTTCGACTAAGGGCTGCTCTAACTCCCTAGCACTTAAGCTGACTACAGGGCAAGAGCTCTCGGGCAGAGCTGTTCCTCAGTCAGGAGGCAGTGGGACCGTGTCAGCTTACACTGGCTACTGGAATGGTGAGGGCCAAGTGCATTCAGAGAAGGCACAGAAAACCGTGATGCGTGATGCGTACACTGTGCTGAATGTTAGAGGCAGCCAGGAGTCTTTTCATTTTAGGACTTGCCAACTTTTTCCAGGTTCTCTTCCTCTTCTTTGCTCTTGGATCCTACTCTTGGGATCCGTCTCACCTTGGAGAATTGGACTGTCTCGTTTAGTACCTGGAGCCTCAAGCCAGCCTTTCCCCTGTTTGTCCCTGTGCTTCCAGTGGTCCCAGCTCGCAGACAGACAAGCATCAGGTGTACAACCTTGGAGTCACCAGCTGCCCAGGGAGTGTAGCACTTTATTTGTTCGAACAAAAGCCGTGTATACAGAGTCCATGTTTTTCTCTTACCCAGATTTGCTGGGCCCCACCTTCATCCCAGGCATGGCTCAATGGAGACCCCTTGATGCCAACACTGCTACTTTGTCAATATGCTGGACTATAGTGATTGTTTTCAAATATTGAACCAGGCTGGTGTCCTAGAATAAATCCCACTTGGTCGTGGTGTGTAATTCTTTTTATACATTGCTGACTTCTGTTTCCTAATATTTTGTTAAGCATTTTTACATCTATATTTTTGAGAGATAGTGTTCAGCAGTTCTCTTTCTTTCTTTCTCTCTTTTTACTTTCTTTTTTTTTGGTCTGGTTTTGATGTCAGGTTCATAAAGTGAATCAGGAAGTATTCCCTCTATGTTCTGGAAGAGGTTGTAGAGATTTAAGTGTTTTTCTAGAATTCTTCATTGAAACCATCTGAGTGGTTTCAGTGGATAGGTTTGATAGGTTTCTAAATTATATATTCAATTATAAAAATAGTTTTAGAGCTACTCCACTTAGGTATTTGTATGGGGTGAGCTGTGGTGGTTTCTGGTGTTCGATGAATTGGTCCAGTTTATCTCAGAGAAGGTGATTTACCAAAGGTAGAGATTGAACTAACGTCTGATCAGGTGCTTTGATGCCATGTGGCAGAAGCCTCCCATCTCCTCCTAGCCCCTGAAGTTGACCTTCCTTTTCCTCTAGTTACCTCTCAGATCTCTTCAGTCTCCTGCCCTCAGCATTCCCTTGTTTTCTAAGCTGGCTCTCGAATAATTCCCTAATAGTAGTTCTCAATATTTTCTGGCCCTACCCAGATATACTAACTCAGAAACTGTGGGGTGTTTGAACAAGAATTGCATGTGATCCAATTGCATGTGACACTAACATTTAAGAAACACTGGGATGGATCTGTCATTGCAGTCTTTCCCAAGCACGTCTTCAGTTTAACAGGGGCCCTTTATCATCACTAAAGGAATTCATGACACGGGAGAATGAATCTCGGGTCCAGAGTGATGTGTTTGTATCTGAGCTGGATTCTACTCGATGGTGCTGATCTTGAATATGTCACTCAGCTTATTTGTGTCATTAGGTTTTTTTCCTTTTATAAAAGGGGGATGCTCTCCCTACTTCATAAGATTGTAATTTGATAACAAATGTTATTGTGATAAATACTATTTACTGAGGGTCCTTTAATCTTCACAACAATCCTGGAAGTAATAATCCCTTTTTAGAGTTGGAAACTTAAGCCCAGATAATGTAATAAATACTCATACCATGCCCCCCAGCCCAGTGAAGTGGGAGAATTATTATAATGGCTATTTCACAGATGAGGAAACAGAAGCAATTGACCCAAGACCATCCAAGGAAGTCATAAAGCCAGGATTCAAATCCAGTAGTCTGGCTATTGTCTCAGCTAGGCTGAGAAGTTGACAGATGGGGTGAGGACTGCACATTTAGGAAATGCGAGAGATGGGAGTTTACCCAGATCTTTCCAGTTCCAAAGGCCATGCTTCTTCTAGTCTAACATACTTCATTCAGTTTGTTCTCTCATTCATTTGTTCAATCACTCATTCAGTGCCTTCTGTGTCCTTCTGTGGGTAAGTGCCTTCTGTGTCCCAGGGACTGTTTCGGGCATCGGATACATGAAATAGTGAGTTAAATAGAAGGAGTCTCTGACTTTATAGAATTCGCAGTTTAATAGATAACAAAGGAGAGTGTGCCAGAAACACACATCATTCTAATAAGGATAAAACCGAATGATACATACGGATGGAAACTTGCTGATGGCTGTGGGCAGCTCCTCAGACTACGTCCTACAGCTGACCATTTACTAGACTGAAGGTCAGTCTTGATTTGTGTACATGTTTTTCAAACAATCACAAACTTACAGAGAAGTTGGAAGTACCCATACAAAGAACTTATTTTTCCCTGCAACTTTTTTTTTTAAGTTTTTATTTATTTATTTGACAGAGATCACAAGTAGGCAGAGAGGCAGGCAGAGAGAGAGGAGGAAGCAGGCTCCCTGCTGAGCAGAAAGCCCGATTTGGGGCTCGATCCCAGGACCCTGGGATCATGACCCGAGCTGAAGGTAGAGGCTTTAACCCACTGAGCCACCCAGTCACCCAAATTTCCCTGCAACTTTTGAGAGTAAGTTGCCAACCTGATGACCTATTACTCCTAAATACTTTAGTGAGAGTTTCCTAGAAATGGGGCATTCTCCTGTTGAACCAGAGTATACTGACAGAGTATACTGTCAAAGTGAGGAAGTTAACCTAAACACTTTTACCAACACTTTTACCAATTCTCAGCTCATTTATGTTTCACCAATTGTCCCAATGATGCTTTGTGTTACATTCAGTGATTATCTCTCTTTGGTCTCTGGCTGTCTAAAAAGATTCTTCAGTCTTTTTTTTTTTTTTTTTCCCCACTTGCATGACCTTTACCGCTTTTGAAGGCTACACGCCAGTTATTTTGTAGAAGGACCCTCAGTCTGGGTGTTGTCTGACATCTCTGCATAACCAAGTAGAGTTTATGCGTCTTCAGCAGGAACGTCACAAAATGTTGCGGTGTTCTTTGTGCGTTATCAGGTAATGCCCAGTTTCAACCTGTCCCATTCTTGAAGATGTTCATTTTGGTCACTTGATTAAGGTGCTGCCTGCAAGGCTTTTCTCCAGAAAATTTCCCCTTTGTAATTTATAAGCATTTTGTGTGGAGGTACTGTGAAACTATCTAAATATCTTACTCTTTCATTAAGCTTTTGATTTATACATTAACTTATTTATATCTCTGTGGACTCGTGGTTTCCTATTCTAATCAATGGGATATAATCTCTTATTATCATCATTTATTTTTATGCTCCAATTGTTGTTGGTTGGGCCAGAGGAAACCCCCTCAATCTGGCTTCTGTGTTGTTGTTGTGGAAATATCTGTTTTATTCTTTTGTAGTTCTTCATTTTCCAGTACAAAGAGATGTTCTAGGCTCATCTTGTATTTTTTCCTTCCTCAGCCCTAGAACTAGCATTTTTTTTTTCAAAAGATTTTATTTATTTGACAGACAGAGATCACAAGTAGGCAGAGAGGCAGGCAGAGAGAGAGGGGGAGGCAGGCTCCCTGCTGAGCAGAGAGCCCGATGCCGGGCTCGATCCCAGGACCCTAAGATCATGACCTGAGCCAAAAGCAGAGGCTTTAAACCACAAGCCACCTACGTGCCCCAAACTAGGCATTTCCTGAAGGAGGACTTGGTTCTTTTAGTGGGAAGCAAAGAAGATGCAATAGCATCTCATAAAACAACCTAAAAATGATATTTCCAGGCAACTCTATACTTTGTGAAGAGCACTTATTCTTCCTGCTTAATAATATACTGCCTTAAATTTTAAAATCATTTAATACAAGCATGTCTTTTCTCTCCAAATAGATTATTTGATTAGTTTAACACATTATTTGATAACACATTATTTGATCAGACACTGGGCTAAGCGTAAGCTAAGACCCCTGTTCTTAGGGAGCTCTTAGTCTGGTAGGGAACACAGAAGGATAAATCAGTAGTGTAATGTATTAAGGGCCTATCAAAAGATATGATGCACAGGGCCATGGGGACCCAGAAAAGGGAAGTTCTCCTCTGCAAGGCCATGCCCAAAAAGTCTTCACAGCTTTGGCAATCAAACAGTAGGACCTAAGCAACCAAAGCAAGGGAGAATGCTTTTGGGGCTCTAAGAATTGACTAGATAAATGGAGAACCAGGTCTGATAGTGGGCAGGAGCAAAGACTATGCTTCAGATCTGGGAAGCAGAGCAAAATTGCTTATTACAAAGATTCTGGTACGTCCTGTCTCTGCTCCTCACTGGTGGACCATGGTCAAGATCTAAAGGCCCAAAAGAGAACATATACCTGATTAAGCTTAAGTCATATGTCTGTTCGTGACCCTAGGGCTCAGGAAGAGCACAGGAAGGGGTGAAGTCTGTTTCTCGCAGTTTCAGTAGAAGCGAGATAGGTGCTTGGAATTACCTTTTTTTTTTTCCCTTTTGAAGATTCCACCCATTTATCGAGAGAGAGAGAGCGTGAGAGCACAAGCAGGGGCAGCAGTAGGCAGAGGGAAAAGCAGGCTCCCTGTTGAGCCTAATGCAAGACTTGATCCCAGGACCCTGGGACCCATGACTTGAGCTGAAGGCAGACCCTTAACCAACTGAGCTACCCAGGCATCCTGGAATTACCTTCTCACTAAAATTAAGCAGTTATTCTCCAGAGCCACCTGGGAGGCTCAGTCAGCTAAGTATCCAGCTCTTGATTTTGGCTCAGGTCATGATCTCAGGGCTCTAAGACGAAGTCCCACATTGGACTCCATGCTCAGTGTGGAGTCTGCTTGAGATTCTCGCTCGCTCGCTCTCTGCCCCTTCCCCACGCATGTGTGTACACATGCACTTCCTTTCTGTCTCTCATAAATAAATAAATCTTTAAAAATCAGTTATTCTTCAAAAGGAAAGTAAGCTCTGATTAGGAATGGATAGTGAGAACTAGACAAATTTTTAAAAATTACCAATGAGGTGCCTGGGTGGCTCAGTCAGTTAAGTGGCTGTCTTCGACTCAGGTCATGATCTCAGGATCCTGCGATTGAGCCCCACATTGGGCTTCCTGCTCAGTGGACAGCCATCTTCTCTCTCTCCCTCTGCCTGCTGCTCTGGCCTACTTGTGCTATCTCTGTCAAATAAAAAAGATCTTTAAAAAAAATTACCAATGAGCCATACAAGAGCATTCAGTCATGTGGAAGACTATGGGGAAAGGCAAGTTCTTTGTAACGTTGTTGAACTGCTGGATCAAGCTTCACCTGAAAGCAACACTTTGGAGCTTTCTGTTACATGAACAAATAAATCTTTCTTATGTCCCCTCCTATTCTCCCTCCCCCACTTTTTGCTTTAAGACCATTTGAATTTGGATATCTGTCATGTGTAACCAAAAGATTTCTGATACACTATACAATGTTCTTACACAATTGCTGGCAATTCTTTTTATTTCCTATGAAAATATTCATTTCTCTTTATTTGTTCAATCTCTGAGTGACAAAGAGCTGCTCATTTTTAGCTCATATCAGGTGAGTAATCCAGCTCATAGTATCATACTTTTATTTTAAGTCATTTTTCTCAGGTAGGTGATATACTTGTATAATGATGTTGGATTGTACCCTTTGTAGCATCCTAATAAAATAAAGGAAACATTATATTGGAAATAGGCTTTGTTTTTTTTTTAACATCAATTTTGAAATCAGTTTTTCAGCCATGCAGCTGATTGTGCTAGAGTAACAGAAGCCTACACAGTCATCAGTGTGTCCTCAAATCAGGCAACTGCTCAGTCACAAGTGGGCCTCACCTCACACACCCAACACAGGTGCTATTGGGTACAAAAAGCAGTGTCAAACAGATCCAAGGTCAGTTCCTGTCCCTATAGAAGACTAAGAAAATGACCTAAGAAGAATGGGGACTTGCCACATCTCCCATTGAATGATGGGGTCTGTTTCCATTCCCCTTAAACCTGGGCAGGCTTATGACATCTTCCTACAATAGGGCACACACTTTGTGACTATGTAATATGTGACATCCAAGGCTTGGTCATAAAATGCTGTGAGTTTCTGCCTGGTTCTCTTGGGACTCTTTCTGAAGGCAGCCAGCTTCCCTGTAAAATCCCAAGAGCTTTGAGATTGCTATGCTCAAGAGGTATATGGTAGGCCTCTGGTCAACAGTCCCAGCTCAGCTCCCAGATGATGGCTTCAACTGTCAGTCATCAGAGTGAGCCCTCTTGGATAACCAATCTGGCCAAGACTTGGGAAAGACAGAGCTTAGTTGACATCTTCTTGCAAGTACATAAGACACTCCAAGCAACCAGCCAAAGAGTTTCTATATTCCTGATATAGGATACAACTGTTTTCATAATAATATGGTTGTTGTGGGCGCCTGGGTGGCTCAGTGGGTTAAGCCACTGCCTTCGGCTCAGGTCATGATCTCAGGGTCCTGGGATCGAGTCCCACATCGGGCTCTCTGCTCAGCAGGGAGCCTGCTTCCCTCTCTGTCTCTGGCTGCCTCTCTGCCTACTTGTGATCTCTGTCAAATAAATAAATAAAATCTTTAAAAATAAATAAATAAATAAATAAAATAATATGGTTGTTGTAAGCTGCTGAGTTTGGGGGTAATTTGTTATGCAGTAATAGTAACCAGAACAGGGATTCGGAGTAGGCACATTCTCTCCATTTGTAACCCTGTCTCTAAAAGTTGTAGATCTTAGAGCAAGAGTCCAAATGGAGGCCCACACACCACATGTCTAAATATTTAAGGCTATAAATCAACTGAGCAAATTGTTAAATAAAATATGTGCTATCATCTCATCTTAAAAATATACATTCATGATGACAAAATAGAAAGTTGGCAAAATGTAAAACAGAACCGAATTTAATTATTGTTACACGTATCTGTTCTGTGGATGGGCTGGTGATGTATGGATGAGTAACTGTTCCATATTGTAGAAAGTTACGTGCTCACTGTGTTCCACTGTGAAATGTACTGCCTCATTTCCCAAGGTCTCTTGAGTCAGGAATTAGAACAAGAGGGAGGGAAAAAAAAAAGATAGCTTTCCTGGGAAATCTCTTGGCATGCCATAGAATCTATTGCATACATAACCATCCCACAGTAAAGTTTTGTCAAGTGAGTTAATTTCTCATTTCACTTACCTGAGAAATTCTCCCACTCAGATTCTCATACTCTAAAGCAGTGTTTATTGCTGATACTGAAAAAAAAAATAAAACTTTATTAAATTTAAACACAGCCCCCTTTAGACTGATATCATAGGCACACAAGGTGAAGAGGCATTTTCCTAGGGCCTGTACGGTATTACCCATCAGATTGATATTTAGGCTAATGGATCATGCCGTTGTCAGTGCTGTGGGCCTGATTCCAAGAGGCAAAGCATCTCTTATATGCTTTAATACACATCTGGGGGAGTGCACTTGTGATATATGTCCCCCTTTAAAGTGCAGGATCGGGGCAGAGGCCCCCGTTTCTGTAAGGGCATTGGCACTTCATTGTTCCGTGACATAGGGACAGGTGTCTGGGGAACAACGGTGGGCATCTAATTATGTGAGATTTTATCCACCTCCAGCTCCCAGATCCCAGCCATAGAGAACAATGATGGCCCTGCAAACCTACTGTTGAGTGATTCATATTCAGCCACTGTTTTCATTCATTCAGTCCCTACTATACACCAGCTGCTCTTCTAGGCACACTAATGAGCAAGGCAGATCTCCTGGTCTCAGAGAGCTCACATTCTAGAGAGAAAAGACCAAGGATAAGCACAAAGTAAACAAAAAAGTAAGATAATTTGACATCAAAATAAACGCTAGGAAGAAAATAAAGCACACAATGGGGCAAGGGCAGGCAGCTCTGGCTGTGAGGTTGGGAAGGAGCACTCTGGGGCAGGTGACCATTGGGTTGAGACCCAGTATAAGAGTGGGAGGCAGTAAAGCAAACATTGGGCAGATTAGCTAACTGGATTTCTTGATATTAGAGGGCTAAGAAGAACCCCTTTTTAAACCTCAGTACTTGCTGCACTTAAATACTTTCTTGGCCCACTTTCTTGCCATAGTGTATAGAATAACAAATATAAAATCTTTCATACTTATGGAACTTTTGCCACCTTGATGATTGATGCAGAGAATATAGATGTAGAATCTGTTGTGATTAGACCAAATTTAACCCAGGATCCAGAACATACCCTACAAAATAAATATCTCTATAGACTTTTTTATATTGGCTTACTTTTCTGCTTCTTTCTCAAATAGCAAAGCAATTCCTATTTTATATTTGAGAAAATAAACATCTTGCTACATGGTGGGAGATGGTGAAGCCAGGAACTGAACCTGACTTTAGAGTCAACTTAATGATTGAGATTATGACAATAATTTTCCAGATATTTTTTACTATTTTATTATTCTTTATAATATTGCCACGGTTATAGCCTTACTTTCATAATTAACTTGAAACTTATTTTATTCTTACGAGTTAGGTTTTTTAAAAAATAATTATAGCTTCAGAAATTCAGCATATTTTATCGAAATTTTTTGGTAAAATAAAATTTTTTCTAGAACATAATCAAAATTGCAAGACAAAAGTATCACTGAAACAGGAAAATGTATATGTATAGAGAATGGTTAAACATAAAAAATGTAATTTTAGCCTTTTAAAGAAGTCTTCATCAATAAAGCCCAACTTAATTTTTTGTTTTGTTTTGTTTTAAGCAGTTTAAATTATATACATTAACTCTGGTGTAATTCTAAAAACATAGTCAAAGTAAAATATAAAACTATATAAAAGATGTGAATTCAAGTACAAAAACAACATATATATCTATATTTGATGATTCTGTGTAGCTATAGAGTACATCAAACTAATTGTAGTCTAATTCAGAACAAATTGCACAACGAAGTAAAGAAAATTCCATAAGAAATCATAGACAAATGAATGAAGGTTTTTAAAAATGACTGTCAAGGGATTTATTTCTAAAGTCTCCTATATGATCTGGAAACTGCTTCAGCTCAGGTCATGATCCTGGGGTCCTGGGATTGAGCCCCAAGTTGGGCTCCCTGCTCAGCGGGGAGTCTCCTCCTCCCTTTGCTGACCCCTTACTCATGCTCTCTCTCAAATAAATAAAATCTTAAAAAAAAAATCAGATTCTGTCAAGTCTGATGTTTGCCACTGCATGGCTTATTAGACAATGGGCATTTTAAGACCTTTTCATTAAAATTACTTTCCTGTGATATCTTTTTCTCATCAGTATGTCTTCTTCATTTTCTAAACATTTCAGATATTAAACTCTCATTACATCATCAGTGTATTCTTAAGGTGGCCTTCTTCCCTGAAGTGGACATTTAAAGTTCTCTTCAAATGAATGAAAAAGAATAGACAATCTCCACAAGAATATGATGATGTCATAAAGTATATTTTTATGCTTTACTACCTCAGTTCTTGAAATAATGTTAGCAACTTCACCAGGTCAGAGTTTTAGAGCTTAGATACAATAAAAGTTCAGAATGTAGTCAAGGGGATAAAAGTCTTGTACAGACAGAGGCATTTAAAAAAATTCTTGTTAAATACATGAATAGGCTTAACACATCAAGTCAGGAACATATTTAATCACATTACTTTGGGCTTTCATTACCTCTTAGGTGCTTCATCTAAGGGGATGTTGTTTTCTTCCTTTTTGTTTTTTTTCCTAGAGGTTACACATATTCCTTATTAGGAACATATCTCTACCCTCCCGTTTGCGGGAGTCAAATTTTTATGTTTTGTTTCACTTAAACATTAAATCTGAAGCCATAACACTCCTAGAAGAAAATATAGAGTAAAAGCTCATTGACAGTGGTCTTGGCAATGATTTCTTGGTTATGACACCAAAAGCACAGGCCAACAAAAGCAAATTAAGTGGGATTATATCAAACTAAAAAGCTTCTGCACAGCAAAGAAGTAATCGACAACAGGAAAAAGTAACCTACAGAATGGGAGAAAAAATTTTTTTAAAAGATTTTATTTATTTATTTAACAGAGAGAGATATCATAAATAGGCAGAGAGGCAGGCAGAGAGAGAGAGAGAAGGAAGCAGGCTTCCTGCTGAGCAGAGAGCCCAATGTGGGGCTTGATCCCAGGACCTGGCAGGGATCATGACCTGAGCTGAAGGCAGAGGCTTTAACCCACTGAGCCACCCAGGTGCCCTAGGAGAAAATATCTTCAAACCATGTATCTGATAAGGGGTTAATATCCAAAACATAAAAGGAATTTTTACAATTCAAAAGCAAAAAAAAAAAAAAATCTGATAACCTGGTTAAAATATGAGCAAAGGACTTGAAGAAGACATATAGGTGGCCAACAGGCGCCCAACATCACTCATCATCAGGAAAATGCAAATCAGAACTACAATAAGCTATCACTTCACACCTGTTAGGATGTTACTTATTAAAACAACAACAACGAGAAAAAAGTGTTGACAAGGATGTGGAGAAAAGTAAAACTTTGTACACTACTGGTGAGCATGCAAATTGGTACAGTCATTACAGAAAACAATATTTAGTTTTCTCAGAAAATTAAAAAACTACATGCGGTCCAGTTATTCCACTCCTGGGTATTTACCTCAAGGAATTGACAGGGTCCCAGAGAGATACCTGCATTCCTCTGTTCATTGCAGCATTATTCACAAAAGTCAAGATATGGAAACAACCTCAATGTCCATCCACAGATGAATAAATTAAAAAATGTTGTTCATATTACAATGGGAAATTATTCAGCCTTAGAAAAAGGGAAATATTGCTATTTGTAACAACATAGATGGATCTGGAGGATATTATGCTAAATGAAATTAATCAGACACAGAAAAACAAGTACTGCTTGATTATACTTATATGTGGAATCTAAAATAATAAAACTGAGAGAAACAGAGGGTAGAAAGTTTTGGTTGTGCAGGGTAAGTCTGGAGATCTGATATATGGTATGGTGCCTCTAGCTAACAATACTGCATTAGAGACTTACAATTTTCTAAGAGGGTGTATCTTTTGTTAAATGTTTTTACCACCTATATACACACAAGTAATAATAATAAAGGGGCAGGAAGGGTGTGTACTCATCTCCAGACTCATTGAGTTGTACATATTATACAGGTTTTCTGTCAAGCATACCTCAATAAAATGTTGAAAACAAGCAAACAAAACATAAAAGCTTTAAAAATTTCAAGAATTTTACTGCTCTTTGATGTCAATCATTCACTGGAGATATACTAATGCTGATATTTCTAGACACCTTTAATGCTCTCACACACCTTTGATGTTCGGGGAGAGGAAGGTTACTTTGGCCAGGAGTGTGTATACTCATTCTGTGCCCAGCAGACATGTCTGCCATCCTGGCCAGCGGTGTTCTCTGGGATCGCTCTCTACCTTGCCTACCCTCACCCTTTAATTTTAGCCTTTGAGTGGACATGTGAGTCATTTGGGACACAGTAAGATCACCCCATTTTAGTCGGCATACTCCCTCGTTAATTTTACTTGCCTACCTGTGAAGGAGGAATTCTTATCTCATGGACATAAGCATTAATTATTATAAACAATCATTAAGTACTCAAGTTTCAGAAATATGACTGTGATTTAATTATTTTCCTTAAGAACATATTATTTTAATTTTTGAAAGCCATATAATTAATTAATGAGTTGTAACTCGGTATAATGGGCTCACCACCAACAGTGCCCCTTCCCCCCCATATCAGGGGTTGAAATAACTGAATGAATGTGTTCGGATGAAAACTACTGTATTGGCATGTTTTGATGAATAAGAGTCACAGAAAAAAAATTCATAGATGAAATGAGCATGCATCTAAAGTTTAAGTTATTTATAGATTTAAGTTATATTTACAGTTTTTTGTGAGTCTTAGAAGCCTGGATACATTTACTGTTGGAACTGTTGATTGAAGAAGTGAGTGTGGCTTGTTGTAAGACAATCAGGTCATAACTTCATTTACGTAAGGACCAATAATTAAAGATGAGTGGACATGCTGTTTCCCTCCTCTGATCTCCCCTATTGTTTAAAAACACTGAGAAGTATTTGGCTGAAAGTGTTACTATACTTTCAGAATATTCCATTAGAGCTAATATATAAAATATTAATAGACATTTGTTTCAGTGTTGTAATATGCTATATTTTTAAAAATTTATTTATTTATTTATTTGACCGACAGAAATCACAAGTAGGCAGAGAGGCAGGCACAGAGAGAAGGGAAGAAGGCTCCCCCCCGCCAAGCAGAGAGCCCGATGTGGGGCTCGATCCCAGCAGGCTGGGATCATGACCTGAGCCGAAGGCAGAGGCTTTAACCCACTGAGCCACCCAGGCCCCCCAGTGTTGTAATATGCTATTAAAAAGCAGAGTGAACTTCAAGGATCATATGCCTACCTAATACTGCATACCTAACATTTATCAGTAGAAACCAGAATCATGTTTAAGAAAAAATGTAATCAGCTCATTGTAGCGCTCTCATTTCCTACCAATCACAGGAAGATTTCCTTGTTCCTTCCCTTTAAAGCTGCTAAAACCCAGACAGGCAAGTAAAAGTAAAAACAAAACCAAACCCCAAAAAATAAAACCAAGCTTATGCAATATAAACTATAATATCCTAAAAATGTCAATAAGGGATTAGAAGTTAAAAGTAAGATTTACAATAGGTTTTGTAGGTTTCTGTGGAAAATGACAGAGGGGGCTGGTGCCAAGGAGGCTCGCAGTTGTGGTTCATTCTAAGGAGCTGCTAAGTTGTGCTGTATTGACTCAAGGAACAACCTGATCAGCATTTAGTAACATTGTTTCTATAAAAGGACTCCAGGGACCAATGGGGAGAGATACAAGAGAAAGATGACTGACAACTGGCTTGCATGTACACAGTGGGTCTGGTGATAGAGATGAGTATGGTTAGCCCTGAAACAAAACATCTTGAAAAATTGCTTAATGGTGAGTTGAGTTCTTTTATCAAAATGTAATCATTCATCATAGAAAAAAATTACAGCAATTGTGAGACGTTATTACCAGTTGTTACAGTAGTTTAAGATCTGTATTGACTTGGCTTTTAGTTACTGTGTTTTCCTGGAGTCAGTCTTGTCTTAATAATATTCCAAAAAAGATTGGGCTTTTTTTTCCCCAGTGTCTAAGTTACTCCTTGAGGAATAAAGTAGGTTTTTCAAGAGCCACATTAATCCTTTTGAACTAATAGCTACTCATGAAGGTGCATTAACTTTTCAATAATTCTAAATAGTACCTTAACTTCAAGGACTAACTCTAGGTACTAGAGATAATAGAATTCCCAAATGAGATAAGAGAGAGAGAGAAGCAGATACATAGAGAGAATTTAATGCAATTCTACTCACAAAACTTACGTGAATTACTTGCTGAGCAAGTCAGATTTCAGCTGATCAAGATAATGAATGATTGGATAACTAATTAATTTCTTCACTGAGCTGCAAGAGTATTCTCTATGCATTCTTCTAACTGTGAAAGGAAAATAGGTGTCTTTTTAGTCCTTTTTTTTTTTTTTTTAAGTTGCCATCCCCATGCCCATCTTAATTCACACCATTTGCCTTAAACTTGGCTTGAGAAATGAGCCCTTGTGATCCAGGCAGAGCCTGTCAAACTTTTCGCTGAAGGAAAGGGAGTGTAGTGCTCAGGCCCGGTAAGCAAATGGGATTCTTTCAAAGGAAGAGGGAGGAGCCAACCCTGCCAATACATGTCTTGGTCTTTTGCAGTAAGACTCCTCCTCTGGCCTCATTTCTTCTGAAATGTAAAAGTCAAAGGAAACTCCACATGGTCTCCTTTACATCTCAGTGCACCTGCTAAATGTCTTAGAAGAATAAAGAATTCCTAATGGGAAACTAATCCTATAATTCTTTGTTTGCATTCCTGAATCATGCAGATTCTACTTTCCACTTCAAACAGTTCTACATACAAACCAGTTCTTTGACATCTTGGATCTTGTATTTGAGGCTGAAAAATTTTTCTACATACTCTTTTAACATAATTGCTGGAAATAAAAATTAGTAGCCAAGTAGCTATGGAAGGAATGTCTTGAACTCTAAACACATTTTGAATACTTAAGCTCATTTCCACCTTTTAAACAAATGGTAAAATATAAATTCAACTTATGAAGTAAAGAAGCATTTACTCTAAAGAGTCTGAAAGCTGGAATATGTTAATAAATCACTGTACATATATACTCTCTCTCCCCAAAGCCAAAATTACTCAGATATTTTAAAAATCTCTTTTGGTGAAGTCCCTAGTTTCTGAATTCTGTATAGGTTTTTATGCCAGAAATAGATATGAATTGTCTTAATTATTGGCATTTGTATTGAAAAATAGTTATCATGTAGCTTATTTTTAGCAAGTGGAATCAAGATCACCACAAAGCGTTCTATAATATAAAGCCTATAGTACACATTTTCATCTACAGCAGGAAGGAATCTGCACAACAGATTAGGAATTAACTGTATGCCTTTAACTTCTGAAGTTTATGTAGCAGTTTATGATTAATTACTCATCTTGCTAAATGC
The DNA here is from genome assembly GCF_010015895.1 of Lontra canadensis. Taxonomy (NCBI): domain Eukaryota; kingdom Metazoa; phylum Chordata; class Mammalia; order Carnivora; family Mustelidae; genus Lontra; species Lontra canadensis. Next base: position 31,705,504 of record NW_022630998.1, on the reverse strand, counting down.
CAATTTTTCTACTCATTAGGAGCGTTACCCATAAAAATAAAGCCATCAGTTGTCTTACCAGTAAAAATGGGTTTATTTGGGAATAGCAGAGAATTGCCATTCAGGACGTGCAAGCCATGGCAAAACCATAGGCAAGAACTGAGAACAGGTGAGGAACACTCTCTTTTAGAGGAAGTGGGGAGTGGTTGGAAGGGACAGTTATAAACAAAACATCCATTGGAGTCAACTAGGAGTTTGCAGTGTAGTGGCTTTTCACTGGTTGTGTTTTGACAATCTTTCCTTGGCTAGGCTGTTGCTGGACCAGAAGAAAAGGTTTCTTCCTTCCGCTGGGGTAGTGAAGCGTAGGCTTCTTCCTGTCAGGAATGCAAGGTCCGTCTCTTCCTGTGGAAGGTATCCAACTGACAATTAGCAGTAGAACAAGCAAGCTCCCCCTGTTGGCGTCCTCACTTTCCCTTCCTTTCACTACTTTTTCACAGGAGTGAGAACATCTGTTTGTGCAACGACAACAAAGAAGATTATCTACTTTAATCATTTATCTGCTCCAAAACTTTTCAGTTGGATAAACTCATACATTTCCAATGTCACTTTAATGCACAAGTGGGATGAACAGAACCTCCTTTTTGAGGCCCAGTATAAACTCGATGAGAAGCAGTACCGCCAAGTAAACCAGAAAGATATTTTAAACAGATTTCAAATGAACATCTATGTTTTCTGGAACATAAACTTTTCCAATCTGTATTTCATGTTTTCTGAGGTGCCTACTGCCAGAGCAAAACAACACAATATTTCTGGTTACTTGAAGGAAAAACTTACTATTAGTTATTCATTTTTGCAAATACACAGTTCAGTAACTCTCTTTTACACAGAAACATTATGCAAATCTTTCTAGCATTTGAAAATAGGGTAGCAAATACCTTTCCAAACAACAAGGTTTTAAATCATCTGGGAAGTGAGGTAATCAGAGACAGCTTGCCAGACCTCTGTTCACCCTGGACCATTTTCCCTCCAAGATGATTTAAGAAGCTCATTTTAGAGCTACTCATGGCATACAAGTTCTATAGAGATTTGGGCTTTGCATGCTTTACATTCTAAAGTGAGCTTTACTGGACCATGTAATTTTGCACCCAGAAATCTTTCAGCAAGATTACTATTTTTGAGAAGAGTCTGAGATTATTGCACTGTCTCGATTTCACACAGTATTTTTGCTAAAAGGATTGAATTTTCAACTCTGATGAGTCAATATTGAGAATTTGGTTATGGTCTGATTTTGTGGAGTAATTATTCCTAGACACACTGGCAGTGGATTTACAAATCTATCTTTGGTGCAAATTAGATTTGGCTCATATGTTGGTTTTGATTTGGTTATTTATTTGGTCCAATAAATTTCTTATTAGTAGCTGTTATAGTGAGCATTTCAATTTTGAATCTGGGAACTTTGATGGTGAGATAGATCTCCTGAAATTGCTAATGCTTTTATTTTCATTTAACACTTTCATATATGCCCTATATTTTTTAAAGTGCTAATTGGATTCTCCTTTTTTAATAGATACATAAGTTTAGCTCTCTGGGGTTTTTTCATCGAATCACAAAGTTTGCTGACGTAAATACTTCTCAACTAACAATGAAGTAAATACACAAAAATTTGACTAGTAACTGCTTGTTGGAATAGCATGTTGAGTTCTCAGAATTAAAATTAATATCACTTTCAATGACTAACAATTTGTTCTGTTAAAACAATTTTGAGACCATTTAGTATGTGTAATATCCCTTCAGTGACAAGTGAATAGTAATTAATTGATGACAAAACAGTGAGCACCACGAAAGAATATATAGAGAATAATACATTTGACTTTACAATTCTTAAGCCATTTCTTTCTCTGAAACAATGTTAACATAAATAAGTAATGTTGGATTCTTTTATACAATGTATACTCATTTATATATTATATGTGATAATTGAGATTAAATTGCAAGCACATTTAAATGCAATTTTTTTTCATGTGACATAACTAGACATCAAGAGGTTCCTCCCTGTTACCGTCAAGAATTACATGCTGTAAGATGCGAAGACACAATCTGTGAGAAAAATTTGAGACCGTTGTAGATTGAGAAGAGCAGCTATAGCCAAGCAGAGCCAGACACATACTTCAACGGAAGCTTTGCAAACTGAATGAGACAGCTAAACATTTAAATGTACAATGTCTATTGGTTCTACATCTTTCCAGAAAGGGATGCCATATTTCTTGTCAGACAATTTGTGTAGGGAGTAAAACTTCTGGAGTTTCTTTATAAGTCTCTATGCCTCTTTCAGTGTAAAGTGTTTTTTTACTTTGAAGAATACATTGAAAGTGGGGGGAAGGGGAAATTGGAGGAAGGTGGTCAAAAGGTTAAAACTTCCAGTTATAAGATAAGTAAGTACTGGAGATGTAATGTACAACATGGTGACTATGGCTAACATGGCTATATAATATGCAGGGAAGTTATTAAGAGAGTAAATCCTAAGTGTTCTCATCACAAGGAAAAAAAAAATTTTCCCTTTCTTTTCTTTTTATTGTATCTATAAGTTAGTTGAACCTAAGGTAATCATTTCATGATATAGGGAAATCAAACCATCATGTTATATGCCTTAAGCTTATATAGTGATGTATTTTAATTATTTCTCAATACAAGTGGAAACAAATCCAACAAATACAACGCAGACATTTGGGGGTGACTGCAAACATTCAATCTAGATTGGTTGTTAGATAATATTAGAGAATTTCTGTTAACTTCAGCTATGATAACACTGTTGTTATCTAGTATAAGTCAGCAAACTAGCTGGTGAATCACATACCTACTTTTGTAAATAAACTTTTATTGGAACATAAAAAAAGAACACATTGAGCTATGAGAACAAATACTTGACTTTTACTTGATACTTGATACATATTACTTGGGGCTGGGTATGCAGACACTTTAACCCCTTTTCCCTCCTTTTAGACTTTAACACTGTTATCTCATTTACCAAGAGGAGCTGAGAATTCTGCTGGCTTTCATTTATCTACGCTAAATCTTATCTTAGTTATAGAACTCCTACCTGTTTTAAATCAGGGACCATTCATTTGCTTTGTTACCCACCCTCCATCTCCCAGAAATCCAGACACCTTGCTACAAGTGCCTAACAAGTTACTTGAAGTAACAAGATATCTGGCCATTGGAACTTACTGCATTTTCCTTTCTAATCACTATGTACAAACGTGCTGCTTTGCTGAACTGGAAAGCCTCATTTGGATCAAAACCAGAACACTAGAAACGCTTAATACTTAAACACTCTTAAATACTGTGGAGCCAGTATTGAAGAATTTATTGGAAAAAGATATATTTAATTTATATCTAGGATGAATTTTAAAATCTCAGTTATAGATCTTCATCCTCCTAAGTTTTTATTTATCTGTAGAGTAGTGTGCAGGACCTACTTCAGAATCTCTCTCTGAACAGTGGTGAACTGAGATTACCATCTGTACAATTCATCAGAAAGATAAATGCACTTGAGAAGCACAGTTTTGCATAAATTGCCTGCATAATTGCTTCAGATTTCCACATTATATATAATACTGTTTGGAATAAAATAGAAAACTATTATCCATTAACAGATATTTGATAACCATATTAATTCAGATATTTGATAACTATATTAATTCCTTCTGGTATTTGGTTTAGTTATCTGACCACATAGAAGCACCCACATTGACTTTTCTTAATGCATATAAATTCTTCAACAATTACAGACTCTGGTTTTTATGTTAGGCATAATGTCTACCTACTTCAGTCATATACAGATTCACATTAGTTGTATTTTGATTTATCATTCAGAAACACTTAAGCCTGCTTCCGATGAATAATTTTCCTTACTTTTTCTATAAGTAAGAAAGCAGAGGCTAGAAATGAAAGGGTAGAAATTATAAATGAAAAGTTGTATTTTTAAAATTAAGTGTGAAAACAGGTGCCAAATTAAGGGACATATATGTACATTTTTATGGCAACTTTCCCCATTACACGAATAGCTCAGGTATTTGTACAAAGACATTAAGTAATAAATCCATTTGAGAATAAATGCCATTATGGCCACGTGCGCATGCATGCACATGCACACACGTGCATGTTAAATTTACAGATTGTGTCAGGTAGTTGATGACCACGGTTGAATTAAAGATAGCAGATTACTAAGAATCATCCTAGATTCCAATTATATTTATACATAATTTGTACATTTGTAAAAACCTTACAAATAATTCTATTTTTCCAGGATGACATTATGGGTAACAATTTAACACATGTGGTAAAAAACAAACATATTAAACCTTAAAATCATAATTAGGTAAATTAAACAATCCAATTAGCTCATAGCTATCATAAGTAAAGAATTCTATGAATAAAGACTTTTCCATTTTCCATATCAGAAAAAATAACATGTCTTTTATTCACTCTAACATACAGATTCTGTTAAGTTTTTAGTTCTGTCAAGGCAAGGAAAATGAAACATTTCAAAATATGATCTGGTAGAAAGTACTATACACATTTTAATCTGTAGTTTATATTAAGAAAATTTCTAAGGTATTGCTAAATGTAAAGTAGATTTGTTTTTAAATTATGTAAACTGGACAGATTATTTGAATTGCTTTCTAATAACTAGATAGTTAATTACATATTACTGAGCAATTTTACCAGGACGTGATGGAAATTTAGCTGATGACGTATTGTATTGTGTTCTGAGAACACTGTGAGGAATCCAAATTTCACTTCTTTGGCAATGTAGTGAGGTCATATGATGGAAAAGAGAAAGTGGGGTAAAGTTTTAATGTTAACTAGGAGTAAGTACTTGGTGGCATTTTTAAAGAAATATTAATACTTTTCTTGTGTTCATTATACATTTCATTTAAAAAATGCAACGCTAAGTAGTCTAGGAACAGATTGTAATATTTCAATGCCTGGGATAATCAAAACAAGTCCAGTTTACTCTGAGGATAGTAAAGCCACAAAAGAAGAAGAGACAAACTATAATTCTATACATGAAAACATTTAGTCCCACTTTAAACTTTATAGTATCTACAGATAAAACTATTTCATTTTAAGGATGTAGTCAGCAAAAATATTTACATTAAACTACTTAGGGAAATTATTTTTTTTCTATTCAGGAAGACCAATTACATTAAGTTAACATTAACATAACATAACATAATTCTCCTTGGGAGACTTATTCAACTGAGAATTTCTCTTCAGAATATAGTTTTGAAAAAAAATTAAAGTGGTCTAAGGTGTTTTTCCTCTGTAGGTCATCTCTTTCAATCTGATTTACACAGTTCATAGATAAAGCTGATGCTATTGGTGAACTAAATTAAGAATGTCAATTCAGTTTCTTGTAAACAAGTATCTACATTAAAAAAAAAACAACTATGATTATTGAATGATTACTGGCAGTGAAGTAACCAAGGAATAAAAGATCATTTGTGCTCTTACCTTCAGATGCAGTGCCTTCCCATGAAGGTCTGAGTGGAAAAGCTAACATGGGTATTGTTAAAGCTGGATACGGGAGATTCCATCTGCTTATGTCTTGTATTACTGTCTTTTCATCCCAAATCATGCTTATCAGCTACTTTACCAATGATATAAAAAGCCGTGAAAGGAAAGAATTCTGTTTAATTGTTACCGGTTGTGGTATAACATAATGTAAGTCCCAGTAGGAGTATTTTGTGAACAAACCTCCTATCGCCACCCCCAATATATGCAAGTGCGTATGCAAACAAGTTGAGTATGCAAAACAAAAGTGTATTAATAATGGGGTCACCGTTGTTTCTTCCTTTGGTCTGGTATTTCTCAAATTATGCTTCAAAGACCCGGGAGCCTCTTATACTTGCTTAGGACTGGGTGTGACTGTTTTAAGCAAATGCAGACTCCTGCTCCTCATTGCGAGCAAGAAATTTACACCACCAGGAGAGGGAGTTAAAACAAAACAAAACAAAAGGCTAATTTACCTTTTGGAGAATATGTGGCAAATCTTCCCCACCTCCATATTGACCTTCTCCCTCCCAGACTATACACTCATGCATTACCTATATCGATTAGTATTTTCAAGAAAAGTGCATTATGGTATATAAAACATAAAAATGAAGGCGAAACCAGTGTTAAAATACTGTAATGGCTTCCAAAATCAAGTAGCTATGATTTCTGGCACTGCTTCTAATCAACAGTGAGAATCAAGAAATGGAAATCGCAATTATGTCTCCTTGGAAAACTATATACTGTATGAGAAAGGTTTAGGGGCTGAGAAGGTTAAAACGTCATTTGGATCTTGTTTCTACTGAATGATGCAGGGATTAGGAAGGAGGTACAGAGGAAGACATGGAAGAAGCCAATCAAAACTTCACAGTAATAAGGACTGTATAAAACTCTGCCAAGGGCGCAGATCTGAATGCTTTCCTGCACATGCCCAGAATAATACGAAGAAGAGGTGTGGAAAGATGAAGGCCTCCTCATGTCCCAAGCTGAAATTTATTTTCTTTGCTGTTTTTTAAGCTACCGGAAGAATGTTAACTGAATGATCCTATGAAATGCAACAGAGTTGAGCTATCTTAGAGCATCATAAAAAAAAAGAAATGGAAGATTCCTTTGCTCTATTCCTGGAAGGAAAGGGTGTTTTGGGCACTTTCCATGGCTCAGGGAGCAGAACTGATTCGTCAATCTTTTGGGTAACAGAAAAATCTTATCCTCGGCTTCCTAGCTGTGCCGTCCCTAAACATCAGCAACTGTGTCCAAACCGGGCCCCCTGTAACACAGCACTAGGATTCACCCATCAAATGTGCAGGGTATTACCAGGTCAATGGCACTCTACAGTCTTTGTTCCCATGGGCAACTTTGTTACAAGACAGCTAGACTTTAGAAATAATTGGGCATGTATTTTCCACTGTAGTGAGTCTGGCAGAATGCAAAGCAGAGTAATGAAAATTAATGTTTTCACTTCTTACACATTTTCACATTTCATATGTGTATGTTATGTATTCAGTGTGCACAAGAATTGCTGACACTATTCCTGTGAGGTGACATATGTAAAAATAACTCAGGAACAGGTAGTATATATCAAGACTAATATAATGCATAAGTGGAGATGGAAAACCAAGAGTAAAGAATAAAGTTTAAATGATTCAAAACCTATACAAAAATTACTATGCAGATAATACTATTCTCTATCTGGTGCACAAGAAAGTTACTTGATATTAAAATTTAGTATTCTTATTTTATGATTTTCTTAAATAGAACTTCCTCTTCAAAAATAAATTTTCAACTATTTCAGGAATTTAAAAAAGCTTGAAATAGCTATTTGTAATCTGGATTGCAGTAGAGAAGAAATAAATACTTATGAAGAGTTGATTGTTATACCTTGAAAAAAATCAAATTTTACTTTTTTTCTTTGACCACGTAGACTAGAAATAATGGGACCCATGTTGCATTTATATTCTAATATTACCCCTAAAATAATGGCAAGTAAAAGTGGGTTCACGATTGTTTGTGATATTAAGAAACAATACCTTCTTAGAAGGCAAATAAAAGAAATTTAAGATCAGTAACAGTGGAGTGAATAGTCAAAAAACATTTGAAATTTCTAGCATCATAAGACTAAACTTAATAATCACAGGGTTGAAAGTATTCACACAATTATCATAAAAAAGTGAAAATTAAAATTATTTTTGGTAAATTCACATGTCTATCCAAAGTGTCATCTTTGGATTACCTTGGCTTGAGTTAAAGACCTTTTAATTTGACTTATTCATGAAAGTTCTCTGCAGCTTTAAAGCTTGACTCTCTTCTCCAGTGTGCAGTCCTAGGTCCCTGCACACTGTGGGATGAATGGTGACTCATTTGATTGGAGTTTAGCTCTGGAGCATACATTTAATTAAGTTTCTTTTCCCCCCCTTCAACAGTTCTGCCCAGCATCCTAGTCATGCACAGGCAAAATCTTTACTTTCAGAAGAGATAAATCGTTACAAATTTGAGAGAATTAAGTCATCTGGGACGAGGAAATAACAAATATATGGCTAAATTTTCAATTTAGAGACCGTAAGCCTAACGAAAGAAGGATTCCTCTTACCTGAGATTACACAACGCTTTTCAGATTCTCCGGAGTTTGAGATACAGCTGATGTTTACCAGTGATTATTTGTATCACAGTTTTAACAGAAAGGATCACCAACTTATCTTTTGGAGTGCAAAATCAAAGTCTTCACACTTTTCCTATGATGATTTCGGTGTTTGTACGTAAGATTAAACACAAAACCCCCAAAAGATCTGGCAAATGCCATAGAACAATGTGCTTTCGTAAGGGAAGCATTTTTTTTTCTTTAATTTTTAACATTTACACATTCTTTTCTGAACAGTTACACAACATAGATTGAGCCTGCTGAAGTCAATGGCCAGATGAATATAGTTACTATAAATGATTTTCCTCTAAATAAAAGTCCTAGATCCTGGGAACAGAGCAGGTGCTAGCTGCCAGTGAGAGGTATGCACAGATGGGACCGTTACCAGTCAGTTCTGCTGCTAGTAAGCAAGCTACAAGGATAGAAAAGCAGCACATCAGAGCCCCTCGGGTACAGTAAAAACTTCTTTTCCCCTTCTGCCAAAAGTCTCAGTCCTTTGAATGTATCTTCTTTGGAGTGTCTATGTGGAAATGTTCACAAGAAGTCTGAGTAAAAATCAGATACCATTTTCCATTAACATGTTATTAAAAATTTAGCTCTACTATCCCCGGTGAGAAGTGACGAATTCAAGCAAATGGTTTTGTTATCACTTCTGGGCTTTATCATGTGAAAGAGAAAATATGTTTCTAAAAATAGGATGACTTCTGTCATTTTATTGCTATGGTGTAAGCAGCTGGGGCTAATTAATGATTTTCTGTATCATCAAAGACACGTCAAGAATTTCATCGCAAGCAGTTATTGCAGAAATATACTGTGTTAGGCCTTAGTTGAAGTATCTTTCCTAAATAAAAAGTACAAAAATACTTCTCACTAAAGGTAACTGAGAAGTTGTTCGATTTGACATAGCATGAGGACACACCCTTTTTTTTTTTTTTTTTTTTTTTTTTTGGAGACAGTACGCTTTGTGATTCACAGGAGAACTTGGATCAGACGCAGTTTAATGAAAGCTCTCAAATAAGCAATTTTATTCCTATCCATGACTGCAGACATTTACAAAACCATAACATCTGAGTTCACCTTAAAAAATAACTTATATAAAGCAGTGATATACACAGCACAAAATAGTTCAGGGAGGGGCAGGAGCAACTTTTAATAATTAAAATGTAAACGTGAAAAAAAGGATGGAATAAAAGTCCCTACTTATTTCTACTTAAGATGTCATGTAATAATATTTTACAATGTCCTGTGGGCCAATGTATGTATGTGCATATGTCCATATAACATACACATATGCAATACATTCTTTTTCCCACACATATACATACACAGATAATTATTTGCAGTTCAGTTTAGGGCAATTCTAATATGCCGCTCTGTACAGTTGTTTGAATCACGTTTGGACCCGCTTTCTTCAAAAAATAGGGGAGAGAGCAGGAAATAAAAAGGTTGGTTTGGTGTGACTGAGATTCCTTTGTTTAACTGTACACTGTGATGAATAATTTTCTTCCGTAGTAGTTCTGTGAAGGGCTGACTCACTGTGGTTTTCATGAGGAGACTTGGTAATGGATCACACACTCATTGTCATGCTAGGGGAGTACTAGAAAGAAAAAAGAATCCATATTTTAACAACAATTCTTTTACAGGCCGCTAATGTTCTTCTTGGTAAACAGTAGTAACTATGAATTTTAATGTCTTAAAATCTTTTATGCTCAAGCTTTTAACCTCATATAACATAAAAATAAGAAGCTATTAAAAAAGTAAATTTATATGGAATTTACTAAGTCCTGAAATTCTTAATATTTCTGCTGGAAAGCAACCAGTCTCCTCCTTTCCCTGAACTTAGGTGGTTGATAATGGCCCAGTCCCTCAGTCTTTTCTTTCTAGCTACATTCATGTTTTGTGGGCATTTGTAACATTTTGGGTAAATCCAATCCACAATAAAATAAGTATGAGGGACAGTCTCATGACCTACCAACTATGTAAACTTGGAAGGTTACCTAACCTCTCTGTGTTTTAGTTTCCTCACCTGTAAAATGGGCTTAAAGCGATCTGGGGGAGATTAAATATAAAATTCTTAAAACTACGTATTTCTTGAATATATAGAAAGTGTTCAGCAAGTGTTTAATTAATAGTGTAAGGGAAATAAAACAAAATAAAAAACAACTCCCAGCTGGCCCCCAGAAGTTCTCATAAAGCATTTAGAGTGCTTAAGAAACTGATTTATACTTTAGGATATACATGTCTTCCTCTAATCTGTGGCTCCAATTTCAACCCACAATACTTTTAGGGTGGGAGCAGGGGGCTCTGTTGTTACACATTACTTGTCAGTTTGATGAGGATTACAGCTGGTAAAAGGTGAGGCTTTCAGAAATTTGGAAAAGAGGTCTCAAAAATTATTTAGAGAGGAACAAAGAGCCATTATTGTGATAATTAAGGCAATCTAGGCATATTCCCGAGGAACAGACTGTGACAGAAAAGTTCTAGAGCAACACTGTTGCTCTAAAAAGACTTTCTTCAACCACGGATGGGTTTTATAATCTGTGCCGTTGAACATGGAAGCCACTAGGCACATGTGGCCACTGAACACATGAAATGGGCTAGTGTGACTGAGGAACTGTAATCTTAATGTTATTTATTTAAATTTAAATATCCCCATGTAGCTGGTGGACACCATTTTGGACAGCACAGTTCTAGACTGCCTGAGATGTGGGGAGGATCCCAAATGGTAATGGTCTCCAGATGAAGAGAGTTTCGAGATGAAAATGTCAATGTAAACCCTTAAATATTTTAAATATTTTGTTAGATATATTTGGTGAGGACCTGATAAGGACCAGGGCAAAGGGATTCCTATAAGCACATTAGTAACAAGGGTGGCTGGGTGGTTCAGGCGGTTGACTGTGGGACTAGTGCTTTCAGCTCCAGTTGTGATCTCATGGGTCATGGGCCCAGCCCCAGTTGTTGGGCTCCTTCCTCAGTGGGGAGTCTGCTTGTCTCTTTCCCTCTGCCCCTCCCCCCACTCTCTCTCTAAAATAAATAAATCTTTTAAAAAAATGTTAATAACCACCATGCCTCATGGAAAGAGGCAGGTGAAGTCAAGAGGATTGGTCTCGGACAGCAGGGCCTTCAACAGGAAAAGTGATGATCCTGGGAAGTGGAGTGTGAACTTTAAAAAGAGAGCAGACCAAACAGAATGAAGTGAGTGCTAGATGAGCTAAGTTACTACGGGACCCAGAAAAGAGCCATAAGGTGTGTACTAAGGATTTCATAGGGAAAGGAGGATGTCCTGAGGAAAAGCACAGGATGACAACCGCTCAGCTGACAGAAGTCTGGACAGAAAGTCATTAGGGGTCAATCTAGGGCTCAAACCCAACCCCCACATTGATCCTGAGTAAAGGTGAATGAGGAGGCCTAAATAATGGGCCAGTGGACCCTTGGGGGATGATTATTCATCCTTTAAATGCAGATCAAATCATAGAAAATCTATTTGTTAATCAGTTAATTAGTTTTAAATTTAAATAGCCTCAAATTTCCTTTCAGTATAAGAAAGCTAAATTATATATGCTACTGACTCTAATGTTGGATTACAGCGAGTAGGGTGGTAAAAAGGGGCGACTTCCAGAGAAGAGAAGGGGATTTGGTTTGACAGAAGAACCTCTGCCTTACCCTTGAGAGTGGCAGCAAGAAAGCAGAGCAGAGCAAAGCAAAACCTAAAACCCAAAGCAAACAGACAAAAACTGATGAAATGAGCCCACCCCCGCCCCTGCCCCCACACTTGGAGGAGGATATCTCCTCATTTCATCAGATGAGACCATGCAGATCTCCCACTGTAGATAGCAACAACAAGCATCAGTGAGCTATCTACAGCCTTTGACAAAACAGAATTATATTTTGATATTTGATCTTTAAGGGTAAGAATAAACAACAAGAAAATACATGGAAACCAAGGTTTTATTAAAAGTAGAAAAAATTAAAGAGTATGGCAAAATGGGCACAGAAAAGTTTAATCTAGGCTTTCTATAGCTACTGGTACAATAAGAATAGTGATCCAATCAGTGTTGCTCAATAGAGCTTTCTGTGATGATGGATATGTTCTATTCTGTGCTGTCCAATATAATAGTCATTAGCCACACATGGCTACCAGACTCTTAAAATGTAGCTAGTATAAGTTAGGAACCGAAAATTTAGCTGTATTTAATTTTAATTAGTTTTAAATTTAAATAGCATCGCTAGAACATCAATCATTGTTTTAAGAAAAAGATTTTGTGGGTCTATAGTGCCAGGTATCTAAAAAAAGTAAAAGAGACTGATGCATTTCAGAAAGGACTTCAAAGGAAGTTTCTGAAAAAAAATTCTCAGGATAAGTCAGAATTAACTCTAGTGACCATCTCATTTAATACACATCCTGAATTACTGAGACCTTAAAAAGTAAGGGCCAACTCTTAATCTCACAAAACAAACTGAGGGTGGCCAGGGGGAGAGAGGTAGGGAGAGGGTGGTGGGGTTATGGACACTGGGGAGCGTATGTGCTATGGTGAGTGCTGTGAAGTGTGTAAACCTGGCGATTCACAGACCTGTACCCCTGGGGCTAATAATACATTATATGTTAATAAAAATTTAAAAATTAAAAAAAAAAAGTAAGGGCCAGATTCATTCAGAAAGGATAGAAGCATCTGCTCCAAGCAATGCAGCTCAGAAAAGTTAGCAAACATCTAATATAGTTTAATTTGTGAATAGTACAAGTAACTGTAACGTGATGCTCTAAGTGGATCAGGTACAGTATGTGTGTAGTGTGCGGGCATCCATACGTGTGTGATATACGTGTGTAATGTGCGGGCATCTATATGGGCAACGTGCCACTTGCACCGCTCAGGTTGTAAACTCCTCATCTGTGGCTGCCCTTTACTGAAATGGCTTCATCTACGTAAAATAAGGGAAAACTCACAGAATGTACAAGCAAAAAGGAATTCCTTATTATTGTTCTTCAACATATAGGAGAAGTGTCCTACAGTTTTCCTAAAGTAAAGGAAGAGTAGGTGTTAAATGGCATCTCCTATTCAGAGACCTTTCCACAGGCGCTGGCCTGAGACCACACGGCAATGTCGCCATCGTATTGCTGCGTCCATTCAGGATGGTGTATTGTGATGTTTGTGCTCAATGCTGTGATAGGCGGCTGCCCCGTTTCCAAACTATTCTGTGAGTCTGGGTCTCCTTAATCAGATGATGTAATGGCTCTTACAAAGTCATTAACTCTCTGGGTTAGCAAAAACAAACAAACAAACAAAACAAACCCTAAAGGTATAATTTCAAACATGTACTAATTTATTCTGCCTTTTTATGTAAAATAGATTTTGAAACGGCATGCTTTGGTATAAACTAGAGAATCTGTGATTTTCTCCTTATTGTACACAGCTCACGTACCATGGAACCCACCTCAGAGATCCATTAGGTCTTTGCACAATATGCATAAGCTCTTATTTCTATGCTTCAAGAACACTTCAGATCTCACTGTATTTCTATTGCTAAGCATCTCTCTATATTTTCTTTTATCTTTTTTATTTATTTGAGAGAGAGAGAGAGAGAGAATGAGCTAAAGAGAGAGCATGAGAGGAGAGAGGTCAGCAGGAGAAGCAGACTCCCTGCCAAGCAGAGAGTCCAATGTGGGACTCAATCCCGGGATGCCAGGATCATGACCTGAGCTTAACGCAGTCGCTTAACCACCTGAGCCACCCAGGCGCCCTATATTTTATTTTCTTAACGAGAGATATATAAAGAATAGTGCAGTTACCCTGAACTAAACTAAAGTGAAATAAATTTAGTGTTTATGTGACTGTGTAAAAGAAAATTTGGGTATACATTTCTTTTCAATTAGCAATAATCGCGCCTCGGATAAACCTCATTGGCTACGATACTGCCACTGCGCAAAGCTGGGTATACATTTCTTTATAATAGAAAATGACAAAAGGGAGTAAGGTAATAGAAGATGACCTACCACCTTGTTTAGAATTCCTATTAGATAATCATGATTTTTAATACCACTTTTACTCAGTTGATTATAGTTCAATGCCATGGAGAAAATATTCTGCTAGATTAATTCAAGAAATAGGACTAACTGCTTTCTTTACAGCAGAAACACGAAAAACTACTTTCCGAAAGAGGCTTTTTTGTATTCTTGATTTTCAAAAACAAACATCTTACTGAATTTGAACACTAGGGGGCACGTTTGTTTCTTGAAATAAAGGTCTTGTTTACGATTCCCAAAAAAAGGCTGAGTAGTGTAACATTTGATTCACATTTTTCTGTGTGTCCATGTTGGCACTGCAAGGTTTCTGACTTTGGGTTGGGTATTTTGTTTCTATAAATATTAGTTAAATGAACTAGCATGTGTGAAGTGACTAGGATAGTGGCTGGCACATAAAAAGCACTCAGGAGATGTTCTCTCCCTTCTCAGGCCCCCTTCTGTGGTTTAACTTCAAGATTTGACCAACAAACCCTCAAAGGATAGACTACTCAGAAGTAGGTGCTTTTCAGAGTTATAGCCATTTAAAAAACCACTAGAATTTACATGTTCACTCATCCAAAAATGCTTTCTTTTTAAATTCGTTAAGAAGTTCTATTTCTCCTCGGTTACAGGAAACCTCACTCATGGATACCTAGCCTATTTACTTCTTTAAAGCCCTACATTTGTCAGCAGGGAATGTGCTTAGTCTTCCTTTCTCATCTTTTGAAAAGGTCTCAACAAAATGTGTGGTGATGTGATGCCGGAAGCCATAGATGACAATGACATCATTCATAACCGAGTGGAGCCCTCACTGGGCAGACAAAAGAGTGGAGCAGCCAGTGTGGACCTGCTTCCAAGGCTGCACTGTCTCTGGGTGGTGGGAGAGTTCCTCAGTCGCCATCCAATGATTTTTCTTCTGGGGACTTTTCGGGTAGGGACAGGACGAAGGGAGGGGAGTGGCAGGGAGGGAGCTTTTGTTTTCTGCTAACTCTGTACAGAGTCTGGCATTTTACCTTCTTCTTGGCTTCTGGGATAGTGAGGCTGGGCCAGGAGTCAGGGATGGGAGGGGCCCTGGTCCAGCTGCTCTCTCTCCTCAGCACACGTTCACAAAAGCATCTGCGGTTTTGCACGTGCCGAGTCCAGTTAAGCTTAAAGGGTGAGGCTTGTGTTTATCCCGTGGAAAGAAGTGTTTCAGGTCCTGTTATATCTGATTCTTTGATCCCCACAAAAAGCTATCAGATGCCCGTTCGAAAGAGGCAGCCCTCCGCTGACAGATAAACAAGGCAGCAGTCCTCAGTGACAAATCTGGGAAAGAAGGAATGGGGAGGGGGAGAGGTCCTCTTGTCCCTGTCCCTAAAGCTAAAGTCATGTGGGACCTTTTTAAAAAAGTCTTCTTCTCCAATCCAAGATTAATAATTTCCTCATACTTTTTTTTTTTTTTAAAAGCCCGGTTTATATTATAGCATCTGCTAATCTTACATATGGTTTAATTAGTTTTGTAACCCATTCTTCCCATCAGATTGCATTTTGTTGGGGTTAGGGATATGTTATATTTATCTCAGAATACTTTGTCCTTAACCAAGCACACTGCATATAAGAGGCTCAAGAAATGTTGAGCTGAACTGAATTATTATATACCCCACTGAACAATACCATTTTATTGTTGAAAGCATTCACAGAAAAGGAAATAAATGTTTCTAATTAGATAGAGTGAACATTAACTGATTAAAATGAACTAATTTGTCCAAAGTCTTGAAACAAACTAAATTATCTAAAAAAGAATTCCTATAATCCTAAGCATCATGACAAACTACCTATTTCATCATGACCGATGGGCTAATCTTTTGATTTTTTAATACGAATTTTTACATATACATTCTTTGTCCTCACTAATAAGTCATATATATATATATCCTGCAAATAAAACAAAGATCAGTATAACTTTATTTCCAGTTTTAACAGAAGTAATGTTTAAAAACAGGGGAAGTCTTAGCCCACACAGGCGCGTTAGGCTGATGCTTGTTAGAAGTGAAAGAAACCACAGAACACTTAGTCTGAGGCTCGAAGCAGCCTTTTCATGCACAAGCAGATATGTTATTAGCCGCTGCTTCACATTCTTAGGGTATCATCTCTGGTAAAGGCTGAGTTAGGGCAAAATGAAGGAAGTTTTCTACTCTGATTTTAACGATAGCAATCCATATGTGGGGGCACTGATCCAATGAAGATGAAATTGGTTTGGATTCTGAAATCCTTTACGCTGTATCCAGACTCAGTAGTTCTCAGCAGAGCATGTGCACGAGCATCACTAACAAAGCTTTTTCATTTGCAGGTATGACCAGTCCTACTCCTAGAAATTCTGATTCATGAGGTCTAGGAAGAGTTCTGGGCAATTATATCTTAAAAAATTCCGTGGATGTTCCTAATGTGAGATATCAGGTTAAAAAAATCACTGTAGCATGTAATAACTCCTTGAAAAAGACACCATATTGTCTTTCTCATCTCTCCAGAGCATCGCCTGTTGCTTTGGCCTGCGGTAAGTGCTCAGTAATTGTTCAATAAGCAAATGAATTTTACTGCTTCTCGTTTTGCTCCTGTCTACTTCTGTGGAGATTATGGAATGATGATGCCTTTGCTTAACACCGTAATCATACTCAAAAAATGACTCTGGTATCCAGCTCGGGTTAAAAGTAAACAACAGGTTAATAGACCACCAATACTGGCCTTCGGCCCAGTGAGGCCGAAGTGTGAAGTAAAGACATCTTATAGAGAAGATTCAGAGTCTTAAGGATAGTACTGAGAACAGACCTGGTTTCGCCACGAGTCAAGACATTTTAGTAACGTGAAAACTTGTAAAAACTATCAAATATGCAACCTGTTTCCAGCATGTTCCTTTATAGGGAATGTTCTCTATAAGAAAATTAGTATTATACTTTTTGTTTTTGTAACTATGTACATAGGACAGGGACAAAAAAGAAAAAGTTAATTAAAACTATTTTTTCCAAAGAAATTCCACTTAGTTTTCTAAATTTTAAAAGATCAACCTATTAAGCTCTAGGTAAACAGTCATAATAGTGGCTTTATGAATATATTCCAATAGAAAAGCTTCAGAAATAAATTTTGGATATAATAATGTAGTCAAAGGAATACTTACACTCTCACTCTGAAAAGGATTTAAGAAATTTCCCCCCATTTCGCCATCATCCCTTGGAGTGCCCGGTTGATTACTCAGGCTCATATTATTGGGAGAATTCTGTAAACAAGATTTAGAAAACAAGGCATTGTTGAAGATTTTAATTTCCCTCTTGCATTATACTGTTTCAAAAATGGAATCTACAGCAGCATCTCTAAGGACAAAGCAGACTTATAATTCTAATCTCAGACTTCTACTGTGTATTCTAGTTCATTCTTTACACCTTGACAAGTAGTAATGCTTTCCCAAATGGAAATTAAAAAACAAACAAAAAACCCAAAATACCCAAGCAAAACTGTTTTCTTAGTCTCAGAATCAATATTTATTCAATTTCCCACCCTTAGCTTACAGAGTTCTAGTACTGCATAGAGTTTAAAAAACATTCCCAGCAGGGGCGTGATGAAGAGAGCCTACCCACTGATCAGGCATGATGGGACAATGACCTGCCTCGGCAGTTTTACTAATCAAACTTCAAAAGGTCACTGTTCCAAAACATTTCCCCTTAATACGACATGTGGTTTGCATAGTAATACTCTTTCAACTTTTTTTTTTTTTTTATATGAACCATAGGAAAAAAGGAAGATGGTTCACAACTATAGTGAGGAACAAGAGAACTACCTTAGGACTTGAGAATTCAATATGCACTTGTAGAGGAAGAGAAGGCTCAAAGCAAATTGCTTTAGAATCTTTTCCTTTCATTAGTTTAAGAGTAGATTTACTTGGAAACTTTAAGATAAAATGGCTGATATTAGCAACCTAATGAAACCCTAAGTTAGCCGCAGATTGCTTCATTTTCTACTTAAATTTGCTAGTCTTGTTATTACGGTGCGATTTTAGCTATGGGAGGTTATCTGCTACTCCCCAGCAACAGGAAATACAGAATGGCATTGCCATACAAAGCATGTTCACACAATATTCTGACTGAGGGACTCTTTCCATGTCTAATTTATTGACTTGTAAAAATAAACCTCAAGGTTAAAAATTTTTATTTGTTATTTTAAGTGGAAGAAAGATTGTAGGTTTCTTTCTGAGCCATTTCTATTTCATATTCTTTTTGAGTAAGTTCTAGATTTTTAAAGAAAATTGCTCTGAAGATTCTGACTTAACTAAAACAAAGTTATATCATAAAAATTAAAATTTCATGAATGAGTTATTCCCAGAAGAATATGTGCTGTTTTAGAATATGGTAAAACTGTAAAGCAGAGACAGGTAGATGAACTGGTGTAAATACAGCTTATATCTTGTCCTGCTGTGCACCCCACAGGGAAGATCTGAGAACAAGGATCCTCTGAAGTCCATAGGAGCTCGTTTTGCCAATGAACCCCAAGGGCTGGGGAGCCACAGTTAATAGCATAAAGAGGATTCTTTTTTTGGATAAATTTTTCTCTCAAAATGTTAGTTTCCCAAATATACAGAAAAGCAACTGTACTTTCAAATGAACATGGATAATTTTGTTTCCTTAAAAAAAAAATTAAGTAACATTTAACTAAGTATTATTTTATAGCTCCTTAACGATTAAAGTTATTAATTAGATAATCAACTGTACTTTGGAAACAGGAATGCTAATGCTGATTTAGTTAAAAAAGAAAACCAAATTTATAAAAATGTGGTAATATTTAGCCAAAATCTCTTTGGTGAAGGATTTGTCATTTTATACATAATGAAGAAATTGGTAATTTCAGAATAAAAAATAATCTAACATATATATGGGGGGTATTTAAGGATACACTTAGAAGCTTTCTCATTTCTGTATAACAAACACACTTCCTGTGGCACCTGAGGTGCCCCAAGATGAGCAGTGCATCTCTGATGGATTTGGGGTGCTCACTGTCTCTGCTTGCATGGTCCCATGAATCATCTCTTAATTTACAATTTTGGAAGTGTAGCTAGCTTCAAATCTAATTTCTGACTCAAAATGTGGATTTCAAAATATTCAAAATTTGAAAGTAACACTGCATTAGTATTTAAATACTTCTAAAACAGCTCTTTTATTATTTCTGTTTTCCATGCAATCTGTTCATGGCATGGTGGCTCAGCAGTATAGACTTTTTTGGGGTGGGAGGAAGATATATAAGTACATGAAAGGAGATTAAAGGACACATTTAGCATACAAAACAGCTAGTATCAGGTCTCTGAAATTTATTCTTATCCAGCTCTGTGGGCATATCTGAAAATCTTCAAATGATAGGGCAAATTTGTTTTGTTTTGTTTTTTTAACCTAAAGTTATCTTTGCAAAATGTGAAAGCAGAAGTTTCTCAATGGGGAGTCTTACGGAAGTTGTGCCGTCCATGATTAAGGAGTGACCTGATGAGGATACAGGCCAAAGGCATACTTAATACTGGTGTCTAAGGAACAGCTAAGATAGTGGTTCCAAACACCGGTCCAGAACAGGTTATGAGTGTGGGTGGCAATGAACCGTGTGTATGTTACATTTCGCTGTAGCTGTGTTTGTGTGCAGAGTTTCTAGTAGATTTCATCATCAAGGCAAGAACAAAGGACTTAGATCAGGTCTACACAAAAAGGTTTAGATCAGTCAAAAAGGTGCTCTGATAGCTTAAGCACATAATTAGGGAGTAGGGAGTACAAAAGAATCCAAGTAAAGATCACTTTTAGCTACATTAGGCATTTTAGTTACATTTCTTACTTCAGTTAATGTGTACTGTATTTCCTACCTATACTTTAAGAATTTAGCTTATGAAAGTACTGCTATATTCCACCAATCCCAGCTTCAAGGGATTTTATTATGTTCTCATTTCCCCTTTCTTCTAGCTGGAATGTTTTTCCCTTAACATGACAACACACCTGAATGTTACATACAAGCGTATCCATGTGTGCATACGCATGTGCCTGTGTGCGCACACACACACACGTGGTTTCCTCTGGCAACACATTCAATTCTCTTAGAACCTCTGTTCTCTGATTTTAGCTTGCAAGCATTCTTCCATATCATCTTTTCTTTTTTAATTTACATATCATCTTTTAATTAATTAAATTATTGTTCCTTCCTCCACCCACCCTCAGAAATTATTCCAAACTTTTTCAAACTGCTATTAAACAAGTGCTCATTTACAGAAATTTTGACTGTGCCCATAACTGGAATAAAATAATACTGACACTATCTGAAGCCCCCATGAGGTGGATTTTGAATTGACTTCTCAGAGACTGCCAATAACAAGTTTTACAGAGGGTTATTTTGACTCTGCCAGGCCCCCAAAAGAACGAAATTTCAGTCATGGTTCTCTCAGGGGATACAGTAAGCTAGAATCCAGGTCACACCAGGAAGATGGAAGATGACGGGAGCACAGTTGTCTATTAACTGCCCTGTGATGGGTGTGGGTGGGATACTTAACTGGAACTAAAGTTCTTGAGTCAGAAAGCTTCCGACTGAAAAGAGTTCTTTGATAATTTATTAAGTGTGGTATGATCAGATCTGGCCTTCTCTGATACAGTTTTTTTCCAAATTCAAAAATATAAATGTTAAATATGTTCATGTGAACTGCAAAACTTATTTAGATGACCTCCTTCTAAGAAAATAAACCATATGCTCTTCTCCACCCCCAACTCTAAAACAACTCCAAGGGAAAATATTTTTGTTCCATCGATTAAATGGGGGGCTTCTCAGCTGCAAAAGGGATGAAAAGAATTTCACATTTGGGCTTCTAAATTACAGATGAATTCTGCATTTTTGAGAAATAAACATAGGAGTTTTACTAGATAATCCTCAATTGAGCAAGAAATAATTTTAGAACTCTTCATTTGGAGTTTCGTGCTCCTTTTACCATTGAAACAAGTGCTATCACAATGCAGGTGACAGTGTGAGTTCCCAGCCTTGCCCACAAAACATAGTCTGATCACGAAGAGGAAAATACTTAGCATCTGTATAGTGTTTCAGAGCTCCTAGCATATGTTCATACTTGACTCTCAACAATTTTGTGAAGAAGGCAGGGAATGAACTACAAGCTCTCGTTTAAAGCTAAGGAAACTAAGCCTAAGAGAAATTAAGTACCATGTTGCCCCAGTTTGTAGGTAGTAGAACCAGGTTTTCTGATTCTCCATTCAGTACTTTTCATTACCTTATATAGAAAAAGAATAAAATAGAGTATATTTACAATAAAAAGGTAGAAAAAGAGTAGAAGTAGTACTAGTAAACAACATTAAAAATGGAGTAAGAAAAAAAAAAGAAGAAACACATTTTTAAACATTTAAAAAATGGAGAAGACACTTAAAAAAAATACGTAATACTGGCACTCAATAAAATACAGGTTTAATTGAAGAACTAGGAAGGTGAAGCTGGAGACCTAAGAGGGATTTTGAACAAAACCGTTGAGCGGTAATTGTCACAACTATCTTATGATTCACAAATAAGAATGACTAGAAAAAGAACAGGATGAAAAGGAGTGAAGCCAGGACACAGGAGAAAAGGGAGGGGAGTTTCTTAGGATAGCTGGTCTTGTGTTGGAAAAGGAAGAAGGTGGGGAAAATGGAGGTAGTGTTAATGTGGACAGCATGGAGTAAAAATCTCAAATAATTAGGCTGTGAGTGGAATGAAGTAGGGAGAGAAGGGGTGTACATATGATGCTGCTGATCAGAGGAAAAAAGACCACAGTGTAGTGGAGATGTGAGACACCCCAGTGGTATATCATCCAACAGCCTGGTTGGAGCCCAGGACCAACAAGCCTGGACAGGGGGCAGCACAGAAATGAGCTACGTAGGACCCCATCCGAAGGCAGATACAACTAGTCATTCCTAGTACATCGTTAAATGACATGTTTTGGGGGGGAAATTTTTAAGTTAATTGAAATGTATTTGGACTTTGCTTTGTAAAAGTTTTTCCTTATTGTCTTTGGTCTCCTTAGTTACATTGAGCTTCTTGAGGGCAGAGATCATACCATGTTTCTCCTTGGCTTTTCAGAGCCTGGAGTAATGCCTTGGTGCAATAATGTTTATTGATGCCTAACCACTTGAGGACAGAAATTATGTTTGTATTTAAAGAAGTCTTCTATATCTCCCATGGTGCACAGGATAATACTCAGGACACAAAAGTACACATTGGGTGGTCAATTAATGCTTAAAGAATAAGCAATACATCACCAGGCAAGAGAATGTTATCAGCAGTGGGCACAATGTAATGGAAAAATTTGTCTCCAGAAATAGGAATGGGAAAATGAGCACAGAAGGAATAGCAATAGATCTGATATGAGGACAGATAAGAAGACAGTATTTAATTTGTCATTATGAATCTATTTAAAAAGTTTTAAAGTGCTCTATGAATAAATTACAAAGAACTTTCCCATAGGTGGGAGGGGATGGGCTAAATGGGTGTTAAAGAGGGCACTTGTGATGAGCACTGGGTGTTATATATGTAAGGAATGAATCACTAAATTCTATTCCTGAAACTAATATTACACTATATGTTAACTAACTTGAATTTAAATAAAAACTTAAAAAAAACCCCAAAGTACTTTCCTATATAGTATTTTGTTTAACATCTGTCTAATGTAGAAAGTTGTGGGTAGTGGAATGGAAATTTTAGAAAGATGACGGTAAGCAATCTGGAGGATCCCACCTTCGTGTAAGATACTAGAAATGCTCCTCAAACACAAAATTAGAAATTTTATTGGTGACCACAAAGCACAATTCAGTGAGTATCAATTCTCAGATACCTAAGACAGCATGTACAATCATGGTCATCTGACTTGTCAGGGGGCTTCCCAGAGAGATGGCTCTAATGGAATTGTACAATGAATCTTATTTCGAAAACGGGCCTTTTGCAGGTTTTACCTATTTCTCACAGAAGTAAGCTAGTGCTTATTATAAATATATATCTATTTTAAGAAGAGAAAAAGACCTTGCTGATTGTCCTGAACCATAAATATCCAAAGTGCATGTAGCACTTGTGAGGCCAAGCAGCCAGACAAGGTATATATGATGTCAGAATGCCAGTTCAATTCCCTCTCTCTCCCTCCCTCTCTCTCTTTAGCTTGAATTCTTAATTTAAAAGGTTTTGTAGCCCAATAAATCTTACTGTATTTTCCTTGGCACCAAGAATTTTACATTATTATACATGAATGTAAATTAGAAGTAGGATTAAAAGTGAAGTTACCCTTTAATGAATTTTGGTATTTATTGATATAAAGCAGACTTCTAAGAGAGTCATTCTAATGGTTGTTAATAGTTTTTATCAGCCATTCTAAATGTATTTTTGACCCACAGAGAACTATTTTAAATTCATCATGACCTAAAAAGTATTTAGGTATTCTGAAAAAAATATAAGGCATCTTAGCAGAGTATTAATTTTAAACACTCAAACTATTGGAAGGAGGAAAAACGCAGATACATGCTATTGGAAGGCTCTCTTTCCTACTTGTATTATTATACTTTTCTTCTAATTACTTTCCTATTCTATTCTGGGGAACTAGAATAATGATTGAGAAGATCAGCATTGCCTAATAAAGGCTTGGAAGACAAATGAGATGTATAAATGCAATGCCCTTATATAACAACAAATTCTTCAAATTTACCTCTTCTCATTTTGCTCTAGACTTCTTTACATTTTCAAAAGATTATCTATATTATGTCAATTTGTTTTATATATCATAAAGGTAATTAAATTATTACTTGGGTGTCAACTGATCATGTATATAGTATGTCCTATAAATGAATTTTACCATGTTAAAAAACTCATTTTACCCCTTCCTATTATATACATTAATATTTTTAACTTCTACTTAATTATATGTGGACCTCTACTTTCAAATGCTTGTTCAAGAACAAAATTCCTAAGGCTATTCTAATAATTTTAGTAAGAGTCCCACGTAGAATAAAATGCAAATAAAAAAAGCAACACAGATGATATATAATACTCACCTTGGAAATACTGTCCATATCTCCTGAGCCTGAAATAAAATATGAAAAAAAAATCTTTATTAGGTAATGATTTTGTATATAAATGAAGGATTCCTTTAACATAAATAAAAAGAATACACTCTTTGTATTTTCTAGTATATATATCCTGAATTTTCTAATCTTAAAAAATTCCTTTTCTCTTATATTGCCTGGTAAATAAATATCATCTTATTTGATACATGCAAGGATGAGTTGTACCTCTAGCTCCCCATCATCTTTTTTTATTTTTGTAATGGCAGAATGAGGAAAACTATTGTTATCCTAAATTCCTGAAAATGAAAATATTAGATCACTTCTAAATCCTATTCAATCCAAATTTTTTAAATGTATGTACATATGTGTATGTATATAGAGAACAAGAGAGAGAAATATATTTTCTGAAATGATACTTCTAAATCTGATAAAATATAAAATGGACATCTGCAACAATGTTCTAATAATATTCTGAGCCATATTATATGTCAAATTAAAAATATGACAGCAATCAATATTCATAGCAATCTATCAAAAGTAAGAATGTCTTCAAAACACACTATAATTTTATGTTGATTCATAAAATTTTCATAAAATTTATAAAATTAAAAAAAATTTATTTTTTAAAGATTTTATTTATTTACTTGATAGAGAGATCACAAGTAGGCAGAGAGGCAGGCAGTGGGGGGAGGAAGCAGGCTCCCTGCTGAGCAGAGAGCTCAATGCGGGGCTCCATCCCAGGACCCTGAGATCATGACCCAAGCCAAAGGCAGAGGCTTAACCCACTGAGCCACCCAGGTGCCCCAAAATTTAAAAAAATTTTATGTTGATTCTTGGCAGAAGTGAACAATCAATACTAATTTCTTGCTTAGGAAATGGAATCAGACATTAGATAACAAGGAACAATGATCAGAACTTTGCCACAATATTAGATTTATTTTTAACTATTTTAACAATTTTTTGGCATAAAAATATTGTATTATTTTAATAGGAAAACAGTCACAAAAAAGTGCTTACAAACAGAGATAAATTATTAAATATTGAATGTATATATGTAATTATGTATATAAAAATACGTACAACAATGTTTATTATAAAAGTAATAAGCCACATGCTAAGCCTATGTGAAACTCTTCTGCAAATTCTTTTATCAGGAATAATATAACTGAAAATCTTCTAACTGGATCAAATGTCACCTTTTGTGAATAATTTTCAAATGGAAAGATGGGAAAGTGAATTATATTGCAATAAAGGAAAAAATAAAGTTCTAGAATAAGTGCTGCCCAGTAGAGCTTTGTTTGATGATGGAGATGTCTCTGTGCTGTCCATTAGGTAGCCAGTAGCTTTGTGTGGCTATTGACATTTGATATGTGGTAGTGCAAGTGAAGAAGTAAACTTCATATTTTACTTAATTTTAACTTAAAATTAAATAGTCATACATGGCTAGTGGCTACCATAATTGGAGAGTGCAAACTAAGACTGAAATCTAGGCAAAATAGATATGTATATAAAATAAGTATGGACCTTAAAAGCTCAAAAATCTATCAACGTGTTACAAATAATTTCTTGATTATTGAAGTTACAATCCTTTTCAGAGTATTAGAGGATGGCATTTGGTTGGAGTTGTGAAATCTGTGCATAACCTAAGTTACTTGCAGGCATAGTTACTCCAACCTAAGTAAAAGGTGGTCCTTTTCCAAAAGAAAAAAAATTATCATTAGCTTCTATCCCCATTGTCAACTTTTAGCTTATGATAATGTTACTTAAACATATATAAACATAAATGCGATTGTTTTTTGGTTTTGGTTTTGCATTTCACCTTGAAGCTATTTGGCTTCATTCGGTAGGTAAGAAGGCATCATTACGAAGTCCGTGTCCAACCATTAGTCACAGTACTAGAATCAGCTTTATGACAAATGCAGAGTATGTTCCACTGTTCTCTCTTAAGAGAATCCTTCAGATTATTCAGAATATGATTACCGATTTTATTTTTAAAAGAGATGAGAATTAAAAATATAAAAACAAAGTTAAGAAATTCCTGCAGAGAACCCAAGTTCCTCTGAGACCGTCTCTATACCTTCAGAGACAAACCAGTTGGGAAGATACTGTAGTCCTCCAGGTGAGGGAGGCAGCAGTATCTCCTTTTATCTGCCCAGATATACTGCCCAGAGCAGCAGTATCTCCTTTTATCATAAAACACCCAGACCTTGATAGGTTATAGTAAACACTTATGAATAAGAGCTAGGTGAGAACAATTCTACACTTTTGATTTTCAAATGATCTCCAGTCATCATAACCTATATACTGCCAAATATCCGTCTGAAGTGAAAGTTGCAGCCTTTAAAAATAGATTGTTGTATACGAAAGCACTGTGCAAACTATAATATCCACTATGTAGAATTAAGGTTTTTGTTTTGATTTCTAAACATCAAACTTAATATCCTTACCTAAAGAGCCATTCATGTGATGTGACTCCATTCCTCCTAATCCACCCATGGGACCATCTGACCCGGGGCCCATTGGAAACTATTTAAAAAATGAAGAAAATTACTATGACCACATTGAAAACAACTGTTTATCTCAATGTTACAATATCTAATCTTTAACATGAGAAGATACTTCCACAACTCATTTTCATTTTCAAGTACTTGAGGTTTTTTCCAGCCTTAGAGATTCTCAACTGGACCACTCCACCTCCCTCATACCATCTTCTCCAGGTTCTGGAAATTCAGGCTAATCCTCATTCATATCCCAATTTTTCCTCAGATATCCTCAACTAGAAAGTACATACATTCCAGTGCAAATGAGAAGATAAGTGGTCTTTCCTATGCTGTTGACAGATTTTGCTATTATAAACTAGAGATGATTCTTAAGAAGCTGCTAAAAGTATTGGCTTGTTAATAAGAATAACTCAACATTCTTATGCCAACATTAACATTTTTCTTAGCAGACAAACTATCCTTGTTCAAATGGACATAATAAATAATTTCATCTTGCAGGTTTAATACATTTAGCTCAGTGTATTGAGGGGGCAGCTCAATACAATTAATTCTTGGCAGTCTCAACTATGTCAGTTCAATGACAACCGGACATTCTACAGCAGTTGTACTTAACATTTTTTAAAGTAGTGGGATTATTTTATTTTCAGCTGGAAGCCCAGTACGAAACAGATGAGAGCTGACCTACTGTGGTAGGGCAGGTGAAGAGGCCATGGCCCGCCCACTCAGTCTTTTCCTTATCTCCCTGTAATACTCCTAAGGAAATCTAGACCCCGTGTGAAGACAAGTTACCTATAATTATCTTCCGTTTACAGTTAAAATAACCTATTGAAAAACACTCGCTCTTAAAATTTCCCATGCCAAAAGCATCTCTTCCATGTTGTATGGTACAGAATACTGAATGTGGTGTGTGTGTCTGTGCACAGTTATGTGTGCAGATGGGGCAGTGGTGTTTTGTTAGTCATACAGCCTTTTGGGAGAAAAACAGGTGCCCTCAGCAGACAACATGTAACTGTATATAATCTCTAATCTCTATCTATCTATCTATCTATCTATCTATCTATCCCTGTTGGTTTGGAAATAAGAAGGCTTTCCACCACCAGGATCATACAAACCAAATGCTTGTACATTTTCCCAGGATAATGACTACAATTTTGTTGCCTTCAAGCACACAGATTGATTTTCAGTAAACAACTTAGAATGAATATATATATATATATATATATACCTCAAATGATATCTTAAAGAAATTAACTTTGAACTTACTGTTTTTTTCAGCTTTTGTTAAAAGCATTGTTTAGATCTGGGCTGAGAAACCTGTGCTGGCAAGGCCAAGACCCTCTGAACTTACTTGGTTCAGTCCTTTTATCTGGCCCCTACAGTGTTTTCAAAGACATGAAGACTATCGGTATATACCCTTGAAGCACATAAAACTACAAACCTAGCCCTCAGCAGGCATTTGCTTTTACTACCTCTGGCAGAGATGAATGACATTTGAAAAAGTGACACGTTGAGCTTCTACTTTTCTTGGATCTCTTATCTTTGTATCGAGTTAGAGGACCAGAATGAAACATACTTGGATGATATCAGCTTAGCTGCCCAGAGAAATGTCTTCAGTACCATATGCTCTGGGTTTCTTCTCTCACTCCCTCCATTTCAAATATCAAGTTCTAAGATATGAAATTTGCACTATGAAGAACTTTTCTGTATTTTTGCTGGATTTCTACAATGAACATTTATTTTTGTTATCATATTCAATGTTCATTAAGATCACTGTGGAAACACCTTTTAGAGTATACTCACAGGAAATTGTTTCTTTTTTCCTGAAAACCAATTTATTTGATTATATAAAGAGAAGAGTGATAACTGAAGGCAGTACTCCTTCACAAAAATAATATGCAAGCTGCAAATGCAAACTTACGTAAGTAAATTTAGATTTACTAGCAGCCATGTTTGAAAAGTCAAAAAAAACAGGTTAATTTTAATATATATTTTATTTATCTTATCAAAATGATCAACATGTAGTCAACATAAAAATTTTAATGAAATATTTTACATTATATTTTCATACTAATGCCTCAAAGTCTAGCATGTATTTTATATTTACAACACACTTCAACTGGGACTGGCCATATTTCAAGTATCATAATAATGGATGGATGTGTTGTCTTCACTGCTAGGAAGCTCAGTTATAATAATTATTTCATTCCTGTGTCTTGGTATACTTATGTAAAATTCCTTTTATGTCTTCTAATTTTTATTTCATTTTAGTGACCTTATATTCATATATACATGTATATATCTATTAATTATACCCTGTTATAAATATTTTTTGTTAATATGTAGGTCTTATAGATAAATATTCTTCTTTAAGCTTTTACAGAAAAATCACAACCATATGCTTTATTAAGAACACCAAATTCTTTATGTAGACCTGCTTCATCTTCATATTTAAATTCCAGATTTCAAAAATCTAAAAAAAACAAGCATATCAAATTTCCTAATTTATTTCAAGTTAATCAGGATAAAAGAAATAAACAACCACAATGAAAAAATTAGTGATACTAAAAATGAGGTAAATATAAATGATTATGTATTACCTGTCATTTTCAAATATTATTATTAAGTATGTAAGATTTGAGATAAAACTATGCACCGACATTTTATAATTGATTAGGTGCAGTCTTACATTTAGGTCATATTGATATGAAACCTTTTGTTATATATTTTATGTATTACGTTTTTTTCAACCCAGAACCTAGAAAGGGTTTGATTTTGGGGGGTATCTAATAAGTTCCTGGATAATACAATAGAAAGCTTAAATAGTATCTAGGAAATGGAATGCACTTAAGAGTTTGAGCTTTCAACTACATTCCAAAATTTATTAAAAGTTCGTATTTACATTAGGCCTGTTAGGTCCAGGAGGTACTGCATTCATTAAAGTATACATGTTGTCTCCAGAGTTGGTTGAATCTGAAACAAAACATTATGTAATTAATATCTTTCTTTATAATTTACACCCAAGTCAAAGTAATAATCAAAGATGATCTGTGCACACACACATATTAATAGCTGTAGCACTTGAAATAGTCATTACTAATGTTCAGAAACAAATACTTGTATGTCATTTTCCAACTCACAAATTATCATTCTGTGGTTGTAAATGGGAATAGTTACCTAATATATTAGGAGTAATCACTTGAATAACTCAGGTCGAAAGGAATATTACTTTAAAAATCTAAAAAATTACAGTAAATTTCTTTTAAAAAAACATGAGTACTTTGAGATTTCACTTGCAATTTGTATGTATAAATATAACAACAATATCTTAAAATTCAGATTCAGAAGCTTTTCAATGTTCCTTATTTCCTTAGGCTTCTTATACACCAATTTATAAAACAGTTTATTTATCTACCAGTTATTAATAGCTGGTGGGATATCCTTGCTTAATTCTAAAAGAAAGTAGGACAAGACTATAAAATTGGAATGAAAATTTCTCTTGCTTGAAATAAAAGCCAGCTTCTTCCTGTACAACTTTCAATGAAATTTTTTTTATGCATTTTGTTCTTGATTCATTATAGTAAAAGCAACTATAGTATATATCCATAGAAAAATACATAACATTTTATAATATTTTTTAAAATTTACATTTCATGTCTATTAGCTAATTCTAATTAAGTCTCTGAGTACATATGTTTTTATAACATATTATCTGGAGTGAAAGGCCATATATTTTACATTTAGGAAAAGTTTTCCTATTTTCCCACAATTAATACATTTTTCTTAAATATAATGCATTGGGCCTTTCTATTCTGAAAAAAAATGTGTTTCACAATTTTTGTACTGATTCAAGGCAGAAGATAAAATTAATTTACTTTCTCATGGCAATAAACATAGAGTAAGAAATGGGCAACGAAAAAAAAAAGAAATGAGCAACTAATTTTCCTTTTATTTTGTACTTGCTTAGTAGACATTAAAGGTTTATTATTTTAATGGATACCATGTAGAGAGTAGGTTAGATGTCATTTATCAGTTGTTTGTAAACAGTGATCCACAAATCTAAATATTATTTTTCACATCTAGATTAATATATCATACTGCTGAAAAAGCTGAAATGCTCACCTCAGATCTCTGTTTACACTAAGTAAGGTCCCAACTGACTTTTGTGGCCTTGGCTATTTTTATAGCCTTATGTACATCATACTCCTCTCAACTCAGGCTGCTGGTTCTTTCCTGCATATGATCAACCTCTTAAATCTCTGTATTTTTGTTCTTACTTCCTCCACTGATCTTCTGCTCAGTCTCCATCTACTAAAATTCCACTTACTACTCCAGGCCCACTGCAAATGTTACCACTTACATGAAATTTTGTTTTCTGATACTTCCAAATTAATGAATGCTCCCCCATCATTGAATTCTGCTTTGCATTCTAGTTAATATTTTGTCTTATTCTTCCCTCCTGCTTCCAACAAGATTCTAATAAGTTCATTGACAGAAGGAAAGATCACATTTTATATTGTGTGCCTCAGACAGTAACTATCTGCTGAGATTTAACTAACGGAATACACTTTATCCCATAAAAATGTATTTTTCAGAAAATCTTCGATTGCTTCTTAAACATAGGAAATCTTCAAATGGTTTCTCATCTTTATTAGCCTTACTAATTCTTTTAGACTAATTTTAGTAATTAATTTGGCAAGGAAATGTGTTTTTTACTTTGTATTTTAAATAGGTAGAAAGAAAAAGAAATTTATTATTCTTCATATCAATCAAAAACATAATTTCATCTAAAAAACACAGAGGAATAAGGTTGCATTTTCTAGAAAATATCTAACTTCTTTTTATATACAGAGGAACTTTATAACAAAGTGTATCTTCTGGCATCTATTTTTTTGCAGGGAGGGTACTGGCTTCATATTGGAGGAATGACTGTGAAAAGAATGAGTCCACAGGAGTACGCACAAGGCTAGGAAGACATACTGCTGGCAATTTCTGGCTTGAAAGGATGGAATGTAATCAGATTGCTTATCACCTGCAAAGTTTAACAGTTTCTCCGAAAATTTTCTCTTAGATTGTAGTGAAGTGTTTATTAATCACATGCTACCTTCATAAATTAAACATTTAACTTCACCCTACGAGAATGCAAATGTGGACAAGATGTTCAATTCACATAATTGTATCTTGAATGAATTCTGTTTCAGTTCAATGAAGATGCTCTGAGGACAGAAATCCATGAAATATTTATGATATATTCCAAAGAGTTAGTGAAGCAAAGCAAAATTTTGCGTTAATTATCAAATTGATGCTTTTCAAAATGAAAAAGATTTAAAACTTAAAAATTACTATTTATTGGTATGATTAATGATATTTAATTCTAACCTTCCATATGTCTTAGATTTCAACAAACCAACTAAGAACATATGAATTGAACAGTACAACATAATTAAAATTTTTTCCTAATTACAAAAATTTCCCATCTATTTCATTACCTAAAGTTAACACTGATAAAGCCCTATTTCTTTGTTTTCTACTTTCTACATTTCTGTGTTATATGTGTTTTAAAATAAAATTGGATCATATTACATTGAATCATGAACATTTATTGTCCATTAAATTCTTTGGTTATAATCTTAATGGCTATACCATATTCCATAAAAAATTAATTTATTAACGTCACTAAAATTGGATTAGGTTTGAAGGTTGTATCTATTATTTCACTATTAATTATGACAAGTGAGAACCTCTCCACATAAATCTTGGGTTGTATCACTAATTATTTCTCAGAGAAGGATTATGGAGGCAAGTGGTATGAACTTTTTCATGGTTCTTGATACATGTTGCCAGAGCTGTTCCAGGGAGGGCTGCACCAATGTCAACTCCCACCATTAGAGTCCTCAAGAAACAATGCATTTAATAGCCTATATTAAAGTCTTGAAAAAAAGGATAAAGCTATTTAAAATCATCATGTGAATTGATAAAATATTGAGGTATTTTAGTTTATGAAGATTAAAAGAAAAAAAAATTCCTGTACTACATAGTGAATCTATTAGCTAATAAATCATATGGACGTGTAAGCACATCTACATCTACCTTCGTAAGATAATGGTGGATCTTATTAAATCTAATGGACCCATGTATTTCATGTGTTACTCATGCAGAATTTTTCTAAGTTGTGAGATTTGGATTTTTTTTTTTTCACAGTCTCAAGGAATCTTTTTGTCAGATAAATTATTGGGCAATTCATAGAGATTAACACCATTTTAATCCTGATTTTATCTGTTACCACAACAGGGATTTTCTACATGCTTAAAGTAATTGGACAATGGTTATTTGAGTACCTTGTTTCTTCCTACTTGCTACCTCTAGTCTACTTCTGTTACCATCAATGAGATAATGAATACTACTAACCTTCTGTCATAACAATTTTTATATTTTGTTATTTACTCTATTAATCAAATGCCCGTGTGGCTAATGTGATTACAATACCTGCTGGACTAGGCATGATGGGTGTTCCTGGTGGCCCTCCACCTCCTGGAGGACCCTAAATAATTATACAAAATTTCAGTAAAAATAAGGCATTTCATTAAACAATATAAGGAAAAACAGAAGAAAAGTTAGACTTATCTATAATAATTCAATTTGAAAATCACAAAGGAAATATATTTTCTCCATAATTTATTTTCTTTGAATGCACAATCATTTCAATATTATGCAAAATATAATTTAGCTTAAATACGTTGAGACTGTTTTGACAAGTTTCCAAAAACAATGAGCCTGTAACACTGATTTATTATTCATGACTTAATCACATCAGGTATAATGAGGTTAAGGAGAAGCCATTTATTGGGGCCTTTACAAATCCATACAACAGCATCATTCATGGGTATTTGTGATTTAGTTTATTGTGATTTTCTTATGTTTCATATCAGGGTTTTTTATAGGAAGCTTAAAACTCAAAGATTCTCGTACGTTTAAAAAAACACACTGATGCTATTTCTTTCTCTATTGGTATCAATTATAACACTTCTAAAGTATTGAACCTTCTGCTATCATGTCAATTAGAAATGA
Source organism: Lontra canadensis (assembly GCF_010015895.1). Taxonomy (NCBI): domain Eukaryota; kingdom Metazoa; phylum Chordata; class Mammalia; order Carnivora; family Mustelidae; genus Lontra; species Lontra canadensis. The sequence continues at coordinate 31,671,700 of NW_022630998.1, read as the reverse complement.
GAGGCAATGTTGACTAATACTGTGGGTTACTAATCAATCTGAAATGGAAATTAAGTGATTCTAAGGTTGATTCAGTTATTTCAGGCAACCAAAATGGATAATTCAAGCAAAGGGTTTTAGAATTTTTCAGATGTACCATAATTAATCTGGGTAAATTACTAAGTGGATAAATTTGTACTTCATTCTGAATGTGTAGACACAGCCCACTAATTATTTCAAATGATATATGTATTTGCTATTTAATAAGCAACTTAAATTTCCTTTCAGATAAAAGTCTATAATTTCATAGAATTATATATTAGGCTTATTCTCAAGTGATTTAAGAAAAAAATAGGTTTTACCCACATGTTCTTACTTTCATTTTTGCTTCATAGAGAATGTGAAAAAAGTTGGACCTTCTTAGTTTGTACAGCTTAAGAGGACACTGAGCACTAAGTTCATAGGTTCAAAACAGTGTGTGCTTTTTACTACATTCATAAAACATTAATTCTAAGGGGAGTAAAATGCTCATTAATCTTAAGCCCTCCTTTTTTCCTACCCCAGTTAGCTACCTCCTCCAAAATTTCTTAGGGAAAGGTTTTCTTTTCTTACCATTTTATCTTTTCTCTTCTGATAGGCATGTACTCCTAAATATTATTACAATATATCTTCCAGGGTGGTCTTCAGATGTAGCAAGGATTATAAGGTGATGATGGTTAAAAGGTCATTTGTAAGTTCAAGAACTCAGGTAAAACCTGCTAATTTGACTTTAGTTGTGTATGAATTAGTGGAAAATTCTAACATGTACTAAATAATAAAAAGAAGAAAAACAAGTGTTTTCAATTTCTAAGCATAAAAAAACCCTCAAAAGCCCCTCCCTCTAAATTACTATGCATTATTCTGATTCCCTTTGTGTTAGGGGAGGGGAGTCTAACGTCTTCCTCAACTTTGTGTGTGGTGAGTGGGGTGAAGGAGGGGGTGTAGATTATCCTCCTGGAGAACTGCAAATTCAAGCTTATCATTGTGTAACTGGGGATGGCTTTCTTCATGATTGGACAGACTGTATTTTATTGGTTTACAGAAACATATGCTAAAGTAAAACACAGTACACAGGGCAATTTTGGCCAGATTGATAACTGTTTCACTAATGAACATCAACATATGTAGTGAGGTTGGCAGATGAAAAACTCAATACATATCAGATGTTCCCTTCTTGGCCAATACACAGGGGCTCTTCTTAACATCTGGACAACTATTTCATTGCCCAAATAAAACATAACATCAAATCTTATGAGCAAACAATCCTAAATGTACTTACTACGTAATTCCCAGGAGATGCTGAAGAGTATGGTATCTGGAACATGAATAGGACAAAGAAATAAATATTTTGATTCATGTGACAGTATGGAGACTTACCTAAAATAAATCTATTTTCTGGCTTTTATAAAGTTGTAAAAAGTATCACAAAGGATGGCAAAGAATAAAGGCATGTGCATCTATCTGAGTGCCAGAAAAACGAATAAATGCAACATTATCTTGAATTTATAAAAAAGAGGGGATATAGGTCAAGAGGAATTTAGACAGAATTATAGCCTCAACTTATATTCATTTCAGAGCAGTTGTACTCACTGCTTGATGCTAATGACACTTATTCTGTAATTAGAAAAATATATATTTGTGCAGCTAAAAACCAGAAACCAGAGTTTTCAAATTAATAGCTTTTACAGATAGAACTCCTAATTCATGTGCATTCTGGGATGCATTATTATTATTTTTTAAGATAGGTTTTAGGCTACTACATTCATGTGGTATGGGTCAATACTTGGTTTGCAGGCTTCACATTTTCCCCTTTTCTTTTCTAATTAGCTACTAGAAAATACTGTAATAAATGTATACGATTTCATTAATGTAAGTCTCCAAAAACTACTAATTTGGGGGGATCAGTTATGGGCAATAAATTCTTTCCTTCAAATCAAGCTCTTAACCAAACCCTTTTTTAGAAATTAGAGTATTAATACAACATTGTTAACATTATTTAAGAAATGAAAATTAGAAAACAGGTACTTAAAACTAGGCCCTTGAGTATAGATTATTAATAAAGAGAGCTAAGTCCAAATATTTTCTTTTTTTTTTCACAGAAGCTCACTAGCTCACTTGCATGAAGATTCTGCACATCCAGAGCAGATATTTTTACCTTATTCTGGAAAAAGCCAACAAACTACTACCTTCTTTGAGGCAGACAGCCAGAACTGGACCATTAGAATAGTGAAAAGATGATAGTGTCTTTACCCTAAACCCTTCCTCTATCTCAAAACTTTCCCTATAATTAAACATAAAGATAATATGAAACTTGAAAGTAAGAAGAAGGAAGTATGACAAAGTTATGATTTTTCTTTAGTGGATAATTAATTCAAGGGGAAAATATTTAATATTAAATTATTTGAAAATTCTCTCCTTGTTTGGTGTCCATGCTTTGCCTTAAGCATGGACTACATGCCTCTGAAGTCCTTGCTTGGTCTGCCCTTGGGTAATTCAGCCCTGCAGATGGTCATGACCAGCCTGCCCAGCATCACTAATGATGAGGATTACATCCACTAGGAGTTCTGAGATCTTGATGGCCAGTACACACTTAACTAAACTTAGTAGCTGAATACAACTTTGCTCTCCCAGGACCCTTTTGGTTCATGATCTACCATCCATCTTCTGTTTCTTATTTTATTTTATTTTTTTAAAGATTTTTTATTCATTTATTATCAGAGAGAGAGAGAGATCACAAGTAGGCGGAGAGGCAGTCAGAGAGAGAGAGGAGGAAGCAGGCTCCCTGCTGAGCAGAGAGCCCGATGTGGGGCTCGATCCCAGGACCCTGGGATCATGACCTGAGCCGAGGGAGAGGCTTTAATCCACTGAGCCACCCAGGCGCCCCTTCTGTTTCTTATTTTAAACATGTACATTTGCTCCCTCCAAATCACCACCTTATCTGTTGGCTCCAATTTTCATCTCCTTATAACCTTAGCAACTGGCCCATGTTCTTCTACCTCTCTCTAGTGCCTACCATCATTCTTCACCAACTTTCAAAATATGATCTAACTAACCACGCTTTAAATCTTCGGAATTTAGGGGTGCCAGTGTGGTTCAGTTGGTTAAGTGTCTGACTCTTGATCTCAGCTCAAGTCTTGATCTCAGGGTCATGAGTTTAAGCCCTGCGTGAGTTCAAATCCTGAGTTCAAATAGATCTTTGGAATATACACCTCACTGCCTTCCTTCACTTTACAATATACTTCCCTCTCCTCCATTTGTGAGTAAGACCACATCCTACAACTATTTACAGAGAACTAAACAACTCCCTTGCCTGACACTTTCTTATTCCTCATGTCACTCACAAATATTATTCTATATTCTAACCAGAATATTCTTCCCTTACAATTCCTCCATGTTTAAGTCCATTATTTCCCTACTAAATTGACTCTCCCCCTCTCCCACACCATTGTCAGCTTTTTGTTTCTCTAGTATTTTTAATTAATTATCCTAATGTAGAACATTGTGTTTTTTAAAAAATATTTTATTTATTTATTTGAGAGAAAGAGAGTGCAAGAATGATCATGAGGACAGATGATGGGGGGCAGAGAGAGAAGCAGATTCTCCTCTGCCCAGGGAGTCAGGGGACACGGAGTTTGATTGCAGGACCCTGCGTTCATGACTGAGCTGAGGGTAGCCCCTTAACTGACTGAGCCACCCAAGTGCTCCAAGCCTAATTTAATTTCCATCTCTTTGATTACCCCCTAGCCACATTTTTCTGTTTCACAGTAGGGATTTCCTGGAAAGAGACACAAAACAAAGGACAAGGTCCAAAATATAATCATGTTCTCCAATGTCAACCTACTCTTTACTATTATCTGGAAGCATTTTGGCTTGGCCTTCATGGAAGCCCTGAGCATTCTAGTGGTGTGCCAGTAAACCCAATAAACTCAGGGAAGGAAAAGGTCCCAATTTGTAGCATTGGCCAATTTATATGGTGTGAATATTCCCACATGAAGATTTAGAGCTACCAATGATTTAACAATTAGCTCAAAGAATTCTTGAATAATTAACAACTGACTTTCCTGAGCTGGGCTTCATGATGATTATAAAATCCTGATTTGGTAGTCAGTCGGCCCTTTTTCATATATTAAAGCTATCAAATTCTTGCTATACTTTAACCTTTAATTCAACACTCTTATTAATAGATTGGAATTTTATCCATTTATCCAGGTAGAAAAAAAGATAATCTTTCCGCTTGTTTCCAGAGCTAGCCGTTCCCAACTACCTCATTCTCCTAAGTCCTTGCTCCTTTTCTGGTTTTTAATTTCTCCCTCTTCATGATTCTTTTACGCACAGTTAAAAACAATAAAACATTTAAAAATACTTAAATTTTTACCTCATCTAGTCCAATTTCTTTCCATGTGTCCTGTCAAGCTCTTGGCTTATACTCACTGTTTCTACTTCATATTCTTTGGTGCCCTCATTAAAAGAAAAAGAACATTTGGGATCCTACCCCTAGTAGCACTTCACTGAACCTCTACTCTTGAAAGTTACCAGTAGCACCTGACAGCCTAGTGTGAGAGACATAAAATATAACAATATAGGTAGAAGTATGTGGGCACAGAAGATATTTGAGCTGGGTAGCTGACTTACAGAGAGTAAATGACCACCAGTAAGATAAAGAGAAGGATCAGCATTAAAGAGAGAGAGAGAGAGAGAGAAGGGAAGGAAGGAAGAGAGGGAGAAAGAAAGAAAAGAAATATGAGAGTATATAGTTTATTAGGGAAATGGTATATAATCTCAGTGTGGTATTTATAAGAAATTGAAATAAATGATAAGCATATACGGTCAGACTGTGACTGAATTTATGCTGTAGGAAATAGGGAGTCACCAGTTTGAGAGAGACATGTTCAAATTTATATTTTAGTAAGATAACTCTAGTTCATCATGGAATATGAATACAAGTTAGGAGTCTATTGCAAAAGGTCTAGGCAAGAGATTTCAGTGTTGTAGGCAGTGCTGATTAAGATAAGCAGGAGTAAGAAAATTTGAAAGACTTTTCACAAATGTACTTGGCAGGTCATGGTGACAAACTAGGTGTGGTGGACAAGGGAAGGCAGAAGTTAAGGCAATTCCTAGCTTTCCAACTTGGTGAGTGGGTGAGTGATAGTGCTACTAATTTATATGTAAGGAATTCAGGAACAGGAGGAAGTCTGGGGAAATATCCAACACGTTGAATTTGAAGGCACTAATAGAAGTTGATCAACAGATATTTAGAAATCTGCATCAAGAATTTAGTAGAGATTAGGACTAGAGATAAAACTTCAACTGAATACATTTCCATGTTGTGCTGGGCACCACACTTGATCTAGTATTTTATTAGATTGAGTAGAAGATTTAACATTCCAAAACAAAGCTCCCTGTCTACCCCCTAAACCTCCTTCTTCTTTTCTATTTCTAGCGGAGTTTGTGTTATTCCCATTCTCCCTGATACCTGGATTCAAAGACTTGAAATAATCTTCCACTTTTTATTTCTCTTTATTCCCAAATCAAAGATCACCAAGTGTTTTTGATTCTATGTGTGAAATGCATATTGTCATTCCTTCGATCACCACTCTACCTCAGGTTCTGATAACATTTTATAAAACCTGTAACTATGATCCCCTAACATCATTTCTCCATTACATCCATTTTATAGACTATCTTCCTAAAATATAGCTCTCTTCCACACAGATGATACAGTTTAGATTTTTCCCTCATGGCTCTCTTCTCTTTTCTGCTTTGTCACCTTCTGCACCTTCCCAGACAATCTGTCCCCCTAGCCACTAACAGCCTAATTCTTTATTTTGTCCAAGCTTTTTTCCACCTCTAGTGTCCAAATTCTCCCAATGTGATTAATCTCCTCCTGTGCCTCTCCAGACTCCATACAAAATATCTATTAATGTGAACTGAAAGATGAAAACACAGATGTAGATGAGTAAGATCAGAGAGCTAAAAGATCAGAATCATAGGATTAAAAGAATTTTTTATTTGTCAAATGAGAAAATTCAGAGCCATATGTACTGTCTGGTTAAGCTAGACAGATAATTCAAGATCTGTGACCAATAATTCAAATATTCTGAAATATTCTGACTCCTAATATCCATGACAGTGGTGCCGTAGCAAGGGTAAGAGCAGAGTAGCTAGAGATTTTGGCTTCTTTTTAAAAAATGGTTAGTAGCATTCTTCAACTGTGAAGTTTAAAAATACTTCGAAGCTACAGGGAGGACAACATCAAGACACCCTCTGTGTCAGTGTAAAGTTGAAAATATTCTACAATTTTTTAGTGCTTTTTTTTTTAATGAGTATATATTTGTATAGAGCAGAACCTATCTGGAATAAGATATTTGCATTTCCTTTGGGCTTAATCATTATATAGATTGCCATTTTTTTTTTTTTCTTTAAAGGAGTTTCTTCTTTCTTTTTCCTGTCATGTTAGTGAGTTGATGAATACAATGTTATATTGGACATCTGTAGCTTTTGCTTATGTCCTCTTCTGCTAACAATTCCTTGAATTTTCTTTGGTGAACCATACCTCTTATTTTCCCATGTGGTTTGGGTGGGGCTCAGGTGGGGTCCTGTGTGACCTGGCCAGGCTGAAAGAGCATTGTAACCTCAGGTCATAATTTAGGAATGAGTATAGGACCCAAACTAAACAAATCTAGTTCAGTTAGTTATGCCCAATTTCTATGTTTAAGTGATAAAGAGTTGTGAGTTCAATTCAGTTGTACGAAACTGAGAGCTCTGAGGATATGCATCTGGGATTCCACACAGCCTTCTTGTCATGACAAGGAAAAAAGGTAAGTGATGGAGACTGGGTCCTGGTGACATTATCTGGATCCCTGGAATCAAATGTGCCCCAAAGCAAATTTATATCCGGACTTTTCAGATACATAATCCAGTATGCATTCTCTCAATATGATCCTAGTCTGGTTGTTTTTCTGGACCTTTTAATCAAAAGCATCCCCAGACAAACATAATTCAGATATTTTCAATAATAGTGCTTGCTACTTTTTTTTTTTTTTTAGATTTTATTTATTTATTTGACAGAGAGAGATCACAAGTAGGCAGAGAGGCAGGCAGAAAGAGGGGGGAAGCAGGCTCCCTGCTGAGCAGAGAGCCCAATGCGGGGTTTGACCCCAGGACCTGAGATCATGACCTTAGCTGAAGGCAGAGCCTTAACCCACTGAGCCACCCAGGCGCCCCAATAGTGCTTCCTACTTAATGATGCGAATGTGCTATATAGGTGAACCCAAGTGCCCAGTTCCTTTGAAAGATACAAAAAAGGAAAAATCATTGGTGAATTTGTAAAAAAAACAAACAAACAAACAAAAAAACTTCCAAAGAAGAATCTGAAGCCAATATTGTAATGTTCAGATCAAAGGAACTTTAAAGTAAAAATCAGAATTTTATTCTAAATTAAAAATATTGTCCTTTAAAAATGTTTCTTCTATGTTCCATGTAAAAGGGTGCCCAAAACTTTTGATTAAAATACTCTTTATTTTTCTTAAAGATTTTATTTATTTTTTTGACAGACAGAGATCACAAGCAGGCAGAGGCAGGCAGAGAGAGAGGGGGGTAGCAGGCTCCCTGCTGAGCAGAGAACCTGATGCAGGGCTTGATCCCAGGACCCTGGGATCATGACCTGAGCTGAAGACAGAGGCTTTAACCCACTGAGCCACCCAGGTGCCCCTTGATTAAAATACTCTTACATGACAAAACTGTGGACTGATAAAAATGAAGCAAATAATAAATAAATATACTATACATAATGGTAGGCAGATTTTTTAACTTTCAGAGAAGTAGAAAGCAGCAAGTCTAGAATACACCTTTTTCTGGACTGAAATTGATGCACTGGTGGGTACTCATGGTTTTAACCTATAGATAGATACAGAAAGATATAGAGGTGTATGGATATGTGCATGAACATACATCTAAATCCTAGTTATGTTGGTTGAGAGGTTCTAGAAGCCATATCATTCTGATAGGTTCTAAGTATCACTCTCCACTAAAGGGAACCATGGCTCCTTAAAGAAATGGCTATTTCAGGGCTAACATCGGGAAAATTCAGGATGAGTTACAAGTGCTCAAAGAATAATGCAGACATGTCAAAAAGACAAATGAGGGCCCTGGGTGCTCTGATGGGTAAGTATGCTTTTGACTCAGGTTATGATCCCAGGGTTCCTGGGATGGAGTCCTGCATTGGGCTCCCTGCTCAGTGGAGAGTTTCCTTTCCCTCTGCCCAACCCTCCCCGCTTGTGATCTCTCCCTCAAGTTCTCTTTCTCTCAAATAAATAAATACAAATCTTAAAAACAAACAAACAAACAAATGACAAATAATTCAGCTTGAAGGGGTTCCTACTGGCTTAATCTGGAATGATCTTAGCATCAAAAACCTATTGAATGAAATAAGAGCTCACAAGTACATCTGATATACCCGAATGAATGAATGGAGAAGAAAGTCTTTGTTAAGTAGACAGTCAACTAATAAATGGGAGAAGGAAAACAGAATTAGAAATCAGCCATTTGGAAACCAATAGAGAGAGAGAGAAAAAAAAAAAAAAGACCAGTTTGGTCAAGAATCATGAATGGATACCAAACGTAGCAGATGAAAGTATGAGGAAGAAGAGGATATTTACTGTAATTTCAAAGTATGTCTCCACAAGTCAATAATTACAAAAGGAAAAACAGCAATTTTACAGTAGAGAAATTTGACAAGTACCATCCTTCACTAAGGGATTAGAGTTAACACTACAAGCAATGGGACAAATCACCATCACGTGCTTCCTGAGATGGTGCACTGAGAAAATCACATTATTACTGTGGCATTCCTACTAAATATGTATCACCTGAATCTAATCATGAGGAAATATCAGCCAGATTATGGCACATTCTGCAAAATAACTGCTTTGCATTCATCAAAGCTGCAAGGTTAAGACAGACAAAGAAAAGTTGAGGAACTGTCCTAGATTAAAGACCAAAAGACATGATGCATAAATGTAACAAGTGAACTGGGATTTTCTTTTGTTACCAGGAACACTGCTGAGACAATTGGTGAAATCTGAGTGGGGTCTGCAGATTAGAAAATAGCATTACGTCAGTGCTTATTTTCTAATTTTGATCTTACTGTAGTTATGAAAGATAATGTATTTGCTTTTAGGAAACACATACTGACATATTTGGGGATGCAGCGTCATCATGTCAGCAACTTAAATACGGCTCAAATGGTCCAGGAAAAAATATGTATATGCAGAGAATAGAAATCATAAAGCAAATACAGTATAATTTTAACACTCAGGAATCTGGGTGAAGGATGCATGGGAGTTCTTTGTACTAGTCTTGCAACTCTTCTATAAATCTGGAGTTACATTGATATAAACATTTAAAGGAAAAAAACAGTACACAAAACATATCTGGAAACAGCAAAAACAGAATAATCAACTACTTGAAAATGTGGGCCTCAAGAGCCAGAGACTTACTATATTGATACAAAATAAAAAGTGTCTATAATTAAAAACACGGACAAGAAGTCTGAGGAATTTGGAAATCAAAACAGTACAAAGGAGTTGTCACTAGAATAAAATCAATGGTATTTAGAGGGGAAAATCCCTCTTTATTACTTTTTTGCTTTGTTTCATGTGTAAGCCCTATGTTTTTGGCAGAAAGTCATCAGTTTTTTATGATTCTTTTTCTTGTTCTCAAAATCAATCATTTTTTCAGAGGAATGCTTTGCTTTTCTGAACTCGGGATGATGAACCCCTTTCTCTTTCTGAAGAGAAAGCTGTAAGCCTTCCCCACTTTTTTTCCTTATTGACATTTCTTCGAGTGAGGGGGAGATGTATCCACATGGGACAGCTCTTAACACAAGGGATTGTTTTCAACTCTCTTACTTGACCACATGTGTGCTGGTCAAGTGTCCATTCACCATGACCACAGCCTGGCCGTTTCACACGCACACCTCCTACCCTAATTTCTAGTGCTTTCTAGGGTCCAAAATAATTCAGAGCTGCTGACTTGTTAGAGTACATTCTCCTATCCACACTGCTTGGCTCCATGAAATTCTGAAGAGGTGGAGGATATGAAAACTAAAAATTATCAGAATGCAGAACTCAGTCTTCATTTCTGCCTCTCAGCCATATTCTTACTTGGATAATATACCCTCTTGGCACAAGGCACCATTCTCAGTATCAAATCCTGCTCACCTTCCTAAGGAGGTTTTGAGGGAGAGAGTCTCCAGCCACATGTGTAAAAGGTGGTCCTGCTGGAGGCAGGCAGTGGCGGGTGGAAGTTGCACGTGGCCGCCTGCAAGGGGCAGCAGAGGGAGCACGGACAGTGAGGAAGAAGAATCTTCTTGCTTCTAGGTGGAAAGGCTTACATAGTTAAGGAGCACTGTCTGTGCTTTTTAATCCAGTTTCAACAGATGTGCAGATAATAGAAAGTCTTTCCAGATTCTGGCAATAGGAAGATTGTCACAGTTTTCAGTGTTATGAAAAATTGTTTTTCCTGTATCTTTATGGGTATTTTATTTTAATTAAAGATTTTATTTATTCATGAGAGAGAGAGAGAGAGAGAGAGAAAGGCAGAGAGAGAAGCAGGCTTCCTGCTGAGCAATGAGCCTGATATGGACTCCATCCCAGGAGCCCTGGATGGCGACCTGAGCCAAAGGCAGACGCTTAACCAACTGAGCCACGCAGGCGCCCCTTTATGGGTATTTTAATAGCAAGTTGAAAGCACTGTGTCCTGAGCTGCTAGCCAGATGCCATTTTAAAGTGAAATCTTGAATGAATTTGAAAGGCATATAGCAAGAAGCAAACAGAAATGTGAACTCTTCAAAAGCACATAGGCAAACTAAAGGAATTTTAGAAGATAAAGATACATTATAACATAATCCAGCATAACAGTATTATAGGAAGACTTGTTGAGATTAAATAGTATACTGAAGACCCAAATGAAAGCAAGATCATCACTTCTGTCCACCCCAAATGCTATTTCAATTAGCTATTGAAACCAAAGAGACAGGAAGATAAAATAATCTTTTTTTCTCTAAAAATATGACAGCTGCTTACTTGATTGAGAAGAAAGTGGTTCTGCCTTAGAAGAGCAATGAATTTAGGATGATTCTTTCTATACCACACATACTTCACCTTAAATTGTCTTGAAGTTTAAATTAACCTTGAACATTGAATCAGTTTCATGTTTATTTAGCTTTAAGTCCACTGCCAGTCAATGAAGTTACCTATGGGCATATTAGTAAAAGGCATCCCTGCTGGGCAGATATTCATAGACTTTACAAGTGGAGCATGAGCTGTACTGAATCCTTTGAGTGAGAAACCTTTGTGCAGTGCACGCACTACACAGAGTTACACAGCAGACCTCTCTCACATACTAAAGAAACTCAAAGTTTCAAAGTCAAGAAGGGAAAACATCACCAGGATCATCTAATTAAAATCATATTAATTTTAACACCGAAAGCTTAGTTTTCAACTTGTGTGTATATTTATGTGACATTATTAAGAGAGAAAAATATTTGTGAGTCAAACTGCTATCACAAAACATTTTGGAAAATTCACAGCACGTCAGATATGTAGATAGATGTATAAGAACACCAATTTGGCTGACAGGCACTGGACAAATGTGTACTTGCTTCCTGGGATAGTAAGAGAGCAAACCTAGGTGTAACAGTACAATAAATAAAATCATAATAACTCTGATAGAGATTGAGGTTATCTGGTAACTTAGTGATTATTACATTTATTTTAAAAGATCAAATCATTTTGTGACATATATATTACAATAAATAAAGGCTTCTGTAGTATACTTAAATCATATTTTGTTTTATTTTTGGAAGTCTGTTAATTTACATAGAATGCATGTTTACATTAGACTGTGAAGTAAAAAAAATTATATAATTTCAAAAATTAAACATATTTAAAAAATATATATGCAAAATATATTTTTGGAATGATTACTTTTTAAAAAACTTAATATAACCAATTATAGGACTTTTGAAAGCCACAGATTTTTGTTGCTAAATGCTACAACATGCAAAGAAAATTTAAAAATACATATACTCACTGAATTGGCATTTGTTGGGTTTGGCCAAGGTCTACCACCACCTGGACCCCTACAAGATAATATGATAAATGAAATTTTAACTTATGCTTTGAACGTTCACAGTAAGCAATAACAAATCATAAAGTATAATATTTCCAATTCAATTACCATGCAGTTCTAATTCAGTACTGAAATTACTCTCTGTATTTTCATAGCTTTTGAGTTCTTTTTTTCCTAAAGATTTATTTACTTTAGAGAGAGAGAGAGGGAGAGCGCATGAGAGTAGGGGAAGGGCAGAGGGAGAGGGAGAGAGAGAATTCAAGCAGACTCCATGCTTAGTGCACAGACAGATGCGTGGCTCCATGTGAGGACCATTAGATCATGACCTGAGCTGAAATCAAGAGTTGTATGCTTAACTGAGCCACCCAGATGTCTCAGTTTTTTAATTTCTTTTTTCTTTTTCTTTTTTTTAAATTTTAAAAAGATTTTATTTATTTGACAGAGAGAGATCACAAGTAGGCAGAGAGGCAGGCAGAGAGAGATGGGGGAGAAGCAGGCCCCCTGCTGAACAGGGAGCTCGATGAGGGGCTCGATCGCAGGACCCTGAGATCATGACCTGAGTCGAAGGCAGAGGCTTAACCCACCGAGCCACCCAGGCACCCCAAAAATCACTAATTAAAACAAACATAAACTGTAATCCTATGACATAAATATAACTGCCACATATATATCATTCAAAATTAAAACAAAATTATTTTAAAAATACCAATATACATAAAATGATAGCTCTTATTAAACTACAAATAATATATAGCAAAGGTGATTAAATTGGGCTCTTTGAAAAAAATCCCACATAGACTATCACAGATTACTTTATATATTACTTTGTATATTATTTTATATCACTCTATCTTACAGTGCTACTGATAATTCAGTTACTTTAAAAATAATTTTATTTTTTCAGTGTTCCAAGATTCATTGTTTATGTACCACACCCAGTGCGCCATGCAACATGTGCCCACTTTAATTTAGTTAATTTTTAAAAATGGAATTACATTTCTTGTTTTCATAATTACAGTTCAAGACAGTAGCCACAGTAAATCTAGGGAAAAATAGGAAGTAATCTATGCCAATGTATGTTAGTATATTACTTCATTTTAGGGTAGTGGATAATGTTTTGTATTCTATAGCTTAAAAGGACATGAATATTTTAAAACAAACTTAATGCCTAATTAAGTAAAAAAGGTCTCTTGTTCTCATGCTTTAGTATTAAGTATATCTAAGTAAATACTACTTAATAAAAAGTAGACTGCTGTCAGCAGGTCCTCTGTAATTAGGGTCACTCAAGATTCCCTTTTCCCTCTAATTGCATTGAAAGACAGAGGAAATTTTTAATTAAAAAAAAAAAGTCCCTTGATTCTTATTTTAGGGACCTTAAACTTGAAATTCAATGTGTTAGATAGAAGCTATCCAACTTGGACTATTTAGAACTGTTTTTCATTTTGTTTTGGAATTTCCCAGGGGTATAAAAAACAGGGAAATGCATGAAAATTCTGTCTATGGGCTCTATCAGGGTGCTCAAATGCAACTTTTCCCAATTCTGTTTGAGGAATAAGGGATAAAATAAGATGCCAGAAAGGAGTTGGTCCAAGTACTGCGCACAGGGGAGAAGGTTAAGGGCATTTGTACTGTCTCTGGAAACTGGTGCCTCTTAAAATGGTGATGATGAGGATTTCCCAGCACTTTAGAAAGATAATCATACATATAGGATTCAATGTCTTAATGAATGGAAAGTGAGGTAAAACATAGGATATGTATTGATCTAGTAAAACATTTGATTTGTTTGATGTTAATCCACATTGTTTGATGTTAAATGAAGTATAATAAAGAAATTGGGAAATATTTATCTTAAAACAGCTTAAAAATATACTATATCCAAATCATGGCAAAAATTTATATATAATGATGTTATGTTGATAATGATCTCATAATTTTGACATATTATGTTTAAAACAGGAATAAGATTAAATATAATAAAATATTTTACTTACCATTTAAAAATTATTTGTTAGACTAATATGCTAAATTGTTAAATAATTAAACATTTTACTTAAATATTATTAAATTAAATGTTAAATGTTACATTTATTATCAGTAACAATACCTTTTATGCATTTCAATTATTTGATAAATAATAATCTAGTCTCAGCACACTATGTATTTCATATTAGATTGCATTTAATATGATAGTGATTTCATATGATCTAAAAGGATTTAATATGATAATTCACATGGATAAGCTATATTTTCCCCAATTATGCCACTGTGTTTGAAAACATTTTAAGTTTCACAAATAGTGCTAAATAAAATGGGGCTATACGAGTGAGTAGTTCTTTTAGAGCAATTACTCAAGTTCACGGGCACCTGGGTGGCTCGGGTGGTCAGGTGTGTGACTCAATTTCAGCTCCGGTCATGATCTCAGGGTAATGGGATGGAGCCCTCTCTTAGGCTCCATGCTTGGTGGGGAATCTTCTTGAGATTCTCTCCCTTTATCCCTTCCCTTTCTCTCTCCCTCTCTCTCTCTTAAATAAATAAATAAATAAATCTTTTTTTTTTTTTTTTAAGGAACAACTACTTAAGTTCAGTAATTCCCAGTCCCTTTGAGGACCATCATTATTATCAAGAAAATAACTTATGAACTATGATAAAGGCATTATTTTGAATGTAAGTTTTTATGTAGGTATAGTTTGAAGTAGAATCAGGTTAGCCTCATTTAAAAATAGAGCAAAATATGGAATTTAAAAGAAGTAGGTATTTTTTGGTAAGGTATACAGATATGATGCAATCCAAGCAACTATGATTACTGTAGAGAAAAATCCGCTTTTCTTCTATAATACAGTTGTTTGATTTCAAAATAATAACTACCCAAATTTTATGATTCTATAGGATAACAAGAAGGTCTAGATCCTTTGAAATCCTTTGTCCTCTTCATTTCTATAGAACCCCAACATATAAAAAGTTGAATTAGGCATGCTGTAATGCTAAATCCTAAATTCTTTGGAAATCTGTAAAATTACAGTTAATTTGTTGTTTTGTTTTTTAAAGATTTATTTATTCGAAAGCGAGTGAGCAGGGGGAGGGACAGAGAGAAAGGGAGAGAGAGAATCATCAAGTAGACACCCCACTGAGCACAGAGCCGGACATGGAGTTCTAACTCATGACCCTGAGAGATCATGACCTGACTTGAGCTAAAATCAAGAGTGGGATGCTTAACTGACTAAGCCATCCAGGCACCCCTAAAAATGTAGTTAATTTAGAAATAGAGTTTCTTTTAAAAAATTATCTGTAATGCATTTAAAAACATTTACATTCTGGCTATAGTCTGTAAATTCTACTTTAGATTACTGAAATTGATATTAAGTTTTTATTTATAAAAATAGTAGTTAGAGAGACATTAAAAATATACTCTTAATTTGAGATGACACTATGTATAACTTATCCTGAGTTTAGAGAACAGAAATATAAAAATTATATCAAAATTATTATTTTCCTTGGAGGTAACCAATTATTTTTTTAATAACATTATCAAAATTTGTTCCAAATAGTTTCCTAGTTAGAATACAGTATTTAATTACTTTAGTGGGCACGGATGGATGTTATTTTCATTGTCATTATACTTTCATGGCAAACAAGAAAATGTGACCAGTTAAAGAAAACTCATCCAGAAATGGTTCTCTGGCAGGTCCCACCTGACCTTAGCACACAAATACCTTAGACTGTTAAAAACATAGCTTAAAGTAACACTATCCGGTGCCTGGATGACTCAGTTTCATCTCAGGTCATGATCCCAGAGTCCCGGGATTGAGTCCAAGGGCTCCCTGCTCGGTGAGGAGTCTGCTTCTCCCTCAGACTCTCCCCCTTCTCATGCTCTCTCTTTCAAATAAATAAGTAAAATCTTAAAAATAAATAAATAAATAAATAAATAAATAAAGTAACACTATCCTGATGCCTTTTTCTTTGATTTTTAAGTTACCCAACATGTAAAAAAGTAACATGAAGAAAGCCACAAATGCTAGTTTGAAATACTTATTTGGAAAAAAAAAAAAAAAAAAAGGAGCACTTACTTGCTATTACATAGTAAGATTTAGTATCTTTATTTTAAAGATACTAAATCATTAAGTAAATTTCAATAAATTTTACTCTATTGAGAACAATGGACATAATACGTTTTATTTTTTATATCTCTTTAAATTCACTTTTGCTTTGCTGGGGCCAATATCAACACAAGAGTTATTCTCTTTGGTTGGATAGTCCATTGGATCGGAAGTTGGATCAGAACTTCCTTGTTTGAAGGAAATATTTACAAATGTAAATATGGGAATATTTACATTTTCATTGTTCTTTAAGAATATCCTAATTTACAGAAAACCGAAAATTATATATAAGAACCCAAATAAAAGTCAAAGGTAACAAATAATGGAAATCTGAATCTGGAAGGCTTCAAGGTTCTTTAAAAACCAGAAATTATATGAACAATATAACATTATGTAATAAGAAATATTTTAAAGCAGCTGGTATATATTTAAATGAGAAACCCAAATTCAAGTATCAATAAAAATAATAATATTGAAAAATTTGAGCCATATTTTTAGTCTCTATAGTCTAGGGAATTTAATGTATCCATTAAATGTTAATGTTTATCTGTTTAAGTGTACGTGAGAAAAGAACTAGACAATTTTAAGCAGCTGAGTCTCTTAACGGTCACATAAAAATAACTTCTTTCTCTATACCCATAAAAACAGGTTGATCTAAAGTTGACCATATGGCTAATTATAGTGAAGTGTAATATACAAAATGACATTAGATACAATCTTAATATTTATTGATAAGTCTAGATTGATCATAATATTCAATTAGCAATAATCAGCAATAATCGCGCCTCGGATAAACCTCATTGGCTACGATACTGCCACTGCGCAAAGCTTGATCATAATATTCAAATGTATACTGTGTACATCTGTATACAGTATTCAAAATTATAGTCCCTAAAAGCTATTGCATTTTAAAATCAGAATCTCAGGTAGGTAAATTTTATATGTATCTAAATCCTATTGGTGAGAGTTGCAGCTTTTGATGTAAGCATAAAATATCACTCCTTTTTGTAACAACCATTAAAGGCTAAGCCTTTGAGGGATTTAAGAAGAGTCAGACTTCATGCCTACCCATTTTTACTTTAAAAGTGAAAAGACGTGATAGGAAAATTTGACCTACTTTTTCCCCTTGTTCTGTTAGTTTTGATTCTGGCTGGTATCCACTTATTAACCTATTTTCTATTTTAGGCAAAATTGCTTTCCATGAAAATGGCTTCAGAAACTCACAAAAATCCCTATCTATATCAAAAGAGCTTATCTCATTATATCTTAAATGCCATTAAGTGATGGCAGAATTATCTAATTTGATATGTAAGTAACCAAAACATGGACTAATGGAAAAATATATTCAAGGAAACTACCCACAATCCTATATGGAACAGTTTCATTATTTCTGGTAAGCTTTCTTTAGGCCACATCATGGGAATTGATCCTTTAGTGAATTAATGAAAGTCATGAGCAAGCACCTGGTATATGTGGAACTTTGAGGGCAAGTTAGATAATGAAAAATAAATAAAAATCCCTTAACCGACAGTATTACTTTGGGTCTCTAGAAACAACTACTGGCTTTGGGCTTGAAACGTCTTTTCAGTAAAAAACAAACAAAAACAACCAAAAAACTGTTAGTTTAGTCCTTATCCAAGCACATCTTAATTTTCAAACAAAAATTCATCCAATCATATGAAAAGTTCTTTAATATAGAAGACACTACCAAAGAGAATTCTTGGTGGGTTACGAGTTGTACCAACAAAGCCAGAGCAAGGACTCTATGTAGGAATTAAAAAGTTTTAGGAATTACTATATATCATTAAAATGAAGTTAATATCAATTGTCTGCTTCTAGGGAGTTGTGTCATTGTCTTAGTGCCAGCATCTCTTTGTAGGGTTTTTTTTTTTTTTTTTTAAAGATTTTTTTATTTATTTGACAGAGACACGCAGTGAGAGAGGGAACAGAACAGAGGGCGGGGGAGAGGGAGAAGGAGGCTTCCTGCCAGGCAGGGAGCCCAGTGCCGGACTCAATCCCAGGACCCTGGGATCATGACCTGAGCTGAAGGCAGATGCTTAACCACTGAGCCACCCAGGCATCCCTCTTTTTGTAGTTTTATATAGACTCTATGGAGCCTATGTGCTTAGTTATAAAAGACTCATTTTTAGATAAACAAATGAAACATGAAAATCTGGCTAAAAGTTGGCATTTGGCATTTGAAAATGGAAAAAATTATAAGCTGCAGAGAAGGCAGAAAAACAATATGTTGTGAAAATGTAGCAAACTCTACAGCTCATGCTTAGTTTATGTTCTCTGGTTTCACTCTATACTACACAGAAATTGAAGTGCTTAAATTGTCTTACAAATTAGTGTGACTTCAGAAGACAGAAAATAGAATACTTTACTAAACAGGATAACATAGCATTTTGCTTACATGTTCATTCCAGGCATTCCGGGGCCACCTAAAGCATTCAGGGGGGGTCTCATTGCACCTCCATAGTTCTGTAATGATAACCAAGGGTCAGACTACCACAAAACAAAAAAACAAAACCAAAGAGGAGGGGGGAAAGAAAGGAGAGCAGGTTAATGATTTCCCTACATAACTCCTGATTGGATAAGGCCTGTGCAATTCATTCTCTGAAGGATCCACTCTTGTACTATTGCTTCTATCTTAATAATTACTTTGGTCTGTGTCTTTTAAAAACTACATGACTATGTAAGATCATTGGAGCATGTTAAACGATTAAGGTATAGTTGCAATTAGAATATTCACCATATCCTTATGAATTTCCCAATATCTGTACAACAGTGAACTTTTTCAAATAAAACATTTTATAAATCCAAAACTCTGTTTTTAAAGAACAGACCATTAGTCAGCATGTTGAAATTGCCAGACCCAGAACAATTACATAAAAGCTGAAGGAAAAAAACCCAACAGGTGAACCTAACATAAGAAAGCTGAATGCAAACTTCTGTTCACAAAATAATATATCCCATAGAGAGATGTACGAATATACAAACACATAACAATATATGAAAACTAAAATGCACTTAAAATATGTATACATGAATTATATCATGCAATAGGCTTCTGTCAGCATCTCTTACATACATTCAAAGGAGAAAAACATTTTAATGTTTTAACATGTATATCATATTAGCTTACTTTAGTTTCCATTAGGGCCCAAAGATTGCTTTTTAACATTGTCATGTTAATATATTTTGACACTATCAACTGCTTTCACGCTTGGCTTTCTGACAGCACTATTCTGCCAACTTTTCTCACTTTTTTCCCGTTTCCTTTGCTGGCTCCTTTTCTTTTGCTAACTCTTGAAACGTTGTTTTCCTCCAAGTTCTAACCACAGCATTCTTTTTAATAAGTTCATGTTTAAGGGTAATCTTATCTGCTACCATTAGTTCAGCAACTATTTAGGAATCCCAAATGTTTTCTATTTGGTCACAACATCTCTGCTAAGCTCCTGGATAACTCCCATGTTGAATGTCATTTGGATTGTTTCCATCGGGACACTGCTTCATGCTCAACACATCTAAAAGTAAACTCAGTGTTCTCCTCACAACTGCGTTCTTCATATTGCTTTCCTCAGTCAGTTCTGTGGCGTCCCTTGCCATACAACAGTAGTCCAGGCTAAAAACCTCTGGGAGCCCAATGATGTCTCCTTCTTTGATTTCAATTCCCACATCCAGGTGGTTACCAAAGTCTCTTGATTTGACCTGTGAAATAGTTCTTGGAATAGTGCTTTCTTTCATATCACACTATTCCTTGTCACTTACTGAGACTAATGTACCGTCTTCATTGGTCTCTCTGACTTAGCCTTTCCCCCTCCCCATCTATTCTTCATGCTGCCTCCAGAACTATGATTCAAAAAGTCAGTCCTGTTTATGTCACCTAAAAGCCATGATGCCCCACACTGCCTCACAAATAATCTAATCCTCAGCATGGCTCTATGATGGTATTCAGAGGTCAGCCCTAGCTTGTATTTCCTGTATACATTTCCTATAATCTTTACCTTCTTTCCCTACTCCCAGCTATGCCCTCCAGAGCTTACTGGATTTCTTGTGGTTCAGAAACATGCAAGACACTTTTTCACTCATGGTAACTCATGGCGTAGCCTTCTGTGTAGTAGGTGCTAAGATGACAAGGAAATAGTCAATGAGTTTGTTAACTCCAGAGTGTAAGTCACAGTTTATAAATAAATTAGCTAGTTACATGTTCTTCTCATTGTTTATTTACTTTTTCTTTAGGGAAATCTTATTTAAACATCCCAGTTGTATGTGCTATGGGATAGAATGGTTTCTATCCACAGCTGAGTCATTAGTTAGAAGATTAGTTAGTTCCCTTAACCTCTGGATGAAGCATGGTAGTGGTACCAGCAATGTTAGCAAGAAGTCTCTGAGAAGAAAATTAGCCATTGGAAACAAAATCTGGATGGTAAGGTATAATAGAAATGCTTCAAAAGAAACGTCTCCTTCCATTTTTGGTCTTAGAAGATCTGTTTCATTTTATCAAGGAAAACATTAATTTTCTTTATAGCTCAGGACATAGAAAGACATTGGTTTGAACTTCTGTTGCCACAGCCCCATTTCCTCTGCCCCTCTTTCTATATGTGTAATCATGGGCCAATCCTTCTCTTAATGATCGACTCAAACTTCATTTCCTTATCTGCAAAGTGATATCATGTCCTTTACAAGCTTGTTGGAGGGTAAAATAAAATCATATAAAACACCTATCATAGTGCTTGGCGCATTAAGAGCATGATACCTGGTGATCAAAAATTGTAGCCGCTAACTCTTTCTTGTCACCATTAATAAGGGACCAACTTAAATGAGTCCTCTTCTCATCAGCTTCCCTTGAGCCTTCAACCCTCACAGAATTACATGCTTATTTATGTACTGATTCTCTGACAGAGCATTGATATTTCTTTTCTAGATTTTTTTTTTTTTACTGCATAATAGCTTTTCTTTATGTATTTGTGTCTCCTGCTGAACAGTAAGTACCTTGAAGGTAGAATCTGTTTTACTCATCTTGGTATACCCAATGCTCTAGTACCACAGGAAATGAGTAAGGAATTATCCAATACATAATTTGATAGATTTACAAAATATTTTCATTTTGTGAATAATTTGAAGCAAAAGAAAACAGGAAGACAAGAAAGAATAACAACTGGCTTTCCGAGTGGTATCAACAAAGGCAGAATGGAAAAAGCTAATTTAGAATCACTGAATTTTAAAGCGGATGGCAGCTATACAATTCCATCTGGTTTAATCTCTTTCTCAATGCAATGTTCCTGACAAAATGGCTGTTCAGATTCTGCTTGGAAAGTTTATAAAGAGTTTTTTCCATGATTGGGCAGTTTACTTTCTAGAAAGTTCTTCCCCTTACTGAGCTGAATTCTACCTATCTGAAATTTGAAAATACAGAATCAGTTAACTCTCTCTTTACATGAGAGCTTATCATATATTTTCATCTCACCATATCTCTAAGCCAGGTATTTGATTTGGAAATCATGGTATACTCCTATTTGTATATAACTCATTTATCCTTCAGATTTCTGGAAGAACTAAAACTAATTGGATAGTTTTGGTGAATTTTTCTGTTAATCATATGGAATCTGGCAAGCATAAGAACACAGGCAAGGTAAGTATATCTTATTACAAAAGCAAATAGAAAAATGTCTTCAAATATGGTATTAAGTAAGATATTTTTCTTGATTAAGTAGGTAATTGTATATTACCACCAAAATTAAATTTAAAACAGGTAAAGGGGTGAGAAAAATATGCCAAGATTTGGAGCAAACTTTTATTTCTTCATTCATGTAGTAAGTATCAAGCACATGTTTACTATGATCTAAATGTGCATTTGCCTAAATCAACATTATCTAAGAATCATTAGAACATATATATATTTCTCTGTTCTTGGAATTCGGTTGTTCCAACAGATAATTATTTTTCTTCTCCATTAAACTGGTCTTAAGTAAAAAAATTATGGAAATAATATCTATGATCAAAAAGAGATGTGTTTTATGTTTGTATATAAAGCTAGAAATAATATTCCAGAGATTATTTCTATAATTCAACTAGAAAAAAGCAGATGCATTCTGTTCTTGGGTAACATCTGTATGGTTATAATATCTACTATGAGAATTATTTTTTTATTATCTTTCAAGAAACACAGATAACCTTTATACAAAATTCACAGTTTATAAAGCATATGTTTCATATACCAGGTGTTACAGGTAAATATTTCATAAGAAACCCTCATCCAAATTATTTTACCTCACATTTTACTTATCTGCCATTCATATTAATATGATTCCTTTTTCATTTAAGTACATGGTATGTAGAGTTTCCTTTAACCTTTGACATTTTCTATGCTGTGATTTAAAGAAGTTGTTGTAGGTAGTTCTGGCTTCTGACGTAAATTCAAACCAAAACACCTTATTGCCCTCAAATTATGAAGAAACATATAGCAAGAGTACTAATCCAAATGGCAGAAATAAACTAATCTTTTGAGTTCAAAAATACAAAGAAAGAATTTACACTTACATGATACACTTCAGTATTAAAACTCATCAATTAGAGATTATACACAAGAAACATGTTTTCTTACTTTCTATTGTAATTTACTTATAACACAAAACACATAAACATACAGCTAAATATTTATAAAACATAAAGACCAGTATGCTTTCCATCTATGCATTTTCAAATGGGATCTAAGTGTTCATAAAGCTTAAATAACCACTGGCATATCATTCAAACACCGTAAAACCGACTCTTAACTCAGACTAGTTTTTAAAAAGTATTGAAAATACTGGTTTGGGATGGCAAAAGCTTAAAGAGCAGCTAGCTTAAAAATCAATGAACTGAATGAATAATGATAACTAAATTATAGGTATCCCATTTTTATGTATATTTTAATATGTATCTATTATGAAAATCTTTTGGGAAAAAATCTTTCAAGTTCTGTAAAGCCAAATTGGCTTAGTTTATTAATGACTAAAATATATATTCAGTCAATGAATATCTTATAGATCTTATAAGTTCTAATTGCTATCAATAACTTCTGAGGGTTGGTCACATAAATCATCGACTCTAACATGAGTAGACATAGGGAAAAATAATTTAAATATCTAAATCAGAGTTTTATAAGATCTTAAGAAAATACATAAGAAATAAATGAGCCTAAATAAAAGAAATTATTTTTTTCTGACTCTGAGGATGTCATGTCTATTAACATTTTATTTTTTTCATGTAATATGGTATCTCTGAAAATTTTGGTTATAATGCCTTTCATCTTTTAATATAGTTATATATATATAACTATATATGTATTTTATTTAATATAGTTATATAAATATATGTTCTATTTAATACGTTATATGTATATATATTTATATATATTTTATGTTGGTTAGAAACACCTAGATCTAACTCATATTATCTCAGTGTTAGATTATTAATTCTCTGACTCCTTTGGGCACAGAACAAAATACTAATTTAATTTTTTAAAAGTAGATACATGAAACAAGTTCCTAAAACTGGACTTATATAGCTATTCTTGGAAAGCATAAAGAAAATAAGTTAATTCACTCTTTTAATCAACATTATGACACATTAATCTCTGAGCCATAAGATAGAAATTTAAAATTTTGGATTTGGGATTAGTTTCTTTGAAATATAACATGATAAAATTAATTTTTACCTCATTTAGTTTTCCCAAGAGAGACAAAAGAATGTTTTACCAAAAATAAACGATATCCTGTAATAGCATACTTGAAAAATGTCATGAACAGGTAGGATAGATTCAATCTCAGTGTGTACTTTTGGAAACTTTTAGAGAAGTAAGCTAACATCTGATATAGACTGATAGGATTATGCTTGTTCACTAAGACCCATTTAATATTTATTTCTAAATAGCTATTGTTTTCATATTCTATGAAGAAATGGTTGCAGGTAAGAAACTATCAATGGCATTCTTTAAAAGACTTATAGAAATATAGTCTATGTTGTTTATTCTGTTTCATATCTTGTATCAACTGTGTTTTATTTAACTTATTTAAGTTCCATGCTTATCTTTTATAATAATTGCTATAAATTTTTTTAGACTTCCTCAGCTTGGTTAACAAAACAGTAATTAACAGCTGTCTTTTTATAGTAATTCCTTTAATGTATTTCTACACAATATAGTTTTTCAAATGTACTAAAGGCATATGTGAAAGCACCTGTTAAAATATGGTTTGTTGTTACATCAGTTTGGACATGTCACAGGTATTATGTCCTCAAGAGCCTAATAACTGTTATATCAAGCCTCTAATGCATATAATAAAAGCCAGCGAATGATATCATTTGTTTATGTATAAGATGAAGGCAAAAAACTCAGCATCTAGTTTTTGTGTTGATTATTTACCTGTGGTCCTAAGGGCACCATTCCTCTTGGAGGAGTCATTCTCTGCATTGGCCCACCCATATTTGGATGCCCTTTAAAAAACAAAAAAAGGTATGAAGATATTAGCAATGAGTGCTAAACCAGGAGGTGGTAGCCTCCTTTCTGCTTGGTGTTAAACCTTACTTACTAAGGGACTGGGTCATGGACTTCATTTCATCTTGGCTTCCATGGCTACTTTTCTGTCTCTTATGACTACTTGCCCACATTCTCCATTCATTGAGACTGAATTTTTCTTCCTACTTGTGCTGAAATGTATCTCTCATACCATCTGCACCTTTTACTTTGGAATAGTGTAATAGAGCCGCACACATCTGTGGTACCTAAATAGCTCTGTTGGAAGGTCCTGATTATTGATTTTTGTTAAATTAATTAAGTCATTGGTTACTTAGCATCCTCTTTTCCTCCTGCTCATCTTTCAAATGTACTAAATATCTGAAAAAGGCAGAAGAAATCCTAAAGGAAATAATCATTTTAATTCCCACTTGTTAGAAGTTATATAAAAGGTATTAGAAGTTATTAGTTAAAACATGGATTTTTAGATATTTAATACTTCGGTTTCTTATGTGATCACCATCATCATATCATGCATAATTAAGAGTTAGCTGAGGAGTGCCTGGGTGCTTAGTTGGTTTAGTGTCTGCCTTCGGCTCAGATCATGATCTCAGGGTCCTGGGATGGAGCCTAGTGTCAGGCTCCCTGCTCAGCAGGGAGTCTGCTTCTCCCTCTCCCTCTCCCAGCCTCCCACCTGTGTTCTCTCTTGCTCTCCCCACCTTAAAAAATAAA
Organism: Lontra canadensis; assembly: GCF_010015895.1. NCBI lineage: Eukaryota > Metazoa > Chordata > Mammalia > Carnivora > Mustelidae > Lontra > Lontra canadensis. Next base: position 31,646,224 of record NW_022630998.1, on the reverse strand, counting down.
TAAAACCTTAAAAAATAAATAAAACCTTAAAAAATAAAAAAGAGTTAGCTGAAAATATAACTCATTTGGCCATATTACCTATAAAAATACAACTGGTATAATTATGGGAGATTAATACAAATAAAATTGTCCTTAAAAATTAAAGATTTATTTGAGACTCTGCATATCAATTTCACTTTTAACCCACTGAGCCACCCAGGCGCCCCTCAATTTCACTTTTAATTTAAAGTAGTCACCTTGTTGTCGAGTTGGGTCCATTCCACTTGGAAGTAATGGCTGACTTCCTGGGACACCTCCAAGTGCCTAGGATATTTAGTAAAACAAAACAAAAAAATATTCTAAGTATTTACAATATAAGTGCTTTAGCAATTCTCCTTTAAAATTCCTATAATTACAGAATACATATAGTATTTCACCAGATTTCTTATATTTCACATTAATTTATAAATTTTATAGCTCTACATACCTAGTATAAGTTCTTAGTTTTAAAAAGATTCTACCTTGCTCAATTTTGTAAATAAAATAAGTACTTCCTAGAAACAAAAATCTAGGCAAAATTGTCCTCTTTCATCCTGAGAAGTACAATGCCTTTCCTTCAAAGTAACTTACTATGGGTACTGAAATAACGAATTTTGCTTCTTGAATGTAATCTCTCTGTTTTCTACAGATTATTTTACTCATTTGGCATTACAATAGCAGCAGGACTAAAATGCCAAGGGACCAATAAACTTTTTTTTGTCGTTACATTTTCCCTAAGAAGCCATTTAGAAAAATAATACTCCAATTAAGTTCAAATGATTTGGCTGAATGGAAAAAAGAGAACCAGAAGTGAAAAAGGTGGAGTGATTAACAGACAGGGTTTATTTTATGAAGGGTGTGATACTGGATATGTCCTGAATCACAAGTTTCTAACAGTTGTCTGAGCAGCACTTAGAGCTGGACCAAACATGTATCCATTCACATGAACACATAATCCTGACAAGTGGCAAAAATTTCTATAAGATTCACTAATTTAACTTAAAGCAGAATAAATCTTTTCTACTTAGTGAAAAATTTCAAACATTTCAAAAGAAATTTAATAATAAAAAATATATATATTTCCAGATCAGAACTATTTTCTTAATCATCATCACTTGGGATACAGTAGAGAACTGCCATTTCTCAAGCCATTTTTGTAATTCTTTAATTTTTTTATTAAAAGCACACCGAATACATACACTAGTATATGATCCATTCCCTGCTTATCTTTCCAGGGTAATTTCTTGCTGCTGCCCCTAACATTCTAAACTAAACTTCCCTCAAGTTTTTTCAATTCATGAATTAAATCAATATCTAAATGCCAACCATTAAAAACAAAACAAAACTAAACAAAAATAAACAATATCTCATGTCAAGGAACTCACAGACCTTTTTGTGCCTCTTGTTGACATATTTTAGATCTCAGTTTAGGGATCGGTTCCTAGCAAAATTCTTCCATATAAACCCAGTCTGGGATAAGTTCTCCCATTTGTTTTAAACTATCTATCTATCTATCTATCTATCTATCTATCTATCTATATATATGTTTTCCAACTTACAAAAAATTCCACAAGCAGTACAAAGGATTCCCATAAACTCTGACACTAATTGCCCAACTCTCAACATTTTACCACATCTGCCCCTGAATCACCCCTTCTCCTTCTCTCTATATGCACTTGTTATCATCAATCTTTCTCAGAACCACCTGACAGCAAGCTGTAGACATTATGCCTCATCACCTCTGAGTACTGCAGAATATAATTCTCTAAACAAGGATATTTCTGTACAAAACCATAACACAACGTTTCAAGACAGGAAACCCACATTGATACAACGCTACCATCCACTACACAGACCTCAACCATATTTGCCATTTGTCTCCACCATGTTTCTTTTACTTTCTGTGGAGAGGATGTCACGGAACACATGTTGCACTTAGTTATTGTATTTCTTCACCCTTCTCCATGCAGGAATTATTCCTTAGTCTTTCCCTGTCATGTCCTCAGCAGTTTTAGAATCTGGGTCTTCAATTCTACATGATGATCTTCTGATGCTTTTTCATGACCCCAACTTAGGTCCTATTTTCTTACAAAGATTCCTGAAGAAATGATGCTGTGCTCTTCTTGGTGAATCACTTCAGAGGCACATGATGCTCACTCGTCCCATGACAGGGGATGTTAACTTTTTCATCTGATTGTGTTGGTGTCCATCAGGTCTGTACACCATGGGATCATTACTTTTCCCCTCTGTAATTAATTACTTTTAGTATTAGAGCTATTCCAAGATTGTCAGTATCCCATTCCTCGCCAGTCAATTATCTACCCACCAGCATCCACTGACAACTCCTAAGCACTAGGATAGTTGCCAAATGGAGATATTCCTTGTCGATCATTTTATGTGGTTTAGTTGGCATTCCACTCTAAGGAACAACTTTTTGTCCACCCTTCCTTCCTATTCCAATCAATAGGTTGTAATCTATTATCATCATTTATTTTAGTATTCAAATATTCATGATTTGGCCAGCAGACGGCTCTTCAAGTCCTTATGGACTTTCGACACGTCTCCATCATATTTTGAGTATTTTCTTCCTTGGACAAGATGTTCCAAGTTCACCTCATATTTTTTTCTAGCCTGGCTCTGAAAACAGACCTTACTCCAAAAGGCCCAGAGCCCTGATTCCCTCTAGTGAAGGACAACATTTAGACATCAAGATCTGAGCTCTCAGAGTGCTCATTTTAACTTGGTACACTGCTTTTTGGCCCTCTCAGTAGATGCTGCATTAAAAAAAAATAATAATAATAATAAAAATCTGTGAATGTACACACATATACATCTATGACTAACTGTATATCTGTGTGTGTGTGAGGAGGGTACATACCCATGCCATAAATTCCTATTTCCCAGCACCAAGTCAACAGGTCAAATTCCAAAGTAAAACCTCAGGATTATTTTTAACCTTCTTCTTTTTTATATTTGTAAATACTTTCTCCCACAGTGAGAAACCTGACTTCCATTGTCTTCAATATCTTTGACTTTTTTGCTCAGTGTATTTATTTGCTCAATATAACAGGTCTCCCAACCACAACAACCTTTTCTTTTTTCTGCCAACTCTGGATGACTCCTTCCTTCCTGAACATCCTAATATGCCTGGGAGGTAAGGGTTATTTATGTGCTATTATAGGATTTTATACCTCATTTTCATAGAACTTAAATACAATCATGGCTTGTTTTCCTCTCTGCATCTCCAATAGACTGTAAACTCTGAAGGGGTATAGAACCTATCTTGCCTATTGGCTCAGAGAAATATTTATTGAAGACAAAAAAGAAATAAAATTTAGATTGGGCAATTTTAGGAATCATCAGTGATAAAGTCCTAAGGATGAAATTGACTTCAAAGAAAAAAGATAAAAGATATAATCCTTCTTAAAAATGTTTTTATTTATTTACTTGAGAGAGAGAGAGAGAGAACATGAGCAGGGGTAGGAGTAGAGGGGGAGGAAGAGGGAGGAGGAAAGAACCTCAAGCAGACTTCACACTGAATGTGGAGCCTCATGTGGGGCTCAATCTCACAACTCGGAGATCATGATCTGAGCAGAAACTGAGTCAGATGCTTACTGGACTGAGCCACCCAGGTGCCCCACAAAAATACAGTTCTTTAAAAATACCAAGGAGATGTAGGAAAGGAAAATGAAACTGAATAGGAATGAAATTAGAAAGTGGACCAAGACCAACACTTTATAATAGAGGGTTTTAAGAAGCAAGAAGTAGTCAACACTATCAAAAGTTATGTAAAAATTGAATTAGGAGAACTGAAATTACATGACTAATTGGCATTATCTTCAATTGTGAGTCTGGATTTCTTACTGTGGTTGAAGTTTTATACTCTGGACTTAGAATCTGAATTTCTAACTCTCACTAAGGGCGTCATGTTTTATCCCTGGAAACCATTTTCTTCAAACTTTTATTTTCTCCTGTTTATCTTAGAATATCAGAATAGTTGACAAGTCTTTTAGTTTCTATTCATCACTTAAAAATACAGCATAATCTCATAGAAATTACGATCAATATCAGGTTGTCTTTCAAAAAGAGTGTCTTTTTTCTAAATCTAACTCTTCAGTCATTAGTGTTTGTCTTTTGGTAGGTCAGAACTCTAACTTTTAAAAGATTTTTTTCAGTCCTGGGATTACCAGATGATTGTTTGATTGTTTTGCCCACTAACAAGGCCATAATCACCACATCCCTTAAAAATTTAACATCAGGAAAAATAAATTTATACAACTTGTGGGTTGATATATTCATATTTTTAATATGCTAATCACATTCCATTCAGACTTGTCACAAATTTTGATATACATTTTCTGTTCTACAAAACATCTTCACTTGATAGAGAAAATAACACTAATGATGAGGGCAGTTAATAATAACAAACACGATATCAATAGTAACATACACTTGTGTCTCCTTAAATTTATTATTTCCTTCAATGCTTACAACAATCCCATGAAATTATTATTTTTAAGCTATTATTTTTAATCATTCCTGATGAATCCAGTTTTAATACAGTAGTTTTCCCTTATCTGGAGTTTCACTTTCTGTAGTTTTAGTTACCCCATGGTATACCTCAGTCCTGAAACATATGATCCCTCTTCTGATGTATTGTCAGGTCAAGAGCAGCCTAAAGCTTTGTCACAACACCTACGTCATTCACATCACGTCATCTCATCACATAGGCATGTGATCATATGAGATCATCATAATAAGAAAAGTGAGCACAGTACAATAAGATATTTTGGAAGAGAAATAGAGAGAGCTGCGGTCACATAATTTTTACAGTTTATTGTTTTAATTGTTCTATTTTTTATTAATTATTATTGTTAATCTCTTACTCTACCTAACTTATAAATTAAACCTTAGCATAGATATGTATGCATAGGAAAAAATATGGCATATATAGAATCAAGGTACTATCTGTGGTTTTCAGGCATTCACTGGAGGTCTTGGAATATGTCCTCCATAGATAAGGGGGGACTACTGTTCATAAATTTATTAATTTGTTGATGGCTATACTACTGGTAAGAAGCAGAGCCAAGGCTTCAAATCAGGTCAAATATTTCAAAGTTCTAAATATATGCCTCAACTCCTAGGATTTAAAATAAATGAAATAATATGAAATTTTATGTAAACGGAAACAAGTGGAGAAATGCCTTGCTTCTTAAAAAAATTAGTTCACAAATGATGTGATTCCAGTGGTAAGCCCTTCTAGGAACTTAAGATTCTGGTATATATTTCCTTGAATACCAATACCTATGTTGTCTCCTCAGAGAGACTAAATGCTCACTGATGATGGAAAAAATAGTGAATTTATCAATGCTTTTATGATATAATTCAGTTAGTAATTTCGACCTACCAATATTTTGGATGGGTCCCCTCAATTATATGAAATGAAGTAGAATCATCTAATTAAAGTTTAAAAGTAGAAAGGATTTTAGAAATACTTGAGTCCATTCTCATTTTACTGGTAAGAAAATCAAGGCCCAGAAAAGTTAAGTCACTTGTTCAAAGTCATGCATTGCTGGACATTGCTGGTATTTGGACCAGCATGCTAATAAGATGCTTGACAAAAATAAGGTCCTTTCAACAATACCACACTCATTTTTTTCCTGCAAAAAGGCACTATCCATAGAAAAGATATTAAAATACAGAAATGTTACAGTCAGTTTCGAAAACATTTGTCTTCAAAGCACAACTCACCATTTGACATATATTTACTTTATTTCTCTTTTGTCTATCTCTCAACTACTTTAAGTACACCATCCAATATACTAGTCCTCTGCCCCATGCAGGCATTTAAATTAAAATTAATAAAGTTAGGGGCACCTGGATGGCTCAGTCGGTTAAGCAGCTGCCTTTGGCTTGGGTTGTGATCCCAGGGTCCTGGGATAGAGCCCTGCATCCGGCTCCCTGCTCAGCGGAGAGCCTGCTTCTCCCTCTCCTTCTGCTGCTCTGCCTACTTGTGCTCTCTCTCTAGCTCTCTCAAGTAAATAAATAAAATCTTAAAAAAATTAAATTAACGAAGTTTTAAAAAAATGTTCTATTTGGTAGTGGTGAATTAGAATAACAACTCCACAAGAAGAGGGGTTCTCATTAGTTTGTTGATGTGTGCCTATAAGTAGAATGGTGCCTAACACACAGTAAAACTCAACAAATATTTGTTGAATGACTGAATATTTTTGAGACAGATTTTGTATAGCCCAATGAAGTTTCCAATCAAATACATAGCAATGGACTTTTTTTGACTTATATCCAAAAAGGGAATATCTGTGATAAAAATGTAAGATAATAAGATACATTTTGGCACTAATAACACATTGTATGTTAATAAAAAAATTAAAAAGATATGTTTTGGCAGAAGAAGTAAACATTGTACCAAAAAATTCTACACACATAACTTAAGCAAGATTGTACAGCATTTACTATGTTCAGTTTTCTTGGTTTGGGGAGAATGAGTTTCTTTTATGCCAGACATTTTGAGTTTGTGAATTTCCTATGTTCTACAAAGGTAGAAATTGTAAAGGTAATATATCCCAGGATACACTCATAATTCAAAGTCATAAGAAAATAATGTTTTTTAATTGTTTCAAATAATCATTTAACTATATTAGTAGTGTAATTATCACAATAATAAAGAAATAAGAAGATCTCAATGACAGAAAGGGTTATTTTGAACTGGCCAAAAAAATTACTATATGCTTTCATTATTAATCACTGATTTATATTAGATAGGTGCAACATTTAATTTTTAAAGCTAGAGATTTACTATAGTCATCCTTAAAACTTCAGCTATAAGACTCCTATTATTGATTCAATGTAGAACATACTTCTCTATATGCAGCTGAGTTCTTAGTTCTTACAGTGGTATCATTAAATAAGAGTAAAATTCCACATGTGGAAAATTTTATCAAGACAAAATTACTGGGAAAGGACATGCTAAATGGCATTTATTCTGAAAGGAGAACATGAAGTGTACTTTAAAATATAGGTAACTTGTTATAGGAATATGTAAACTTATTTTCAGTGTATGAGTAAACATCCCAACAACTTTTTTCTGCTCAAATGCCTATTGGTATTTTCCCTATGTGAAAAGTAATGAAGAAAATCTTTTTTAAGATTTGCCTATCTTTAGCATCCATTATGTTTTTCATTTTATCATGTAAGAACTACATATTCAATATTAATGAAGGATAATCTTATATACTGAGTAACCAGAAGAATAAAATATCTCTACTTTTACTTATTATATACTTAACTAATAATATCTTCTTCTAATCCCAAATGAAATACTTGTTCGATGCAAATTTTAAAATGCAGAAATAAAAAAGAAATCATTCATAATTCTATTATCCAGAAATAAAGGACATAGTCCTTACAGTCGTTGACAAATGAGTGTATGTGTGTGTGGTGAGCTGGGGAAACTACCTGAGTTCATATAGTGATAGAGAAGAGGTGATATACTACATGGACTTTGTGACTTCTTCACAGCTGGTAATAGATCATAAACATTTTATTCTATCAAAAATTTAATTCTATAACATGCTTTTTAGTAGCTGCATACTATTTCACCATTTGGATATGTCATCATGTATTTAACTACTCATCTACTATTGGAGAAATATCTTTGAGACTTTCAGTAGAACGGTCAAATGCAGTGTGTTTTTAGAATACCAGTATAAGCTTTAGAATATAAAATGGTCAACAGCATTAACCATGTCACATACCTGTTTAGAGTTTCAGGAATGGTCAGAAATAAAGGATAAACTAAAAATTCTATGGATTCAATAAATCCATAGTTTCAATAAATCCATAGTTTATTCTTGGTGTCACTCATTAACAGTCTCTGTATTTCTGTCTGCTTTAGTTTCCTCAGCATAGTGTTGAATAAACATTGTGAACTTTTCTGATTCAACTTTTTATCTAAGAGAAGGGTAAAGGCTTGTTCTACTCCAGGTTCTAGATGCTGCACACCAATTACCTATTCTGACAGCTGAGCCAATTTCAGTGTAAAATTGTATAGTCAAATATATTTTTTGGACTTAACTTCTATGTTGCATATGTTTTTATATATACTTATTCTTTGCACTACTGTATATTGTATATTTTTGTAATTCTACTTTTCTTCCATATTTTAGAGACCATTACCCCTTCCTATATATATATATATATATTTTATTTTATTTTTTTTTGTAGAGTATATTATACCATCTTCCAAATACCCAGTCCTATAAATATACATCTAGTATAAAGCATTGTGAATTTAGTCTAGAACCATAAAAACCATCTCAGGAGAACTTAAGTTAAAATCTACAGTCTAATCACTAGAAGTTACAAATTCTGAAAAATCTGTTTATTAAAGAAAAGTCTTTTACATATTCAAAATGATTAGTCAACACCATTGGAGAGTATTTCACTCTATCTTCTTAGATAGAATCTATCAGAAAAACAAATTTTAATTAGGTTATGATCATTCTAAATGAAGATGAAACAAAAAAAATACTTAACATATTTGTGTTGTTTTTATATGCAACATCCCAATTAACCATCAAAAGTAGTTTTTTCAATTCTACTTTAATGACTACATAATGAAACTGAAGAAGCATTCTGTTGCTTGAAAATGTCATGCTCTTGAAAAGGTTAAACATTTCCTAAAACAATATATTTACACTATTAACACAATTAATTTGCTCAGAAAATTCTTTTTAAAAATAGTATAAATGTAAATTATTACAGATTTGAAAGACAGATGCTTGAATTAATGAAGCTTAACTATGTAAATGTGTGTGTGGGGATGAGTGGACAAAAGAGCCACTTGGACAAGAGTATAATTATTTTAAAATACACTTAGATAAACACTGTTTAAAATTCTTGAGGAAAAAGAGCCCGAATCACAATTCTTTATTACTTTAAAATTTTAATTGCCTCTTTAAAAAATCTAAAGACATCATGTACTTGCTCTTAAAAAAAGTTTCAAACAATCTACATTTACCACAACCCGTTCCTCTTCCACAAAGTGTGTTTTCCAATTTAGGAGTCTCGGTAGATATGGAACCCAGAATTGTGTGTTACGCATGGCAGGCATTTCAACAATGCCAAATGCAGTTCCAACAATCCCATCAGATTGTCATCATCGATATGAAATACATGGAGTCAAAAAATTTTAGTAACATACTGGTATAAGAAATTCACAATTCCCTAATTCAGATGTTCAGGAACCTATTAGATCTACATAACATACAAGGCTATGGATAGGGCATCTGAAACATCATGAAGACTCCAGTGAAAGATACAACTTTCCATCTCTGAGAAGGAAATTCTAAAGACTCCATTACCTATACAAGTAGATCTGACTATCAATACACACAGGTTCACCCACAGAGAAAACAAAATTCCCATATGTTGCAACATTTGGCATCTGTACACTCCCTTTTTCTATTTCATGCCATGTTTCCCTGGCCCTGTGTACTGAATGCAGATTCAGTCTGAAGGGAAAAGCTCCTCCAGCTGCTAATATGAGGACTCCCAGGACTATAACCATGAGAGGATCCGGCACTGCTGCCTGTTTAAAGCTCTCCCTTGGGGGCAGACGTGGGTGCCGGCATTCCTTGCTGTGCACGAGAGGCAGAGAACACCAGCAAACTGAGACACTTCAAGGACACTGCATAATTTCAGCAAGAGTTAGGAGAGGAGAAGCAGAACTCTGTTGCTATCAAATATGCTAGGAAGCTCAACTTTCTTGTTGCAGTTTTGGCCAGGAAGGAAGTTTAGATAGAAAGATAGTAAGAATGAGAAAATATTTACTGGAATAACAGGGCTTACTTTAGATCCTGGAAAATGCTGAGGCATACAATAACAGAATTAAAGAAAGTAACAAAACAATCACTCTACATACTACAAAATTAAGCATTTAATTTCTTCTTGTGTTATATCTGAAAACTAAATGATAAACTCCTTGGAAGCAAAAATTGTGCTTTATTGTCTTTAGCAAATAAATATTTCAGGCTTTGAGAAAAAATACTATGTGAGAATAAAAGCTTATGAAATCTCAGAGCTCGAGTAGGTAAAAAAAATTGGAAGATCTATTGCTAATGACTTATTTATTAATAGATCTAACCCTTCTAGAAGCAGCTAATTATATTCTCAGTATATCATTATAATTGGGCAAAACTGATATGAGTATTATAACCACGATATTGAAACTATATTCTATAAAAATAAAGCAAAGTATGTTCAGAAAAAATTTTATCGCTCTCTTTTAAATAACAGTACTGAGCATTTTCCAAAATTTTATATATATATATATATGTATACATATATATATATTTATATATTTATATACACACACACACATACATAATTAGGTTCAAAGTATACAGTAGACTTCAAGGCTCAGCAAACTTTCTTTCTGTAAAGATCCACACAGTAAGTATCTGAGGGTTGCAGGCTACATATGGTCTCCCATGACCACTCAAATCTACTGCAGTGTAAAAGAAGTCACAGACAATATGTAAATGAATGAGTGTTGCTGTTTTCCAATCAAACTTTATTTACAAAAACAGTCAGCCAACATATGGACAGTAGTTTGCTAGTCCTTGAAGGAGATTACATATTACCAGAAGTAACATTCAATGGGATGGAGAAAGGATAATTTAGTATTTTTCTAGGAAAAAATATTCATGACATTTTAAAAATCTTTACTGATTCTTAAAAGCAACAACAACAAAACCCACAGACGTAAGCAGCGCACGAATCTTACCTGGTTAGGTATTCTCAACGGGGGCCTTGGACCTCCAGGGTACCGAGGTGACATAAAAGGCTATTGAAGTAGAACAAATAAATAAACAAACAAAAAAAACAGCACAATGTAAAATATGGATCTGAAAATAAACTGTTTTAAAGACTTTTCGAATTATACAAAATATAAATCAACTCATTTCCCCATGTGGTTTCTTTCAGGAGAATAAACGCTTTTAAGAAAAAACACAATCCAATTTTTTATTTTGTGGAATATCCGGAACTTTTCCCAAAAAGAACATAAAAACATCAAAGATGACTAAAGTAACTAAAGCAAATTTTTAAAAAATGTTAGTTATTATTAAGATAATGACATTTAAATGGCAAAAAAAAAAAAAAAGTTAAGGAATTTAGGCACCTGAATCTCAGCAAAGACTTCAGGAAGAAGCTTATTGGCCATGTCATTATATAAACTGGGTTCTGAACATATACTTTGGACTCCATTATTCAGTTTGGTTATCAATTTCCTCTAATAATTTTAAAGTTGCAGAATTTCTTCACTTTTTCTTTCATACTTGTTTAAAATGGCAAAGAAATTTCTCTTCCATAGGTTTTTTATGGTGAAAAGAGCTTTGGCTTTCCTTTTTCAAATGTCTGTTATAATTCAAAATTGATTATAAATTTTAAAGTTGAAATTTCTTTGTGTATTTTGAGCCTAGCAGGTAATGAGCTGTGTACTTTTAACAAAAGAAAAAAAATTGGTCTTACATTAAAATTCAAGTCAATTTATCTTGTTAGATAAATCAGATTCTGCTAAAATGTGCTGACTCTGTCAGATCGAAAAACATCTGAAAAATATCCTAAAAATAACATTTCAATTATTGTCCAATGTTGAGTGGAAGAATATTTTTGGTCACTCAGATTCAGGCATCAAACTTTTCAAAGTATATTCCTAATGTTATTCAGAATTCCATTTTTACAGAAAAATTATATAATTTTGTTTAATTATGTCACACTGTATAATTTACTTAAATTTAAGATTACTCCTTACATGTAACATTAAGTAAATTATCAACTCTAAATGGTTGAATATCATAAGGTAAAATATTAAGAGGGAGTAATATAAATTAAAGATCAATTTAATAGAAGCGTGGGTAAGCTAAATCTATAGTACTTCACATAATTAAATTCTACAATCATAACATATTTTCTAGAAACATTTTAGAAAATGAGCATGCAGTTCTTTGCTACATTTTGAAAACATGGTTATCTTAAAAAAGTAGCATCTGAAAAATAAAATCCTAACAAATTTATGTTGAATGGACTGTTTCTATAATATTTTTTGGAAGATTTGACAAACCAACAAGAGGAACTTTAGAGTTAAACAAGCAATTCAGTTTTTTGCTTTCTGTGTTCTCACGTTACACCATTTTCACATGTTTTTACGCGTTAATCTTTATGTTAATCAGGAGATCATTTTAAATGGACAGACACACTAGATTATCCAGGTAACACTGTCACCTCCAACTGATAAAACTTCAGTGGGTTTTCCAATTTTAACACTTAAAGTATGTTTTATTTTCATGTATTTGATCAAAATTGTTTCTCTTTTACCCTTTCTGGACTCTACTTCAAACAGAATTAGTTAACTATACTGCCAACTAGAAACTTATCCCAATATTCACACTTGGCTTTATTTTTAATCACCTGATTTAATAACTGCCTTTTAAATTCTGAACTCATTTAAAAAATTTGGTAATTATATATTGTATCATCGGTCTTGGGATGTTTGTCTTCATTTTACAAAGTGATGTTTTATGAGACGCTTATTAATCAGTGTAACAATTTAGTTTTTGAAACATGAGAGAAATAAAAATAGGTTACTAATAATTCCTGTCTATAAAATTCACTTTGAAACGGAATCCGAGGTAGAAATTATGTTAAAAATATTATTAAATACCAAATGCTGAGATAAACATTGAGATGGACCTTATCTGAAATAGAACATTTGCGATTTGCATATTCCTCTGAATGTAAAATGATGTTTTCAGTATTAATATAATGGACTATCTGAAAAGAGAAATTTTCTCTAATCGATTGTACTGTGAATAAACATACTTTAATGGGATTGTCATACTCTCCTATCTGACTGTGAGGCACCCTCCAGGGACTACTGGGCGGGAGAGGCAGAGCATGTGGTTGCTGGGAAGCTACAGACCTCTGTAGAGGAAGATTGGGAGAGAAAAAGATTCTCTCTTTAGTTCACTTATTTCCTCTTTTATGCCCTTCTCCAAGTTCAAATTTATGTGGTTTTGGCAGAAAAAAAAGAAAAAAGAAAAAGAAAAGAAAACCACTTATAAATTCACATCTGTATCAATCCAATTAAAGGAAAAATGACAAAAATCTAGTTAACTGGAATAAAAACCTACTACCTTTATCTAAAATATAGAGACTGCTATGTGGTAAAGCACTGTTGATATCAGATTAGTGCTGTTACAACATAAGCTGTTACTATCCAGATTGATCATTACCTTAAGTTACCCAGTTAATCACATAGGTCCTCACTTGCCTACTTCTTGAGGTATAGACACAACAACTGAACCCACAAGAGTTTGCATATTAGCAACTGAGAATATTCAACTAATATTTGTACTTCACCATTGAGAAGCCAATTTCCTTTCAAGTATAATTCAAGATATTAAAACTAGTTTAAATTCTTTAATGGTAAAATATTAATCTAAGAGGTTACCAGCTGGTAATATAAAGTGTATCCACTGACAGACATGTCATACTCTTCATTAATAGCTTGGGAAGACCAGGTTCTTCAAAAGAATTTTTGGCTAGGAAATACTCTTTATATTTGGGGGGGAATTTTTTTTTTTTTAAATAGTTTGAGCATTAAAATATTTGCCTGAAGGTATCATGATGGTGAATCAATATTTTAACTGGAAAAAGCCTTCACCCTGAAAAAGATATTTATAATATGTGTGAAAAGAATATTTGGCTGGGAGTAAGGGCTTGGGTTCTAGTTTTGCAATACCTAATTAGCAGAGGGGCCCTGGGCTAGAAAACCTTCCAGGGCTTTAATTTTCTCAACCATAAAATGAGGGACGTGGACTGGATAATCTCTAAAGTCCCGTAGAAAAATGAACAAAACAAAACAAAACCAAAAACAAAACTCCATGATTCTGTGTTAATTATCTCCAGCATCACCCTTAAGGATACAGATTTGTATACGTAAATAGCTATAAATATTTGAAGTGTGTAGGGCTGGAGATATAGGCATGTGTTCCTAACTCACAAACCAGTAGTATCAAGGAGCTAGAGAAATGTATTCCCATACTTTTCAGAGAAAAGGAAAACCTAGTTAAAGAAGAAAAAAGAATACTCCAGCAATGGTACACTTTGTTCAGATCAAAGGTCAATGGGAAGAATAAAAAAAAAAAAACCAAAAAGCTGAACTTATCAATTAAAAGGTATACTAGCAATTCTTTAATTAAACAAATGTATGTTCAAAACCTACAAGACACTTGGGCTAAGTTGTTGGGCACTGCAGTGAACAATGCAGATAAAAATCACTGCCCTCTGATTCAGATTTTTTAAGGTTTCTGTCTTGTAATTAATAGGAGAAGCAATCTTCTGGAAAAACCACTTTCTCTATCAGTCCAGTAATGTGAAGAAGTAGAATGTTCTCTTCACCAAATGGCAAAGTATCAATGAAAACCCGCAGAAAATCATATTTCAATCTGGTGCCTTCCGTCTGAAGTTATAATTACATCACCCTGACTTGATAGAACATGTAGTGCTATGAAGGAATGAAAATCAACGCTATGCTTTGGTTTTGGAAAAAAGCTTTCCAAATAAGGCAAAATTCATGGAGTCAGGTTCTTTATAACACAAGATAAAATGAGTAGCACTGTTTGTATTCTGACATATGGAAACTACATTTGTAGACAGAAATTCTCCTTTCTACGTGTTTCAGCTATCTGCCCCCCAAAATGGAATAACCCAAAGTGAAAGGAATAAAAAAATATACAAAGTCTGAGAATTCAATAAAATTTGGTGACTAAATGAATGGGGAGAAAAAAAGTCTAATAGAAATACAAACCAAATGTCCATCTCATTTCCTCTAGGTAGTTTTTTATAGAAAAGCTCATACCATTCAGAATCATAATTTATTTCAGAATGAATGTCATTCAGTCTTAAAGGATTATTATTTTCCATTATACCAAGAATTATTCATGGAATTTTAAACTTCTGCTTCCCTAAAAGAGAGATTTTCCTTTATTCTTTGCCCTTTTTTGCTAGTGGAAGGTAGTCCGTGTCTTCTTATTTGATCTTTCATAAACCCTTAGTGCTTTATTTCAATGCCCTAGGAATTAGAAAGAACCAACTCTCTTTCCTCACTCTGGTTGAAGTTAGATTGCTCAGCATGATTCTTTCCTTCTTGAAGATCCCAAATGTTCCCAATGGAATCATTTTATAAATAATTTACCCATCCTGAGAAATAAAGAAAATAGAAGTAAAGGTTGTAGAAATACAGGATAGAAGAGGAAAACTAAGGACATTAATGAAAGAAGAGTTGACAAGATTTGACAATGCACTGGATATATGGAATGAGAGAAAGAGAGGAATCAAAGATAAATCCCCAATTTTTGGCTTGAGGTTATTCTTTTACAGAAGTGGGGAAGATCCAAGTGATACTTGTAATCTGATTTCCATTCTAGACTGGGAGCTTCTCACAGGCTGATGCCATAGCATCTAATGTGGTACTTAGCGCATACTAGGCATTCAGCATATTTTTTAAACGAATAAAGAAATATGTGGTATCTTTAAGCAGAAGGAGGATAGAGAAGCACAGAGCTTGAGTATTTCAGTTATGGCTTTAAGGGCATTGGGACAGGGGAACAGATTTTCTTCCAACTGTGAACCTTTGTGTTATTGTTGATTCAAGATGAGTTTTGGGGGGACATATATATAAAAATATTTAACTTAAAAAAATAAAATAATTTACTTATCCTGAAATTACACGTGCTAAGAACCAGTTTAAGCCCTAACTTCTTTTAATATCTATGATCAACCTATATATCTTAAATGACACACTGCTCAAATGTTAACTGTAATATTTTCTTTTAAAAAATATTTTTTTTAGTATAGCTTTAAGAACATTTGAGTGTGGCTGACATACAGTGTTATATTAGTTTCAGGTGTACAACAGTGATTCGACAAGTTTACGCATTATGCTATGCTCCCAAGTGCAGCTACCATCAGTCACCACAATTTTTTCTAACATTTTAATAGTTTTTTTAGAAAACATATAACCATGATTTATTCACCAGAATATTCTTTGTTTCTTGAGACTACCCAATATTCTCTTTTCTCTGCCAAGTAAATTTCTACTAATCTCCCTAGGGACAGTTTAAATGTCACTCCCTCTCTGAAGAATCTCTATAGGCTCTTCCTCTTTCAACTTCTTAGCACTTTGCTCATACTGTTATCCTACAGGACTCAGTGCACTGCAGTATAATGTGTGCCCTGATATGAAGGAAACCCACTTCAGAGGAAAGAACACAAAACCATATCAGAGCAAGAAATTATCTTTTTAAAAAATATTTTATTTATGAGAGAGGCAGAAGGAGAAGCAGGCTCCCTACTGAACAGGGAGCCCAATATGGGACTCGATGCCAGGACACTGGGATCATGACCTGAGGTGAAGGCAGATGCTTAACCGACTGAGCAATCCAGGCACCCCAGAGCAAGAAATTATCTTAACGTCAAGGTAATTAATCCATAAAATAAAGCTGGTATTTCCAAGAATTCTTCAAGTTGATGCAGCAATATATAAATCAATTTATCTCTCCCAATCTCTCTTTTTTTCCAGGGGGAGAAAGTCAGGGCGGGGGCAGAGGGAGAGAGAGAATCTTAAGCAGGCACTACAACCAGAGCAGAGCCCCACACTGCAATGGATCTCACAACCCCAATATCATGACCTGAGCCAAAATCAAAAGTTGGACACCTAACTGCCTGAGCCACCCAGGTGCCCAAATCACCTTATATCTTATTTTAAATATCTCAGTATGGCTTTAGAAACTCTTTATTTATTTATTTTTAAATAATCTCCACACCCTACTTGGGGCTCAAACTCAACCCCCTAGATCAAGAGTCAGATGTTCCACCAACTAAGCCAGCCAGGTGCCCCTAGAAAGTCTTTAAATATTAGTCTCTGAGAATAAATTGATAATAAAGAAAATTTAAAATCATTAAAAATAAATTTCTTTAAAATGCCACTTAAGCATTTTCTATATACTATTTATATATGTAACATATACAATTTTCTATGTACTATATTTTATTTTATTAGCACAATTTAGAATAAATCAGTGAAGAAGAGAAGAAAAATATCGATTTCTTTAGAATAGACAAATGTAACATTTAGAAGTCTGAGGTATGTTCTAAAACACAATTTTACAGGACTTACCTAATGTAAAGTAACTGAACTTTTCTGAGGACAAAATTATTCATGTGAAATTTGCTTCTAATTTTGAAAAAAATAGTAACTTTTTAAAATGACTGAAAGAACACAATTACCAAGTTTTAGAAAATATGAAGTGACAATAATTTCAAAAATGCTCACTTAAAAAATGACCTCCTCACAGAATTACTCAACTGAAGTTTTAAAGTTTTATATTGTACAATTATAATAAAATCTGACTTATAAAATTTTATTTGGATATAACTTTTGGATGTATTTTATAGCACAAAGTTTTACTTTTTAGAGTTTACTAGGTCAACCTTCTTATGTAAAAGGAAACCAAAGACCAAATTTCTTAATTGCCATTTTAGTTTTCTTATAGAGATAACATCTTGCTACAGTAATACTTTTATGGAATGAAGGCAGGTACACATACTTCATTCTTATGACCAACTGACCATAAATAAATTGCCTGACTTGGCACTTCCTCCTCAGCCCCCCAGCAACTGTGGAACCATTCACTTAATGCAGAATTCCTTACCCTTGCTACCACTCAACCAGGAAAAGCTGAAAAGGCAGTTATATTTCAGGTAAGCAAGTTAATTTGCATATAAAGCATTACATAGCATGTGTTCTTGATTCACTGAACTAAAAGAAATGCGACAACTGAAATAAAATCAATTTAGTAAGATCTAGCTCTCTTTTCTTACATATTCTTGGTAGAGTTTTGATAATATATGTTGTCTTTAGTCACTTATTAGTGTTTTTAAGTCACATGCCAAAAGGCAATAGAAGATGAGGACAGAATGGTGATAAATGGGGGCGCCTGGGAGGCTCAGTGGGTTAAAGCCTCTGCCTTCGGCTCAGGTCATGATCCCAGGGTCCTGGGATTGAGCCCCGCATAGGGCTCTCTGCTCAGCGGGGAGCCTGCTTCCTCCTCTCTCTCTACCTGCCTATCTGTCTACTTGGATCTTTGCCTGTCAAATCAATAAAATCTTAAAAAAAAAAAAGTGGTGATAAATGAATGCGGTGTTATTAGAAGAGTATCATTATTATAATCAAACTGTTCATTATAATCTGATAACTTATAATGAGATTCATGATAAGGAAGGAACGGAAGCAGTTAGCACATTCTAAGAGAGAATGTACGGAGTTGTATTCAATAAATATTTGGCTGGTTCCATAGCTGGCTCATTGACTAAGTGAATGAACAACACTGATGGAAGAAAACAGTCAAAGATGGAACAAAGTTTGGTTCTCTTGCATAAACTCTCACCTGACCAATATGCCTTGTTAAAAACAGGTGATACCTCGGGGTGCCTGGGTAACTCAGTCAGTTAAGCGTCTGCCTTCAGATCAGGTCACGATCACAGGGTCCTGGGATTGAATCCTGCATTGGGTTTCCTGCTCAGTGGAGAGTCTGCTTCTCCCTCTCCCTCTGCCCCTGCCCCTCCTCACTGCTCATTCATTCTCTTTCTCTCTCTCTCTCCCAAACAAATAAATAAATAAAATCTTAAAAAAAATAGGTGATATCTCTTGCTGTTATAAACAGGAAGCCACAGGATTAGCTGGTTTGTTTAGTGAGTACATGCTTATCAATTATGTATAGAAGGGAAAACCCTACTTGCTTCAGTAAGATAATTTATATCTTCCAGAGGACATAATAAAAACAGTAAGGAACGAAGTGTTGACCCCAAGAAGATGCTGAATTATAATTACAATATCCCTATCAACAACATCTAAGAGAATTTCTCATGGAGATGACTAATAGGGCCTTTTACCCCCTCCTGCTCCTTTCAGGTTTCTTTTGTTATTTCTGGGGTGTCAGATTTGACAAAAATGTTTCTTAGTTTTACAAACTGGAAGTACTTAGTAGCCAGTTTTGGGTACAAAAGGATGTCAGGTTAATTTACATATGAGTTGGTGAAACAAAAAAGAAAAGTGTGGTACTTTAATTGAACTTTTCCTGAAGCGAAGACCAGCCTTGAGAAGGGCTATCAATTCCTCATGGCAGGTCAGCTCTCAGTTGTCTCCTACAGAGCCCCGCTTACACAAAGGACCCCACCTCATCTTTTTAGACTGAAATCTATTCAGAGAGAGAGAATCCTCAGTCACGTCGAAGATGACTACGTATTTTCTTTCCATTAAGAAAAGGCTCAGCATTTTGGTAAGAACATTAAACATTCTGTCTTATCATATTGTCTTTAGCCCATAACCATCTCTAATCCAAAATCTGAGAAAATGGTTATTTGCCAAAAAATAATCTGCTTCTGTCACCATTTAGGCAAAAGCATAAGCTGCAAAGTGACATACAGGCAGGAAAAATACTATATTAACTACATGTAGACCAAATATCTAGCTCACTTGGTCCTGTGCAGTTATGGCCTTAGACAGACTTAATCCTTCTCCTGAAATATTTTATGTACCGTTTAAGCAGACAAAGGGAATAAGTAAGAAACAATTCTATGACATGAAAATTATTCTAGAATCTTGCAAGGGAAAAACTTCTCCCCAAGAAAATTTCTGGAAATGTTAAATATGGCAGGTTCTAATTATTTTTTATAGTCCTGGAAAGGTAATAAAAATATGTTCACTGTAAGATTTTACCCAAAGCATAAACATTCCTTTAAATACTAAATTTCCTTTTACTTGCTCTGTGACCATTTTTTAGTTAATTCAGTTCTCTTTACTGTACAAGATCTTCCTTTATATATTTCACTTTTCTTCTTCTTTTTTTTTTTTTTTTAAAGAAAAGGAGGTGGGAAAGGGCAGAAGGACAGGGAGAGAGAGAATCTTAAGCAGGTACCACACCTAGCACAGAGCTGACTCAGGGCTTGATCTCACAACCTTAAGATCATGACCTGAGCCAAAATTAAGAGCTGGATGCTTAACCAGCTGAGCCACCCAGACACCTCAGATTTTCTTAGATAGATTTCTATTCTCTATTTTTCAATTCCCTATTTCACTTAGAAGTAAATCTTCTTTCTTAATTGTGCTTTCTTGAACTCATGTGCTATCAATAATAAATAATATTGAGAATATTATTTTGAAAAATCTTTAGTGTTGTGACTTCTGCATTTCACCACAGCCATCTTTCATATAGTAAAAATGTTCACATATTTTAATTTTTATAATTCCATGAAATGCTTCATGAGTTTTCTGTAGAAAAGTAATGAAGCATAAATTATACATCAAATAAATTTCATCAAAGTTACTTTACAATTCATATATCTTAATTTGTTTAGTTTCTTTTCTGTTTTCCATAAAAAACTCCATCAGACATTACTGACACCCCAGTGGATAAGACACTCTTGATTAACACATTTTAATTCCAACTAGTATTAAACTAATTTAGCTCACAAAATGACATACTTGTGCTAGCGCATTCTGCTGATAAGCATAAATATGTAGCTTATCTCCCATACATCTTACATATTCTATCATCATCAACACTTAATTAAAATAACTCATATAAAATAACTGTAAAGTATTATCAGATCCAGCTTCCTAGATGTTATTTTTGTAAGGCTAATCCAATTCAGCACAGTCTTATAAGCAGGTTGATTCTTTTGATATGGATTTAGTCTAAGCACCAAAATTGCTCACTCACATTATGGGCCTTTTCAAGAAGATAAGACTATTTCTCAAGCCTTCATTACATATATTAGAGGTGTGTGGCAATGGACTTCTGGACTGTGAATGGGGACCATGCTGTCCGTTGGTCTAATAAGCTATAATAGTTTGATACCATTCTATAAAAAGCTTTAATAATTTGTTTCAGATTAATTTATATTCACCAATACATATGGACACATTTTTTATGTTGTTGTTGTTTGTGAGGCAAGTAGCTGGAGTCCTACATAAGCTGAATCTGGCTCTCTACTCCCTCCCACTACTGACCGAAGTCCCAGACAGATCAGCCCATCTTAATGCATTAAAAAAATTACATTATGGGTATGAAAATACATGTTTGGAATTTATAATTTATAAAGGAAACTATAACAATCATTTTTCAAAACCACTCTTATTTTTTCATTGTAGAATGTAAAAGTATTCCATTCTTCCTTTTCCCTATTTTATATTCATACTTCCATCTAAATGTGCCCCAGATGAGAGTACAGAAGAGAGATATTTTAATTTATCTACACGTACCATTGGAAGAAAAGTAAGAAAGAAAGAGAGAGGGAGGGAGGGAGGGAGGGAAGGAAGGAAGGAAAACATGCTACTTTTTTCTTATCCTTCTGATAATATGGTAGAGAAGATTCTACTAATTAAGCAGTAGTCTTTTCAAATTCTCAAATAGCAGTAAGAATGTGAAACAAACTGGGCTATGGTCTTGGTCTTCTAATACAAGTGGCAGATTATATATATATTTACTTTCTTTAAAAATGAAATGATACTCTCATATTCACTTGGTTACTTTCCTATAAACATAAAATCTATACTTAAAGTTACACAACTCATGTCTAAACTTTATAGAATAATCTTTCCACAGAACAAGTTTTTATAGAAATTGTTAATGTACCAAAAAGTCTGTTTTGAAACTAGAGCTTACTAATTCAACTAATGATAGCATGTATATTAATTGCACAAATTGCAAATTGCAGAAAGTGAAGTTATTTCTCCATCTCCAATTTAAAATACACGTTTTGATATATGTCTTAAATAGATATAGGTACACAAAATTGATAAGGCAAATTCAAATGTAAGATATATTTACAGATGTCGGTGGAATGTACAGAATACAAAAATGACAGAAAACAGGTAGTATTTACATTTGCAAGCACTCGAAGTAATTAATTCTATTTTATTCTTTCTTGACAAGTATCCTAGTGTTCTGATTACTCTATTTCCTGGCATTCTATCTTCGAATGAAGATTATACTTATTCTCTTATAAGGGACGATACCTGGCACGAGCCTATATGCTTCTTAAACGCACCAGCAGAGCCGTTTTCTTTGTTCCTCGGCAGGGATGAACAGTTGATGATAGCCAACACTTCACTCCCAGCACCATTTCTTTGGCCTCCCCTTCCTCCCCCTCCAACCACTGCCTCATCTCTTGCTCTCCCTTTAAAGCAAAACTCTGGGGGTGCCTGGGTGGCTCAGTGGGTTAAAGGCTCTGCCTTCAGCTCAGGGCATGATCCCAGGGTCCTGGGATCAAGCCCCACATCAGGCTCTCTGCTCAGCAGGGAGCCTGCTTTCCCCCTCCCCTTCTGCCTGCCTCTCTGTCTCCTTGTGATCTCTCTATCTCTGTCAAATAAATAAATAAAATTTAAAAAAATAAATTAAAAAAATAAAGCAAAACTCTGAGCTGGGCACACTTATCATCTCCGATTTCTGTCCTTCCAGTTTATCCTGAATCTATGTTTATTTGGCTTCCATGCCCATCACTCCACAGAAACTGGCCTGATCAAGGCCACAAGTTACCTCTTTGTTAAATAAAACAGTCAACTGTCATTCCCCAACTAATGGGAACTATCAGTAGCATTTGACACAGCAGATTATTCCCCTCCTTGAAACATATTTGTGTGGCTTCCAGGATACCACAGTGCCTGGCTTTCTTCTCTCTTGGACTGCTCCCCCCCATTCTTCTTTGGTGGTCCCTCCTCATCTCCCTGACTTCGTGACATT
Organism: Lontra canadensis; assembly: GCF_010015895.1. Lineage (NCBI taxonomy): Eukaryota > Metazoa > Chordata > Mammalia > Carnivora > Mustelidae > Lontra > Lontra canadensis. The sequence goes on along the minus strand of NW_022630998.1, from coordinate 31,623,317 downwards.
CGAGTGCACTCGGTCCATGGCGGGGGTTTTTGTTTCTATCAGTACTCACTATCTTGAGGTTTTCATCCAGGCTCAAAGCTTTAAATATTATCCACGTGCTAATAACTTCCAAATGACTCTAGCCCAAGGCTGAACCACAAAACTGCAGAGGGATAGGCTGTTCCCTGCTCAACATCTCCTGAATATCTATGAGCCATCTTAATCTTATCGAGTTCAAAATTAAGCTTCTGGTACTCCCCCTCATACCTCCTCTTGGAAGTGTGACTTACATCAGTAAATGTCGACTCCAACCTTCCAGCTGAATAAGTCAAAAGCCTTTCAGTCACCCTCGATTTGTCTTTTTCTCTCATGACACATTTCTAGACCATCACCAATATCTATTGGCTTGAACTTCAAAATATATCTAGAATCCAACCACTTCTCACCACTCTTACTACCTTAGTCCAGCCCATAACAATCTCTTGTCAAAATTTTCCAGCAACATCCAAATTGGTCTCCCTATTTCCACCCTTCCCTCCTATAAACTAATTTCAACAGAGCAGCCAGAATGCGACCATTAAAACCCTCCACTCACAGTAAAACCCAAAATTCCTACAATGACCTACAAATGCTACTTTCTATTATCTAGGACTTCATATCGAACTATTCTCCCCAGCAGACACTACATTTTAGCTACCTGGACCTTCTGTTGTCCCTGGAAAAAGCTAGTCATGCTTTGAACACAGGGTCTTTACATTTGCTTGTCCCTCAGCCTATAACAATCCCCCCAGATGTCATATGCTTATTCTCTCACTTTCTTCAGGTCTTTACAAACAGGGTGTCTTCTTGATGAGTACTTCTCTGGCTACCCTATCTAAAACATTGGCAATAATGTCTATTTTCCTTTCTGGTTTCATTTTTCTCCCTAGTCCTTATCACAATCTAATATATCATATTTATTTTGTTACTCTCTCCCTTAATAGACTCTAAGTTCCCTGTGAGCAGGGATTTCTATTTATCTTTTTTTTTTTTTTTTAAATTCATAGGGAGCACAGGTGGCCCAAGGTCAAAGCTAGGCAGCCTGCTGGGATGGCACCCCACCTTGTGGGCCCCAGTCATATCTCTAGGAGCCTACCTTTCATTGAGCTGCATGTCTGTGGGCTGACTCCCTCAACCTTCACCTCCCTACCCCACCCACCTCCTTGAGCTGTAGTAAATGTTTGGTGCTGTATGTCATCAGCCATCTTTGCCAGTGGTTCTCAAATTTTAGTTTGTAAGACCCAGCGGCTAAAAACAAAACAATAACAACAAAAACACAAAAGATTTCTGTCTCACTCCCTACCCCCCCCCCCAAATTCTGACATACAAGAAGTCGGTTGACACCCAGGGCTCTCATGTCAGTACTGCACAGAAAACACTTGGAGGGACATTGTTCCATCTTTACTCTTTAGATTTCTTAGAAACTATCTAGTGGGGGGCAAATTATGGCTCACCCAATAAGTGTGACCTACCATTTGCTTTTGTAGATAAAGTTTCCCTGGAACAGTTTTGCTGCAAAACGTCTGAGGCTGCTTTACACTATAAGGACACTATAACAACAGAGTTGAGTAGTTGTAACTTCAAAGCCTCCAAAGCCTAAAATATTTACTATCTGGCTTTTTAAAGAAAAAGTTCGTCAACTCCTCATATAGATACAAGATAAATTATTTCTGAACACCACCTAGCGATAAGCTATCTTTCAAAAAAGCTAAAGGCAGGGGCACCTGGGTGGCTCAGTGGGTTAAGTATCTGCCTTCGGCTCAGGTCATGATCTCAAGCCCTGGGATCAAGTCCTGCATCAGGCTCCCTTGTGTTCACTCCCTGTCTGTCTCTGTCAAATAAACAAATAAAATCTTAAAAAAAAAAAAAAAAAGAAAAGCTGAAGACATACTAATGTATACTTAAAACAAATCTATCCCACCCATAGAGGGCATTTGTAAATATATATTTAATAACCCATCCTTATTTTTTTTTCTTTTTTCTAAGTTTTTTATTTATTTAAATAATCTCTATACCCAACCTTGGGTTTGAACTCACAACTCCAAGATCAAGAGTGGAAGGTTCCACCAATTCAGCCAGCCTAGTGTCCCACCCATTCTTATCTTTAATTCCCCCCAAAATGGTGGCCACTTTGTTTCTGTAACCAACATAATATAAAACTAAAATTGTTATAAATTGCCTTTGTATATTTGCAATTTGCTATCCATTCTTCACCCTCCTCTAAGTGGCTATAATAAAAACAAGCACTCTGGGGAGAATTTTCAAAATAAGGTCTTCTCAAAAGAAAAACTGTAATTTCAAATTAGCTGAAAAATACATAAACCCTTATCACAGATATAATTTTAAAATATGATACTTCATTGCGTCATACTAAATATCCTAACACCTTTAGCTAGCAGAAGCAGGATTAAAGTAAAAGGAAAACCAATATTGGTCTAGGGTGGCCAAGCTCACTTTTTCTTAAATATCCAGTTTGATACATAAACAAATAAAGTAGCGTTTTCTAACAGAAAACGATTTAATTCCATTCTACCGAGAAACCCATGTAAAGACTCTGAAGCCTTGATACTTTCTTCTTTGCTCTCTGTCCATTTAGCTACTGCTGTAGGATCTTTAGTTGTCTGAAACTGCAATTTTTTGAAAGAGCTTACTTAGTTACTCAAGCTGAGCAGTTTTAATTTGTTCTAATAGTTGAGGCCAGAAAAACTATTACCACAACTGCAGGAAAGCATTATCAAAGCCAGCAGCTGTCAGGCACCTTTATTTATTTATTTATTTTTTAGACTGCTTTTATCTCTGAATTAGAGAAAAACTTGTTCCATTTTCGATATTTAGAATATCTGTTCTTTAAGATTCAAACTTACATTTTGAAGAGAATTAAACTTAATTTTTATGTATTGAACTTTGATAAATAAGCAACCTTCCCCACCTCCCCTCTCCAAATCCCAGTGTATTTAATTCTGAAAAACACTTATTTTTAATGTCTGGATTTTTAAATTCTATGTAGTGACAATGTTATAGTTCAGTAAGTTAAGTCTACTCTAGATTTTCAGTACCATACTCATTCAAACTAAGGAAAGACATACTAACGAATTTTTTGGCTTATTATCTAAGATTAGAGATGCTACCTACAACTTCCAGGAAGAGGGAAAGGGAGTTCTCCTGGTGTAGAGTATTTCCTAAAACTAACTCTCCAACAGCCATGGGGAGGAAGGATAAGAGGAAAGGAAAACCAATGGGAGTAAAGGCAATATGAAGATTAATAATAAAAGGGAACTGAGAAAGCATGTAGACTATTTAATTACATGTATAAATAACAGGGTAAAAAGGGTGTAACTGATTACAGAATAGTTGCATAAAAATTTAAATAGGAATAGTAGAGCAGGAGTGCTCAGGTGGCTCACTCAATTAAGCAGCCCACTCTTGATTTTGGCTCCCATCATGATCCCAGGGTCATGAGATAGAGCCCTACATCAGGCTCCATGCTCAGCAGGGAGTCTGCTCCAATCTCTCTCTCTCTCTCTATTCCTTCCTCCACCCCTCCCCTTCACTCCACTAAACCCGCCCTCACACACACACGCACGCTCTCTCTCTAATAAATAAATAAATTTTTTTTTAAAGGACTAGCAGAACAGATGAGTATGCTGAGTTATGAAGGTATCTTCAAAATGTAGGACTTACTTCCAGAAATAAATTAAATATCAGCTCAAGAAATATTTAACCAGGACTTGTAAATGTTTTTTCATTTTTTGTTGTTTTTGTTTTTTCTTTTCAGGTTCAAGATCATTAGACAGTTAAAATAAAAACTTATTTTTTCTCATTTTTTGATTCATTTTGATTCTTTTTCTTTTAAGTATCAAGAATATTGTATTTCCCTGAGCTTGGTTTTTATCTTCATTGCTTTATGAATGTTATCTATACTGAGCTTTTTTCCTGGTCAATAACAACACCATGGAGAAAAGAGAAGATTTCTTTCTATTTTTTGTTTTTCTTATTGTATGATTATTATGTCAAAGCATTAGGTCAGCTTGCTACAGTGCAGTCTTGCTAAAAATAGAACCTATGGAAAATACACCCTGAAAAGTAGAGACATCTACAAACCACCACTAGATGGCAAAGCAGCTTTCCCATTGCTAACATTATGCCTGCAAAGCAAAACGTGACTTGTAAACCTGCTGCATGTTTTCTACAGTATCAGAGTTTCTATCCTTTCTGACTTTAAAATATGGATGACTGCCTCAGTCTGAAACTAAATTGCTTGGTATACTCTATCTTTCACAAATATTTATAATCTTATTGATGTCCAAGCCTTACATTTATAATCCAACATCAACGTATTACTAGTTTTCAACAATTTCAGTTAAAAAAACTGAAGATCTAGTGAGTATAGGACAGCAGATTTATCAAGATAAAAATCAAGACAAAACACAACACATGGTAAAAATGAACCAAAGGCTACACAGGGTTCAAAAGTAGATATTTATAAGCATAGCCCACATTAGTTATATACTCAAAAGTATCTACATTAGCTCTTACTAAAAGATTGTATTTTTTAAATAAAAGATATGGATATGTTTAGTTATAGTGACAAAAAATAGAGTTTCTACTTAAAAGTTTTCTTGTGGTAAAGACAAAGAGGAGGGAAAAATAAAGTATTCTCACCTCTGTAAAGTTTTCTTGGTTGAAATTTAAAAAATGCCCATTTCTTTAATGCAGTATATAAGCTATAGTACGTTCACAAGAGAAGCTTTCTTGTTACTGAAATCTATAAAATTACAGAATTTCATAATAGTCTAATTTTTTTAAACACAAAGGAAGGACTTTATTTTATGCATTCTGCTAAACCATTTTCATTGTTATACATAAGTGAGAAGAAAATCTAATTGGTTCAAGGAACACTGCTACCATTCAATAAATTGCAGGAATCAAACTTGGCCTGTCTTTTGATAAGAATGCTATAAAAATGAATAAATAGCACAATGATGCTTATAATACATAATTCATATTTCTTAGCATACAATGGAATTTTGCACAAGATTCTAACACAGGGACAGGAGACTCAAAGTATAGAGTCAGTTCTGATTGCCTACTATGTGTACTCACACCAACCACAATAATGCATTTTCTTCCTCTAAAACTGCCAAACTCTAGTTAGATCAGTGGCCACTTTGACTGCTTCCCCTTGACCCAGTAGCAAGACTTCCTAATTAAAGAAAGCTGCTCTAACATCATTCACCATGGTAGTTAGGTCACTTTGAGAATTTATAGGATTTTGTATACAAATCACTCTTGATAAGATGCCAAGTAAATAAACATGTATCTTACTTTAAATGGCTTTTTTTTTTTTTTTACTAAACTGATCCCTCCTTTTGCATGACCTACTATTCCCATTGATGTTACTTAATTGGTCTACCATTCAACAACAGAAGCTCTTGCATTTCAATAAAAATGTCAAAGTTTAAGTATGAACAATGTTAATATCTGTCACAAATAGACACTATTCTAAATTTTACAATATGATCACATAGTGAGTAGAACTCAGAATTAGTGAAGATAGTGCTTTATGTGCTAATTACAAACTCTTCTTTCTTTAGTTTCTTCCTTCCTTCCTTCCTTCCTTCCTCTCTCTTTTCTTCTTTCTTTCTTTCTAAATTACATTCTGATAGCCTCAGTCTTTTCCTGGCCTCATCCCCTTCCAGCTGACTCCAAATAAGCTTTGTATTTCCTCACTAAGAATAGGAATTCAAAACTATTCTCATATTTTGGATAATTCTTGGAGGTTAGTATCTTTTGGGATTAAATTAGAAACTGGTGTTCAGACATGAATTATGATTGTCTGCTGCTATTTTTACTTACTTATATAAGTTAGCTACTCTTCACTAACAATAGGCATTATGGCCAGAATTACGCTGAAGTATAGACCAATCCCTATAGGAAACCAATGCTGATATTCAGGAAATTCTTGAGTAGATTAGTCCCATCATTATATGTACCAAAAGATAATAACATCCTATTTCTTTTTTTTAAAGTTTGATAGTATGACTTGTTCACTATTTCAAAAAGGTATTTCTAGGGAGAATGGACATTAAGCTTGCTGAATAGGGAAAAAGAGTATTTGGGATTAGTTACACTGGTCTCCCTGGATGAAGAGGAATGACATGTACCAAACTCAAACATATCTAACTTCTACCGTCTATCTTTCCCAACTCAGATAAAGACATTAAAACTTTCCAGAGGTCCGAAGTAGGAATGTAGAATGATCCTGGATTCTTTCAACTCTTTCTTTACTAACCGTAATTTGGTTAATCAACTAAAGCCTATCAAACATAACTATGAATTGCTTCCTTCTTTCCAATCTTACTGCCACTACTCTTCGATAGGTCCACAAAGTCTCTTCCTTGGGCTACTTAAAATGGTCAACTGACTGATTCCCTTGCATTAATTCCCTTTAACAAGTTCTTCGTTTATCTTTCAAGTGTTAATGTTTTTGGAGTTCACTGCGTACCCTCTCACTCTCTCATTCTGTACTTTCTGGCTAGATAATTAATCTACCCCCGTGGACTCGAGTGCTCTTAATATGACAGTAATCCTGCAATTTTTATCTCTAGCCTGGATCAATCAGTGCCTTAGGCTTCAAGCCCATATGTTCACTAGTCTAAAGGGTATCTCTAACTGGAGGTGCCACAGGAACCTCCTATGTCCCACCTCAAACCTACTATTAGTTTTGTGGTCTCTATCTCGAAAATAAAACCCCCATCTACCCAGGTTGAGACAGAAACCAGGACTTTATTCTTGAATTATTTTACTCACACCCTCTGTATTTATTTGCCTCTTAAATCTGTTCATCTCTCTCCACACCCACTGCCACTTAGTTCAGGCCATCATTAAATTTCACCTAGATCACTGTACCTGCCTCCTCAATAGTCTTGCCTACCTTTAGACCTGTACCTCTGCATTTCTGGCCATTAGAGTGATTTTTCTAGAAGTACAAATATTAACATGCCTTCTCTCCTGCTTGAAATCCTTCAGTAGGAGCCTCATCACCAGCCACTCTCCCTTTAACTAAGTAAGCTCCATTGTTTTGTTTTGTTTTAAATATTTAGTTCCTCTCCTCTCCCCTCTGGGCCTTTTCCCTCTTCCTGGAATATTCTTTCTCTCACTCCCTGCCTCTTTGCATAACTCATCTTTGGATGCCAATTTGGATTTCATTTATTATTTTGACAATATTTCCCTGACAATGATCTCTCAACTTTGGGTTTGGTGGCCTTCTGATTTGCCCTAGGAACACACTCTACTCGCTTGATACAGCCATTTTCTTTCTATACTCTAATTGCCTATCTCTCTCTCCTTAACCACAATGTATATTTTTCGAGGGCCTCTAGATTTTTGCTTACATTGTTCCCACCTTCTAGAATATCATTCCCCTGCTTTTTTTTTTACTGGAAAACTTTCTCCAAACCACTCCCAATTTCAATTCAGGTTGACTTATCAGCTCTTCTTCTAGGTCATCACAGAACATTACACTTGAGTCTGTTACAACACATTACCTGTTACATTACAGTTACTTATTTTTAATAATGCCTCCCGGCTAGACAGTGAGACTCAGGAAGGTATATATTAACATACTCATTTTTAGATGCCTACCACAGTGCCTGCCTGGTATACAGTAGTTCTTAAGCATGTACAGACCAGAATAACTGAAACAAAGTTAAGTCTGTTTCAACTACTCTTACTAAGAATTAGGCAGAAGACATGTAAGAGAATGGGTCATTTTACAAAATGTGAAGATGAAAATGTATGGGTTTATATATCTTTGCTTAAACTTAATAGTATTCAACTCCCTTCTTGACCCACCGCTCTTTTTAAAAGTGCCATTCAGAGAGCGTCTACTATCTCTTACATGTAAATAAACCCTTTCAATTTACTCCCTAACTCTAATTCATCATTGGCAAGAGAAATAGAGCATGAGAGAAAAAAAAGTAAATGAACTAAAAATATTTTATGAATAATGATCAATTATGAACTTTAAGAGGTAAATTCTATGGCAGAAGTCCAGAAAGCCTCGATTTAAATCCTGACCCTGTCACTTTCTGACTTTGTGCATTCCACTTATGCATCAAGGCTTCATTCTTCCATCTGTGCAATAAGAACTGTAATAACACATGCTTCATACCTAGGGTTACTGTTGGAATTAAGACTTTATATATGTAAGACATTTAGAACAAAGCATGACATACAGTAAGCAGTTAATAAGTGTTAGCTATTATTATCTTAAATCGAGATTGCTCAGTTAAAAATCAAGAGTTATAATATGTTGCTACATTATAGGAAAAGGCCCTCAAGATAGAATATGAGTTCTAAAAGGCTTCTGAATATTCTAGACCAGTTGGGTATTAATATAGAGTAGTGGTATGAATAAACATGTCCTAAAGGACTTTGCATTTCAGAGCTGGTACTAGGTTCTAATTAAGACCTTTGTGTTCAATTGCTATAACTGGAAAATTTTATTTCTCTATTTTCACATTTATGATGGTATGGATTAACTAACGAGTGACTGTCAAGGACTTTAAAAACACAAAAACACTAAAGTGACAAATCAGTTTGTAAGTACCTAATGTAATCACTAACAATATAGCATACTACATTAATTCCCATAATGCCTTCCAATTCTAGTTAATTCCTAAGTTCTTGTTAATTTTCTCAAAAGATGTTATAAAATTAACTACGTGGTTAAAAAAAAATAAACTTCCGAATCTGTATTGGTTTGGGTTAGAAAACTGTAGAATTAAATGTAGATGCAATAAAATTTAAAAGTGATGTATTGTAATTCTAAAATCATTATCATCATTGCTAAAATAAATGATCTTGTTGAGATTTTAAAATACCAGCATATGTATTTTAAAATCCAATTTTAAAATGTCACATAATAATATTAATAACAACTCTAGCTTAAAAGCCAAAAAGATGATTATCAAAATATTTTGATATAGCCTATCATTGTGATAAGTGAAAAGGCTATGATTTAGCCATATTTTGAAAGTACAGCCAAATCTTGATTATCTTTGGTCTGTGGAGATCGGAATAGCTGGGATAGTTAAAATCCATCTATCATTCCAGAACTTCATCTTTAGCCTCTTCTCCCACCACATCTTTACCACAATTAACTTAACGGGACAGTTTGCATTTCCACTCCCTTTCTTCCTTACTTAAACATGAAAATGGCAAAATAAATACATGAATAAAAATTTGACAACAAATAAGACATAGGAAGGAAGGGCTATATCTCTCCACTAATATCTATATACTAGATAACCCATCTCTGAATATCAAGAGTTGGCTGCACACATTAAGTTTACCTTCAGAGTTAAAACAGCCTCATTCTCCTTCATGTCTTTAAGTAAAATCAAGCAGGAGTTCCTATGCCTTAACATTCCTAGTCAGCGTTTCTCTGAGTACCTGAAAGAACCCTGGTGGTACAGGACCTACTGGCATGCCATCTCCTGGGGGAATGTTTCCTAGCACTGGGCTGGGAGCTGCTGCAGCACTCTGCAAAGAATAAAGGAGAAACAAACCTACGTCATTACAGCGAAGGCACAATACCAAAGACTAAAGATCATAGATTGTAGGAAGGGAAGCTTTTCATTCCCAGGAATAACTACTGGTAATTTCCCCCACTCCAGAGATAAACTAACATACAACAGTTAGTTTAGTATATGACTAAGTTATTTGGTTTAAACAAGTCTTTTAAAACTGTTTGAATAATATGATTTTAATAAGATGGTATACGTGAATGATACATAAAATGTAAATAATAACATGACAGAAAGATAAAAGTTTAAGTCAATCCTTTATTGAAGGCACAGGCATCTGAAATGGTAACATCAATAACAAATATGTATATAAGTAGGTGATAAGTTTAAAAATGGTGGGTACAGAAGTTGGAAAAAAGAACTCTTTCTAGATTATGCTTTTCTGTGTCATAAACAAGAACAATTAATTTTCTGGCTATAGGTAGTAACACATTATTCAATTTCTAATATACAACAACTGGAAGCTAAAACATAACTGAGAGCAAAAACAGGGTGGTGAGGATGAAAAAGTAATTAGGAGACTGAATAAAAGAAAATAATTAGATTTAGAGAGATTAGTCTCATATAAACAGATTATGGAAAAAAAAACAGGTTGAAAAACTCAGTCTATTTCACTTCCAAATTATTTTGTGGAACCCTAGAGCTTCATAAAATAGGAGGACTAAAAATTTTGACTTAGACTCTTTGTAAGCAAATCTAGGTTTTAGATTTAATTCTTACAATAGTAATGCATATCACTCACTAGTCCACAACCATGGGCTTCATCCTTCTACCTAGTTAGACATACTGTAAGTACTAAGAAGAACAGTCACAAAGGGACCAGAAATGTGCTGAAGAAAGATCAGTATGAATACAACAATCCTGCCATGAAAAGAACTCAAAACAAATACTGGATCTAGTGTATCTGTTATACTGTCCTTCTCCATTTATCAGCGTGTTCATTCATACATTAATATTTCATTAGAGGATGAAAATCAGTATCTCTGTAGCCTACATTTCCTGGTATATAAGTTGATAAAAATACTAAAACATGTTTATTCTATAATATTAGCAGTTTTTAATAATGAAGACCAATGATTTCAGTATTTCCTGTGGAAATCTAGACTTACATGTGGTTATTATCTAAAATGTTGCTTACCTATGAATGCCAAAATTCTAAACTTCTGATAAAGCATAGAAAAGGACAAATAATATTTCTTAGATATTAAGATGAAACATTAATCTGTTATTCTATTCTATTTTATCTTATTATTACTACTTTTTAAAGTAGGCTCCAGGCCAAGCATGGAGCCCAATGCAGGCCTTGAACTCACAATCCAGAGATGAAGACCTGAGCAGAAATCAAGAGACAGAGGCTTAACCAACTGAGCCACCCAGGCACCCATGTTATTCTATTTGAAGCAAAAACATGCTATTTAATTGTGAATGTTACTTGAATACCTACCATTTGCCAGATATTGTTCTATTTTGCTTTATGTATCCACATTCATGGTTTTAAAAAATAAAAGGCACATTGTTTTTTTCATTTTAACTAAACTGGTATAAAATTTTAACACACAGTGTTATAGTAAGAGGAAAATTTACCACCAAACATTTATTCTCTTCTAGTTTAAATATGATATTATAGCTAGATCTAGGAAAGAAGATTTGATCAGGGTCCTTTGACAGTCAACTACTGTCATGGGGAAGTTGCTCTCAGTACTTAGAGCTAGACATAGGATGTCACCATTGTTCTAATTAATTGCAGGACAGAAACCTTTTTTTGGGTAAGGTTTATTTATTTATTTATTTATTTGAGAGAGACAGAGAGAGTTAAAGAGTGAATGAGAAAGAAAGAGAGCAAGAGAGAGCGTAAGTGGGGAAGACAGGGAGAGCAGCAGCTTCCCCACTCAGCAAGGAGCCAGACGTGGGGCTTGATCCCAGGACCCAGAGATCATGACCTGAGCTTCAGGCAGACGCTTAATAACTGAGCCACCCAGGTGTCCCGATAGAAACATTCTTGAGACAAGTTTGTAAACCACCCTCACCTATACTTTTACAGAAATGTGTACTACAATTTTGAGCAGGTTTTTAAAAACAAAATAGAATTCAGTGAATTAATGCAACTTCTTATTGTAATTCAATGGTGTTATTTCTCCCTCAATTGTAGTTGCCTAGCATGTGATGTGATAAGCACTGGAGGTTTTACACAACTGATGAATTATTGAACTCTACATCTGACACTAATGATGTACTATATGTTGACTAACTGAATTTAAATTAAAAAAAATAATATAATTAAAAACATTTCAAAGCAAAAGACAAAAGCAAAACAATCAAAAAAATCTTCTGTCTCCCCAACGGAGAAGAAAACATTTGTTTGCATCTAAATTAAAATTCAACAAAAATGCCAGGTCACCATTGATTCCTTTATTTTTTTTCTTTTTGGCGACCACATAGCTTAAAGGTATGTAATATGCTTTTTCTTTAAAATTCTTCATTATATATGCTTCCTATGGTATTTTACAGCTATTATTTAAAAGTGAAACAAAATATATGGTTCAGATAAAGATTTAAACAATTAAATCTTTAAAAATGGCTTCTGAATGTTCATTTCATGATTTCAAAATTATTGAATAAATGCAATTTATATTATATATATAATATAAATATTTTACATATAAATAGATATGAAATATATATGTATTTTTACATATTTATGTAATATGTAAAATATATATGTAAAAATATATAAAATATATTTATAAAAATATATATAATATATATATATTGTCAAGAACTCTTAAACGTTCTGCAACAGAGCAGTTAACACAACAGGAAAAAAAAATCCTTTAAATCCTTGCCATGTAGAAATTAGTACTTTAGTGGAAGAATAAAGATAATAAGTTCTATGGAGGAAAAAAGAACAGGGAACAGGGAGTTCCCATTAAAGGGGGTAGGAATTATAACTTTAAATAGAATAGTCAGGAATGAATGAATAAGCCATAGAAACTAATGGATCACGTTAGAGTGACTAACATTTAACTATGCCTCTTACTCTGTTGTTGAGACTGCCTCCCCACATGTCAAGAAGTGCCAAATTCCTACGGTTTGCACCTATTCCCTCACAGGAGCACAAGAATTTTGTGGAAAATTTTCTTTCTTAATAATCGTGCTTTAGGCAAAGAGTATTCTTGAAAATAGAAAAGAATAAAAGAAGAAAAAAAAACAGAATAGAAACAGCAAACTGTTTCTTGAAGAGAGAAGAGTTTTATAGCTGGATGATTTATGATTTACAGCACGATGATGTAGTTTTCTGGTGTGATAGTAATTTCTAGCCTAGGCCTAAGGACATGAAGTGAAATGAACAGAATCTTAGTAATTATCCAGTTAGTTTACCCAGTACAAGCACTACTTCAGACCGTTTCAGCCCAAACTTCACTCTGTGGACCGCATTTTTGAGCTAAATCATGCATCCATTCTTCTGGGATTTATTGACAAGGGATAATTCACCCTTTATTGTACTGTGTGGACTCAATCTTAGGGTAGCATTTGGCACACTATGTTAATCATTAACAAACACTAGTCTGATAATAAATACTCCAGAAGTACACTAAATCGCACTGCAAGCATTGTGAAAGAGTGTATTTCTCAAATCACTTAACTTGCTCATTTATATACCGTAGCACTATAAATAATATACGCTTTGAATCTGTAAGCAAAATGAGAATCAAGTTTTTGGGATTAGGGATTTATGTAGAATGAAGAAGTACAAAATTTCTTGGAGTTCATTGCTACGATTTATTTTTATTTTTTCTTAGAGAGAAAGAGAATGTGCGAGCAGAGGTTGGGAGGGGGGCGCGGAGGGAAAGAGAGAGAATGTCAAGCAGGCTCCACGCCCAGCAGGAAGCCAACTGTGGGGCTTCATCTCATGACCCAGAGAGTATGAACTGTCATTGCTACAATTTCTGGGACTTGTTTCTTTCTTTCTTTTTTTTTTAAAAAAGATTTTATTTATTTATTTGACAGACAGAGATCACAAGCAGGCAGAGAGGCAGGCAGAGAGAGAGGAGGAAGCCGACTCCCCGCTGAGCAGAGAGCCCGGTGTGGGGCTCCATCCCAGGATCCTGAGATCATGACCCGAGCCGAAGGCAGCGGCTCAACCCACTGAGCCACCCAGGCGCCTCTGGGACTTGTTTTCAAGTTTACTTCCAACTTATGAGAAATTTATCTCTTGGCTTGAGGATTGACAGAAAGTTGCTGGCTCTAACTTACAAAGTATGTATTATTTTGAAGGGTTGTGACTAAATCACAAAAGAAGAGTAACTATTTCAATTATATTAAGAACTACCAGAAAGCATCAGTTTCGCTGGATTTGTGTGAATTTCCATTAGAATACCATGAAAAATCCTTTACTATGTAATATACGCATGATTATTTAGGATTCACTTTTTATTTTATCTCTCTCAAAAAAAGAAAAACATGTAAATATTATGGCTTTAAAATATTTCTTCTAACTAAACTGAATACATGAGACTTCAGGGCAAATGTGAAAATATTATGATTAAAAGTGTTTTGTCTCTCTACTGGATTAACTTGTATGCTTTCAATATATACTTTCTGATATGTATTTTTGAACTGCTCTTAAATCATTTACTTTGTCATAGTCTTAAATTTCAAGGGTTTTTGAGAGTGACAACTTCACTTTTTCTTTTGTACTTCCCCAAGTCACTAATATAACTTTACCTACTTTTATATATGCGATATATTAAATTTGGTGATTTGCTTTCCCAAGGAGATAGTAAAATGAACTTTAAAGAGTCACCATGAAATCTTTGCATGTTATTATATATTTATCTTTGCTTAAGTCTGTGTGGCCATTTTCCTCTCTTGGATGTCCTATAGTAATGTATAATTCTACTCTTTAAGAAGGCAGAAGTCAATCTGTGCCCCTTCTTTTTGTGTTGTTTTTCCCTTGTATATATGTCCAGCACCATTCCCTATTTTCTCCTTTCTCGTAAATGCTATTGCATAACTGCATTTAAAAAATATTTTTACTCTCCTTTAATTCCCTATTTTTGAATTTAAAGAACAGAGAGATATACTGTTATTTTACATATTATCTTCTTAAATAAAAACGAAAAGAATTCTTATTTTATGGGTGCCTGGGTGGCTCAGTTGTTAACCGTCTGCCTTTGGCTCAGGACATGATCCCAGGGTCCTGGGATCGAGCCCGGCATTGGGCTGCTCAATGGGAAGCTTGCTTCTTCCCCTGCTTGTGTTCCCTCTCTTGCTGCATCTCTCTCTGTCAAATGAATAAATAAAATCTTTAAACAAACAAACAAAAAAGAATTTTTATTTTAATTTTAGTTATTATCGCTGGTAGCCTCTGACAGAAAAAAAAATTGTATATACTTCTGTATGGAGGTTTCAAAACAATAGGCATATAATAAAATTTTGCTTAAAAATAAAATTAGGATACAATTGATTACTAAGTTAGCATTTATCAAGATTCTACACATTAAATAAGTTGCAGTTTTACATACTAAGGATGTTAGAGAACCAGTTACCTAATTATACACCTGGGAATCAAGATATAAAGTCTGTACTTGGTGCAATAGAAGAAGTATTTTAAGTATATGTAAAATTGTTAAGGTAATAACAGCACTAAAATAGGGCCATGATTATTAGAAACAGGAAGGACTGATTAAAGAGAAGGGTGAGTTGGAAGAGATTGGACAGGGAGTTTTTACTATTAAGCTATCTGTGCTATTTTTAAGCCATATGCAGGAAGTTTTCTGAGAAACATTTAAAATGGTGGTAATATCTTATCTTTGTAATTTTAATGCAAAGCACAATTAAATATTTGGCTGTTGGTTGAAGACATACTCTTTATCATACTAAAAAATCTTTCTTTGCTTAGTATTCTAAAAACAATTTTCAAAGAAATAAAATTTAAAAAGATGCTTTGTGCCTTTTTTTTTTATTTGGTTGATACTTTGGTTTTTCTTTTGGGAAGCTTGATATAAGTAATCATATACTGATAGTTTTTTTAAACTTAAAGCATCATTGTATTTCTGAGCTAAGGCATGCTTGATCATCATGGGTGATCCTCTTAATAGGCTAATGAATTAAAACTTGCTAATATTTTATTCAGGATCTTCACATCTATACTCTAAATGAGACAGGTTTAGAATGTTCCTTGCTGTATTTTATCTTTCAAACTTGAACATCCAGATTATTTTACCTTCCCAAAATTAACTGGATGTCAAACTATCTTATATAATGCTGTGAAGAAGTTTTATAATATGGTGTTTGTCTGCTTTTTGAAAGTTAAAAAATATGCAGCAGTAAAACTGCCTAAATACAAAGGCAATTTTGGAACTAATTACGGTCATTATTCTTTTTATATTTTCTAAATTTCTATTTGCTTCAATTCTGTTCATTTACATTTTCCCCAGAACACTTCATTTCATTGAGATTTTTAGTTTTATCCATATTCACACTACTTTCACATACTTAAAAAAAGTCCTCTGCAGCAGCTGTGAGAGAGACTGCTAGTAGACCACAAACATCTGTTTTTCCCCTTCTTCCATGGTAAAAGAACTGTAGCCAAGCGTATAGCAGCCCAACTACATTGTATTTCTGTCTCCTTTTTTCTCACCAAGAACCACAGTTCTCATGAATGGATTGTGAGCAGAAGAGGTATACACCACATCCAGGCTTTGGTCTTAAGAGTTTGGAATGTAGCCTACCTATTTTTTTTTTTTTTTAAGATTTTATTTTGAGTAATCTCTACACTCAACTTAGGGCTTGAACCTACAACCTCCAGATCAAGAGTTGCATGCTCTACTGACTAAGCCAGCCAGGCACCCTATCCTACTTATTTTTAATTAGAGATCTAATTGCTATCACGCCACCAGCCTCGGTCTCAGTCTCTGGATGATCCCGTGGAGCAGAGCTGCTCACCTGCCCTGGACTGCCTTACTGACTGCTGGCCCTGAAACCGATGAGGAGGATCCATTTTCTCTCTTCTCAACTGAATTAGCACTGTCATCATTATCTTTGCCAGACATTGTTTACTTCTTTTGCTTTTTAAAATGATCTCTATTTCCATGCTTCTTTAAAGGCTTTATTGTTTATTTTCAAACTTCTCAATTAAATTAGTAAATAATTTTTTTTCTTTTTTTTTTTTAACACAAAGAATATAAAACTGTAAGGTTTGGCTCTGAATTTACCTTTGATTGAATCTGCAAGGTTTGATGTTGATGTTCATGATTTTTCCCCTAAATCATCTAATCAGTATAATTTTGATTACTGGATATAACTGGAAACCAAAATTATACTGATTAGATGATTTAGCAAAAAAAAAAAAAAAAATAGAACACCAACATCAAACCTTGTCGATATAAGCAAAGATATACTTTAAATTACAAAGGGTTGGAGGCTTTATTTTTGTTTTTAATTTCTACTGCATCTAGGTAAGATGTAGTATACAATTTCTATATTTAGGAGTTTGCTGAACAATTTTTTATGGTCTAACCAATGGTCAATTTTCATAAATTCCCATGAATATTTAATAAAATATCCATAGTCTACTTTTTTTTCATTTGTGTTATTCCTTCATATTGTCTCTATTCACATATATATAATACTACACAATTCTTGCTTGTCCATTTCTCCCTTATTTTTCATGTTTAATAATCACTGCCTTGAATCTACTTTGAAATCAGTATTGCGAGCTCTTCTTCCTGGTGTTTTATTTTATATCTCCCATCCACTTATTTTGAAACTTTATGCTTTATTTGTTTCACTTGTGAGCAAGAAAAGTCCTCTAATATGCATCTAATGAAATATCCTTTAAAATTAGAAAAAAGAAATGAATTGACTTTATCCTAAGTTTTAAAGGTACTAAAATTAAGACAAACAATATCATTTACCTTTTCCTGATAAAAAAATGAAGCTACCTTACACTTCCTATTCTACATCTCCCTCTTCCATTTCCTGATTCTTACTCTAAACACCTGCAGTTTTAGGCACATACTTTTTATTTTCATCATCTCTTCTTTCAGTAATAACTTCTGGCCTTTCCACTCAGTTTTGTAACCATACTTTCAGCATCAAAAGAAAGAACTCCAATTTTATCTATTGTTTCCCCTATCAGTTTCTGGGTTTTTTTTTTTTAAGATTTTATTTATTTATTTGAGAGACACTGAGATAGTGAGAGAGAAAGCATGAGCAGGGGAGAGAGGAAGAGGCAGACTCCCCGCTGAGCAGGAAGCCTGATGCAGGACCCTACCCAGGACCCTGGGATCATGACCTGAGCTGAAAGGAGACGCCCAACCAACTGAGCCACCCAGGTGCCCTGCCCCACTATCAGTTTCTTAAAAATAAGAGAACATTTGCTACTCAGGAGTTTTAATTTTTATACATTTCTAGGCTGGCCAGAGGATATATCAATATCATTTTCCAAACCCTTATATATGCAAATATCTTTGTTGACTCTCATCAAGACTAGAGATACCACTGTTGGCTGGTATTTAGTGTTGCAGAAATCTGATCCTGTCCTGATTTTTATTCCTAGGGATGTGATCTGCTTTTTTCTTTTAGGTATTTGAGGATGTTTTCTTGATATTTATAATTCCCAAATGCCTCCATTCTGTTCCTAGGTACTGATTTCTTATTTTTTTTTTTTTTAAAGATTTTATTTATTTATTTGACAGAGAGATCACAAGCAGGCAGAGAGGCAGGCAGAGAGAGAGGAGGAAGCAGGCTCCCTGCTGAGCAGAGAGCCCGATGCGGGGCTCGATCCCAGGACTCTGAGATCATGACCTGAGCCGAAGGCAGCGGCTTAACCCACTGAGCCACCCAGGCGCCCCCTAGGTACTGATTTCTAAATTACTTGCCTAAAATTGTGTGAACCTCTTCAGTGATTATTCTTGAGTTTTTTTTTTTTCAAATGCTAGAAAACGGGTGGGGGGAAATCTTTTCAGTTATCAGGTATAAAGGAAAGTTCTCACAAACCTCAAAGGGTCATTTTTTGCAAATGTTATTAGTATCTAATAGTTAAGATATTATTGATAACAAGGGAAATATGCTTAAGAATCTCACCAGGAAAGGAATTTTCTAAGTTATTGGTGGAATGGGAAATTGGTGCACTTGTAAAAAGCACTTTATATGTATATATCATGTGCTATAAAAAATTAATAAATTTTGACTAAGTGATCCTTCTTTTCAGATACTATTCAAATATAAATTCTGGAACTATGAGAAAAACAGTACACATAAAATATGTTCACTGTCATATATTTATAGTAAGAAATACTCAGAGTAACCTAAAAATTCAGCAATAATGTAATGTTTAAATAAATTATAGTACATCTAAGTGACAAACCATGATCAACTATTAAAAATAATGGTTACAAATGGAACTATTTGGGCAATACAGGAACTCGTTTATGATATAATGCTTTGTGAAACACGCCAAAGGTAGAACTGAGTGTAGACTATATATACTATAATTATGCAAATGACAAAAAATAATCTATGAAAGACAATGGGTGGATACATAGAGTTAACTGTTAAAATTATACAAATGATTTTTAATAAAATTCCCAAAAACTTTCTGAAATTTCATTTTATTTCTACTTATAACATAAAGGAACATTATTATACACACTGCCAGTTTTGTCAATAATGGGACCAAACACTAACTTTACTTAAAACAAACCTAATCCCTAAAATTTAAGGTTAAATAATATGAGGACATTTCTAACTTAAACAAGAACTCTTATTTAAATAAAATAAAATATAAAACATTTTAATTTTAATACTATGAAGTTCAAGTTTGTCTGTTTTGGAAAGTTAAATCCTAGCAATAATCTAAAAATCACTTAACATTATTTCTGGGCATTTGTTTGCATTGATTACACAAGTTCATTTTTAGTACTACATACTCAACCCCAATCAACTCCCCTCAGTCACTTTCTTATAGTCTGGAGAACCAGGATCATTGACTGTTGTGCTACTTTTTAGGCCTGTTTTTAAATCATAAAAAATTTTATATGTTGCTATCACTAAACCTTAATTACAAAGAATAGTATTACAACCCTTTTGGATTCCAAAAAAGGGATAGCATTAAAAACAAAATTAAGTAACGAAAACCAAACATCAGTGAAGAAGCAGACCCTGGACCCTGACACTTAGAAACATAGAAAATGATGAGAGTTGGCAAAATAAATATTGTAGCTGCTGTTTGCTATACGGAAGAAAAACAGAACTTTGATTGGTTGGTAATTTCTACAAAATGCTGACTTTTTCATATGAAAGCCAAGAAGCATGGGAAATAAGACAGGCAAACAGAAGGGAAGGAACTACTGGTGTTAAAAAAGATGTTTCAAGTGCAAAAGAAATGCAGGACGCTGATAAACACAAAAATGGTATCCTTCCTAAAGGATACTTTCAGGAGGCAGCCTTTAATTTGGTGGTTAATTTTCAGAACAGCAGCCATGTCTTAGAAATCTGATTCCTGGGATTCTGAATTTGGCTTTATTAGAAAAGGTAGAGTATAAGGAAAAAGAGCTGATGTAAGAGATTTGTTTTGAAATAACTAAGTTCTAGGTGGTATCTTTACATTTGTATATGCAACCCCAATAGTAGGTGGTCATTATGTTCCTGGGGCTATTTGAAGACTCACGGATTCAGTTTCATCATACAAAATTTTGAACTTGGCTTGATTACTCCTCAAATGATAATTATGAGTTAAGAAAGCTTATATAAATACCACTTAAAAATTTTTGTTTAAAACAAAATGAGGATATTTATGACAAACGTGTTTAGCATTCATTTAAGATCAGTCCTTGAGAAGTATTGTCTTCATACGAATGTCAGAGGTTGGGTAAGTTTTTATTAAAGCGATAAGTCTGCATTATGACCACATGGTCAAACTGTAGGCCCAACTTTTGTTAGTTCACAAAGTTGGTGAACTTTTCCATTAAACATCCCCCCTCCCTATCCACAAACATTTTAGTCACTTAATAATGTAACCTCCAACAGTATTTCAAAATACCATAGTTTAAAGACAAATACAAGGAAAAGATGTTAGAAATATTAATGTTGTACCCTCTTTCACAAGTTTTTAACCATTATAGATTCTAGTAGATTGCCCTAATTTTCCTTTTTGACCTTAAAGATGAAAGTCCTTGTCTTGTTTTTATACTATTGATTGAGTATAAAAGTCCCTGGGCCTCTACTTGTCTCAGAATCTAGGTATTTTAACTATTTCTAGTAGCACCTAGGAAGGGAAACTGAATTATCAGAGTTATCCCTTGGAAAAAATAATTCCCTTTGTGGTAGACAAAATGGCCCCCAAAGGTATCATGCTTTAACCCCAAGGCCTATGAATGCAGTGCCTCTACAAGCTAAGAGCAGCCCTGGCTGACTCCCCAACCACAAGAAACTGGATTCTATAAAGAGTCTCCCTAAACTTGAGAGTGGATGCTTCCCAGAGGCTCCTGGGAAAAGCTCAGCTGGCCCACACCTTCATTTCAGCCTTTTGAGACTGAAGTAGAGAAAATGGCCTTCTCAACCCAGATTTCTGACCTACAGAACTATGAGGTAATAAACTTATGCTGTTTTAAGATGCTAACTTCATGGCAATTTGTTACAGCAGCAACAGAAAAGTAATACACTTATCCCCCAAAATGACTATTTCATTTTGAAGAACAATTTCATGGGGCATCTATAAATTGGGGAACTCTAAAGATCCTTAGAGGTTATTGTACTTAACCTGTTGCAGAGTATGTATGTGTCAATACTACATTTTGATTAAATCAACCTTCCTAATTAAAAATAAACAACAGAATGAAACAGGTGGTTGCCAGAGGGGAGGTGACTAGGGGGATGGGCAAAATAGGTAAAGGGGATTAAGAGGTACAAGAGGTACATTTTTTTTTTAAGTACGTAAGTCACAAGGTTGAAAAGTACAGCATAGAGAATATAGTCAATAATATTGTCATAACTTTGTATGATGACAGATGGCAGCTTCATCTATCATGGTGAGCACCTAGTAATGTATAGAATTGTTGAATCACTATGTTGTAGACCTGAAACAAATATCAAACATTGTAGGTCAACTACTTTGATAATAAATTTCACACATATATATATTTATACAAAACACACACACACACATTTCCTAGGTTAGGTTGTAATGGTTTTCCTGGTGTCACAGTTCTTTCAGTGGCTTTGAAGTACGTCGCATGTGAATCTGATTTTTCCCCTTGACAGGAGGGAAGCATAGCAAGGAGAAGAACGTCAAAAGCAGTATCTCTTCTTCAGTTAAAATTGCCTGCCAGGCTCCAGCTCTGCCTTCTTCTTCTCTACGAAGAAATGGCTCTTTAACTGTTAACTGCAGGTTCCCCCAATCCCATCTAGACTCTAGCCAAGCTAGCTCTTAGGTAGAGAAAACATAAAGACAACTGAAACCAGAGTTTAGGGTTCACTGTGATGACTGTTCTGACCCTGCACACTGATGCAAAGTAACTAGGGTCCATCCTCAATCCCTGTGGCAAAAGGTCTATTTCTTAACTTCCATTTGCTGGGTTTCCAGCTCAGTTCCCATTTAACTAGCAGCTCAATGTCTCAGAGACTAGAGCAAAACGTTCTACTGAGTTCTTTCCTCACATTAATTCGTAAGGACTATGTTCTGTCACTGAACTTACACAGCTGAATTTTCACTATTTGCAGGTGTGTTCCCTAGATACAGATAGTTCACCTGCCTAGACCCTACTTGATATTTCTTGTCATGCACCCATGGTGCATAGCATCTGCTACCTGCAGAGCATTTCCATTCCTCATTCCATACCAACCTAGTGATGACTACTCACATGTACCACTATGTGTTGCCTGCTACTAGCCTCCAAGATCTCTCAGGCGGAACTACTGACCTTTCTTGACTTCCTCTCAGTGGTCTGCTGTAGGACCTTTCTCAGCTGCTTCTTCTGTCACCCTAAATGGCCTTGTTTTAGATTCTAAGATTTTTATCACATGACTCCAGAACCTCTATTTTTAGGTCCTTTAAAAAAAAATCTTTGACACAGTACAGATTATAGTCATGGAGGTACAGCTCTGTATCAATAATATAAATCATTTAAATTTTTGGTTGTGTGTTTGATTTTTCCAGGAAGAACGTAATCATTATATATTCATCTTTTAAAAAGTCCTATCACTTGTAAGTCACTTAAAAAGTTCTGGAAAAAGGCATATCTCTTCTGAAATATATTATTGCTTTTGAAATTTACAGCTTTGGTAGGAAGAAATTTGAAGTCAATAAATCTCAGTTTTTTCTTTTAATAGCATTATTGGCATGGACCTGAAACAACATGCATCCAGTGTAACAAATTTCCAAAAGTAACAAATTTCCAAAAATTTTATCTAGAATAGCTAAATATGCATAAGCAGAATTTTAATAGGTTTAAAAAAGTAAATATCAAGTTATTTCATGACATCACAATATTTTTGGATGATTTCCATACTAAGATTAAGCTTCAAACTTTACTTGTCTTTAGTTATTTAAATTATAAATAAATACATAAATAAATATTTATTTATATAAATATATAAATAAATATTTACTTATTTATATAAATATAAAAATAAATATTTATTTATATATTTATATAA